>NC_022014.1:57412053-57469254 GCF_000317375.1 Microtus ochrogaster
CTCAACAATCTCCCCGGTGACCCTCTGAGTGTATATATGCAACTGTGTACTCTCAACAATCTCCCCGGTGACCCTCTGAATGTATATATGCAACTCATGTGCGCTCAAGTATTGAACGCAGGGGAGTGGCAGAGGCCAGATGAGATTTGGCTCTGACAGCAGGGGCTGACTCTGACGCATCAATATCTTTCCCACTGAAGACCAGCAGAGCAAGATTCTTCCCACTCTGTGGTTCTTTTACAGCAGTGTGCGTCTGTAGTCCCCTCCACTCAGGATGCTGAGACAGGAGGATTTCTTGTTGCCAGGAGCTTTGGGTCAGCCTCAGAAACACAGTGAGAGACCTCACCTCAAAAATAAACTAACCAATCAGACAAACAAATGAACCTTTAATGTGGGTTGTGTGTATTATTACAGTGCGTGCTGTGCTTGTCTGGCTTTGTTGCTGTTGCTGTTAATTACATTCTAATTAATCGTGTGTGTGTGTGTGTATGTGTGTGTGTATGTGTGTGTGTCTGTGTGTGTATATGTGTGTGTATGTGTATGTGTGTGTGTATGTGTGTGTATGTGTGTGTATGTGTGTGTATGTGTGTGTATGTGTGTGTATGTGTGTATGTGTGTGTATGTGTGTGTGTATGTGTGTGTATGTGTGTGTATGTGTGTGTATGTGTGTGTATGTGTGTGTGTTTGTGTGTATGTGTGTGTGTATATATGTGTGTATGTGTGTATGCGTGTGTGTATGTGTGTGTGTGTGTATGTGTGCGTGTGTACATATGCCACGACATGTGGAGGTCAGAGAAGAACCTGTGAGAATAATGATTACCCGCTGTCCTGTGGGTCCCAGGGGTCAAACTCATGTTGTCAGGCAAGCTGGAGGGTATCTTTACCCACTAAGCCATCTTACTAGCCCAGATGTTAATTTTGTGGGGGACAAGATCTCCCTGTTCAGTCCAGGTTGACCTTACAGTCATGATCCTCCTGCCTCGGTCCCCCAAATGTTGGGATCACGGGAGTGAGTCACCATGCGCAGGACAGAGAGGGTGTTAATGTCTTCATGCTCAGATCTCTGTGTGGGACACCAAGCTTGCCACCACACAGGTCCTAGGGAAAGCAAAATCCTTTTGTCCACCTCCTCCTGCTGCGTCAGTTTTGAGCACAAACACCAGCTTATGGGGCCGTGCTCTCCATCTCAACAGCTCAGTTTGAACTGTCTACAGTAATGCCAACAGCAGCATCTGCTCTGAGACAGCACCCTGCTGTGACTCCCTGCAGAGCCCGGGGACGGCATACCACATTTCCGTGCTCCCACTGGTGGAGGTGGGAGGAGGAGAATAACCTGAAATAGTTTCCAACCTCTTTTCAGGACCGGTGATTTCAGTCTCCCTGGGAGACGGACTGTGGGCTCCATTGTGCGCAATAAATCTCTCTGCTCTCTCAAGAGTAGTACCTGGGAGGGTATGAGGGAGACTGGGGCCTAGGGATGAGCAGAAGGGGCCTCGGCCTGGATGCTGATGCAGCTATGCCCTGGCTGATCCTACTGGAGCTTGGGTAACACCAGAGGCTCTCTTCACTGCTTATGGAGGCAGCCAGCCAGGCGTTTGCCCCTGGACTGACCAATCAGGGCTTCCTCACTGTGACTGACAGCACAGTCGGCACCTGACCAGCCAGCAGGTAACTGAGCATCTGGGTTTTGAATTGGGATCTATAGCCACACTGTAAGGACAGACCATACTATGGAATGGTCCTGCTGTGAGAAGGAGAAAATAACCCCCACATTGCTGAAGACATTCTCTTCTCGTCCTTCCACTGGGGGTAGTGTAAACAGCAGCATATGGGTAGGTACATGTGCACTTGTGTATAAACACACATGGAGGTCAGAGGTCCACCTCAAGATGTTATTAGTAGGGACTGGAGAGATGGCTCAGTGGTTAAGAGCATTGCCTGCTCTTCCAAAGGTCCTGAGTTCAATTCCCGGCAACCACATGATGGCTCACAACCATCTGTAAAGAGGTCTGGTACCCTCTTCTGGCCTGCAGACATGCACACAAACAGAATATTGTATACTAAATAAATAAATAAATATTTAAAAAAAAATGTTATTTGTAATGATCTGTTCTGTCTCTTTAAGAGACAAGCCACTCCCTCCCCTGTCTGCTGAGGCAGGCTGATCTTCAGCTTCCAGCTTGAGTCTCTTTTTTTTTTCCATCTCCCTCTCGGAAGAGGCAGCTTCTGCCTCTCCCCACTTCTCCCCTTCCCCCTTCTGTGTTTCTCTCTCTCCCTCTCTCTGCTCTTCTCTCCTTCTCTACCTCCATAACTCACTAAATAAAATATTCAACCTCACTCTGTATGACATGCCTATCGGTCTGTCTCTAGCCTGCCCCCCCCCACCCCACCGCCCCACCACACCCCACCCCTGCCTGGGACCAACCACCTTCACAGACCTGTGCCATGGTCTTATGTGCTGTCTCTGCCTGGGGCTGGCTGCTCTGGGACCCATTGCCTGTCCCTGCTGGGCGACCTTTGGTGTGGTCTCTGCCGGCTGCAGCCACTCAGGATCCGCAGCATTTTTATTAATCCATGTCATTATTCCTTGGGTTACTGTTTTGCCAGGTTCTCCAGCAGATAGGGTTGAGGCAGAGCCGATCCAGTCTCCCTGGGGCTGAGCAGGATGGTGAGTGTCGATGACCCATACCTCCCCACTGGCCACTGGGGAGAAACACACACCAAGCAGGGAGACTGTCGAAGCAGGAACTTATATAGGGCTGAGGTAGTGGGCTGGAGTCTTGGGGTGGGGTGAGGTGGAGTGGGGAATAAGGGCCAATAATATTCTGCTACATCAGCGATGGGTGGGCAGAGGCGGGCCTAGGTCAGGTGTGCTGAATAGCTCCTCTCCAAACTCAAGTTAGGCTCAGGAAGTTACACTGGGCCTCACCAAGCTCAAGTTAGGCTTAGGAAGTTACACTGGGCTTCACCAAGCTCAAGTTAGGCTTAGGAAGTTACACTGAGCCTTATCAGACTCAAGTTAGGCTCTGGAAGTTACTCCGGGCCTTTTGAGGCAGGGTCTCTCCCTGGTCTGGAGCTCTCTGAGTAGGTGAAGCTGGCTAGCCAGCCCCAGGGATCTGCTTGTCCCTGTGTCCCCCAGCACTGAGATTACAAGCACTACCATGCCTAGTGGGGAACTCGGGATCAAACTCGGATCCTCATCTTCCGGATCATAATTTACCCAAAGTACCCACCAGACTTTCTACAGTTTTATGTCCATTTTTTATTTACTGGTGCCTGATCTTTCTTGACCCGTGAGTGTCAAAGTGCCCGCATCGTTGAGGTCAACAGAGAAAGCTCTCACCCCTGGCCATCCTTTCTCTTCTTTGTGCAGCGGGATCTATTGCATTTATTCATTCTTGTATCCAGGCTGCCCTGCCCGTCTCAGGAGACTATGCCAGCTTCCATAGTGTGGATGGTTCCATCAATGACTTCAGAGTCCTAGCGTGATGTCAGTGATGAGCTACATATGTGCCCATTTAAGCAGGTGCCAGCACACCTGAGTGTAGGCAGGTGTGAACATCAACAGAGAACACGTGGTGAGCTTGTGTATAGTCAGTGACACTTACACTGGTTTCTGGGAAGGGCTTGCCTGCCTTCTACCTGTGTTTAGGGCCTGCTATGTCTCTGTCCTGCTTGTCTCAAGCATTTGAGGACTTCTACATATGAACCTTGGGCTGGAGAGATGGCTCAGAGGTTAAGAGCACTGAGTGCTCTTCCAGAGATCCTGAGTTCAATTCCCAGTAACTCCATATTGGTTCACAAGCATCTGTAATGAGATCTGGTGCCCTTTTCTGGCCTGTAGGCATGCATGCAGACAGACTACTGTATACATAATAATATATAAAATTTAAATTTTGTTTTGTTTTCCCAGACAGGGTCTCACTATGTAGCTCTGGCTGTCCTGGAATTCACTACGTAGACAGGTTGGCCTTGAACTCACAGAGATCCACTTGATTCTGCCTCCCGAGTGCTGGGATTAAAGGTGTGCACCACCACATTAGGCCCCTGGACCTCATTTCTTGATGTGCTGACCCTTAGTTCCTCCCTTCTGCTAGATTCCCTGCAGGCTAATGCCAGGGTTTCAACAGATGGCTTACAAAGATGGGACAAAGAACTGTGCCGGCAAGTAGTCTGCATTCCGGGTAAGATAGCTGGGCCTGGGAGAGCCTGCTTCTTTGTCTACAGGAATCTCAGATGACCCTGGAAACCCAAGGCTCTCAGAGAGAAAATGGCCCAGGTGATGTTTGAAGCCTCCAACAACCCAGCCAAGTACGTGGGCCTTCAGGCGGTGCTGTCTCTGTGTTTCTTGTCCTTAGGCTAAGCAGAACTCACCCTGGGGAGTGCGCCCCCTGGAGGAAGTGCTTTGCCCTTGCACCTTGTTCAGCTTTCATAACTTCCACAGTAGGTGGGAAGTTTCCCTTCTTCCTATTTTGGTAATAAGTAAACCTGTGTATGGGAGTTGTCAGATTTTCTCAAGGTTTGTAGCAAGTATGATCAAACACAGTTCAGACTAAAATCATTGATCCCGGGGGCTGTGGAGAGATGGCACAGTGGTTAGAAGCACCGACTGCTCTTTCCGAGGACTTGGGTTCAGTTCCCAGCACCCACATTAGTTTACAGTCATCTATAACTTCAGTTCCAGGGGATCAAAAGTCCTCTCCTGACCTCTGAGGATACCAGGCACACATGGTACACAGACATACACACAAGCAAAACACTTACACACATATTTTGTACATCTTGTACAAAATAAAGGGAGGGTCTTTCTGCCACTAGTCTATTCTGCACATCTTTTCGCTGCACTGTTGCCTGGTCTCCCGCTCATCACAGTGGAAGAATAAGTCTCAGGGAACGTCACTGACAATGGCTACGGCATATGCAAAGCTGGCTTTGCTGGCAACAATCCGTCTCCCCCACCCCCGCCATGGCCATGTTCCTTTCCATCATCAGATGCCCCTACACCAGGACTATCATGGTGGGCATAGCCAGAAAAGCTTCGTGTGGGGAGCGAGGACTAGCACAGGAGGGGTACCCTGACCCTGAAGTACCCTGCTAGGTACAGCATTGTCACCAACTGGGATGACACGGAGATGATCAGGCACTACACCTTCTACGGTGAACTGCGCATGATCCCTGAAGAGCACCTGGTACTTTTGACCAAAGCCCCGTGAACCCCCAGATTATCAGAGAGAAGATGACCCCAGTAGTGTTTGAAGCCTCCAACACCCCAGCCAAGTATGTGGGCCTGCAGGTGGTGTTGTCTCTATAAGCCCCTGGGTGCATCGGTTAGCACTGTTAATGGGCTCTGGTCACAGCATCACACATGTGGTACCCATTGATGAGGGCTATGCCCTTCCCGAAGCCATCTTGCATCTAGACCTGACCTGATAGGTTACCTTAGGGAGATCCTGACTGTGTGGAGCTTCACCACTGTGACTGACTGGTAGAGCGTGGGTAACTTTAAGGAGAAACTATGTTATGTTGGCCTAGATTTTGAGCAAGAAATGGCCATTGCTGCATCCTCCTTTTCCTTGGAGAAGAGGTAGGAAATGCCTGAGGGGCAGGCAATCACCATCAACAATGAGTAAATCTGGTATCAGGGGTGTTCTTAGGTGGAATCGCATGGCATCTGTGAAACCACCTTTACCACCATCATAAAGTACGATGCGGGCATCCCCAAGGACCTGTGTGCTAACACAGTGCCGTCTGGTGGTACTGCTATATACCCAGACGTTGGTGACAGGATGCAGAAGGAGATCACAGCCAAGGCACACAGCGTAACAAAAATCACAATCATTGCTCCCCTCCGCTCAAGTTCTCAGACTGGATTGGTGACTCTATCCCGGCCTCACCATCCACCTTCCAGCAGATGTGGATCAGCAAGCAGGAGGATGGCCAGTCGGGCCCCTCTGTCGTCCTCCGCAAATGCTTGTAGGTGGACCGCACAGGTGCCAGGCATCTGCTGCAGGAGCAGATTCTGAAGTATCAGTTTGCCCTGGCAAATGGACACACTTCATGCTAGCCTCCTGAAACTGGAATAAGCCCTTTCTGGGAATAAGCCTTCGAAAAGGAATTTGTCCTTGAAGCTTGCATAGATCTCAGCACTCTGACAGCACTCTGGGATCAGAGGGCTCGCTGCTGGTTTTTGACCTTGTATTCAAGCTAACTGTTTCTTTGGTAGGCATTTAACACCCCTCACATATCTTATCATGATTTGGACCTTAGTCTCCACGGCACAGTCACCTGGTGGCTGTGGAGAGCAAGCTAAGGTAGAGAAATTCCTGGCCTGACAGATCTGTGTACGCACCACGCATTGATCTGAGCAGAGTATTAACCAGCATCTCAGTGTCCCAGGATTTCTGGCAAGGGCTCCCGAACCAGTTACCCCTTCCCTCTTGCTGTCTTACAGGGAAAGCAAAGCCCAAGCCTTAGGCCCAGGTTTTCATTCTGGTGTTTGCCCTCCTGACCGCTGTGGGTTGTTACTTGCCTTGGGTTGGGAACATTTGGATTGACACTTGTGAATTTATTCATCCTTTTAATTTATGTAAGTTTGTTTTCATATTCAGTTATTTCAGAAGTGAACAATTTTGGTTTTCTATGGTCCAGTGAGAACATTAGGTCCCAGCAATGTGTCATAGGGTAAAGAAAAATAAAATTTGCTTCAGAAATCAGCAAAATAAAATAAAAAATAAAGGGAAAAACAGCTTAAAAAATCATTGAGGGTTGGAGAGATGGCTCAGCGGTTGCGAGCACTGGCTGCTCTTCCAGAGGTCCTGAGTTCAATTCCCAGCAACCATATGGTGGCTCACAGCCATCTGTACTGGGATTGGATGCCCTCTTCTGGCACACAGGCATACATGCAGATAGAACCTCTTATACATAAAATTAATTAATTAAAAAAATCATTGATTCTAAAATGGAATTTCACTCTATTTCCAGTTTTAGAACAGGTCTGGCCTTACCTGAAAGCAGAAAGAAGGAAAAGGAGCCCTAGGCTTCCCTTTTCTCTTTCTTTCTTTCTTTCTTTCTTTCTTTCTTTCTTTCTTTCTTTCTTTCTTTCTTTCTCTCTTTTTTCATGATTTTTTTTTTTTGATACAGGGTTTCTCTGCATAGCTCTGTCTGCCCTGAAATTTGCTTTGTAGACCAGGCTGGCCTTGAACTCACAGAGCTCCATCTTCCTCTGCCTCCCGAGTGTTGGGATTAGAGGTGTGCACCACCACCATCTGACCTCCCTTTTCACTCTTATGTGTGTGCGGAAGCCTTGTGCATCCTACTCCAATTTCCTGTCTGCTCTTGGTGCACAAAGACATGTGTCCGAGCACCAGAGAATGAACCCCCCTCGCCTCGCTTGGCGTGCGCTGCACCCCTATACACCTTTGTTGTACACGTTCCAATAGTTACACACCACGAACTCTCTCCAACTCCCGTGTGTCTCTCCTCACACTCGGATACACTCCCAATTGCACCTGGAGGCTTTGTGCCTGCATCCATCTCCCTAAACCTGTGCTACACATTCCCCCTCGTGCTTGCCATGTGTTCTCAAACAGACACAGGTGTTCTTCCTCCACGTTGCCCACATTCTGAATCCACGCATGTGCATGCACACAGACACAGATGCAAGTTGAGGCTCCCTGGGCATTCAACATATGCTGCCTCGCACATGGGCAGGCACACAACGTATGCTGGAATTCTCCGGTGCTAGAAGGATGTTGCCCCTGCTGTCAGCCCCAGGTGGCACACGCTGGCCTGCTCAATGACGTCTGCATTCCTTTCCTGAGTCCACTTAGCAGGCCAGACCTTCTGTTCCTCCATTCTCCTTTCAATAGCATTGGAATTGGGATGGTCACCCAACCTTGCCTCACAAGCTGCAAGGACCAAGACACATTCAGGCAGGTTGTGGGAAGGAGGGAAAGTGGTGTGACAGACCTGTGGTCCTGAGATTGTCATCTCCTCAAGGCAGTGCCCTGAAGACTTACCAGCTGAGGATGGTGGACACCAACTCCCAGTATTTCTGGAAATGTTATGACTGCATCTATGACTTCATCCTCAGGACTTGGCCCAGAGACCATTATTGAAGCATCATAGACATATCGCTACACCCAGGTGGTGGTGGCCCACGCCTTTAATCCCAACATTAGGGAGGCAGAAGCAGGTGGATCTCTGGGAGTTCAAAGCCAGCCTGGTCTACAGGGTGAGTTCCAGGACAGCTAGGGTTGTTACTCAGAGAAACCTGTCTTGAAAAACCAACCAACCAGCCAACCAACCATATAACCAACCAACCAAACAACCAACCAACCAAACAAACATGAAAAACATATCATTACATGGGACTCTATGGGGCTGTATGGTCCTTGGTGTGGGACATGATAGGATGAGGAAATGAAACACTGCCCTGTCTGTCACCCCAGGCCCAACAACCCTTTGTCTGCTTCTGGGCCAAGGTGCATGGAAAACCTTGGGTTCCTCTTCTCTGGTCATCTTCTCATGTCTGTTGCTCTGGTAACCAGCAGTGCAATACACTCATGGGGCTATACCTGGCTGTAGACAGAGTCCAGCCACCCTGGCTTCCAAGCATTCGGCTCTGCCCACTGTACACTGGACACAGCCCCTGAGGCCAGCTGCTGGTAGAGGAGGAGCTGGAGGGAGCACTGGTAGCTTTTCCTTCTGCAATGGGATGGTCAGCCATTGAAGGTCCTGGAGCCCTATAATCCCAGTACCTGAGGGTCCTAGATCCTCTAATCCAAATGCTTGTGAGACTGAGGCAGGAAGATTGCTCAAGGCTAGCTTGGTCTACATAGTGAGATTTTAGGCCAGCCTAAGGTATAATGTGAGACTCTGTCTCAAAGATAGATAGATAGATAGATAGATAGATAGATAGATAGATAGATAGATAGAAAGATAGATAGATGATAGATAGATAGACAGATAAATGATAGATATAGATAGATAGAGACAGACAGACAGACACACAGACAGACAGATAGAGCGAGCTCCTGGGTGTTGTAGCCTAGAAGAGGGAAAGTGGGGAAAGTTCCAGAACATGGAAAAGTATGGCCTATATGATCAGAGGACTGACGCTTCTCCCTTCTGACATCTGAACCTTGCAGGAATGAGAGAAGGGAAAAGGAGGGCGGGAATAGAGTGCAGGGGGCAATGGTTCTTCAGTGGGGAAGATTATACCATCCCAGGGGACATTTGGCAGTGTCAGAAGGGCTGCCCCAGCAGGGAGGGGTATAGGCTATTACTGGCATGTAGTAGATAGAGGCCAGGGATGCCCCCCCCCCGCCGTGTGTGTTAGAAGTGCTAAATCTCTTACCAGTCACATGACAGTCCCCCATAAATGAAAAGCCACCTGACCCCAAGAGTCACTATCTCAGAGACTGAGAAAGATTAGTATAGAATATAGGAGGGTCTAATGAGCAGAATCTCCACTGACAGCTGCCCACAGTGACGGCAGGAGAGGGAAGGAGAACAAGATTCAGAGCAAAAGAATAGAGGAATTCTTGAACCACCAAGATGTCATGGTCTTGCCTTTCCAGAGGATGAAGAGGAAGGGCCTTGGCATGCTAAGGGTGCGTGGGTTGAACTTTGCTGCAAAGTTCTGGCAGGTGCCTCTTGGGCTCTTCCAGTTTTGGTGCAACTTATGCCCCATCCCTCTCTTTCTCAGTCTAGGCCCAGCAAGGCGGAGCCAGTGTCCTGCCTCTTTTTCTTAGCACCCCCATTATTGTGCAGGCTGTTGGCAATGCCCCATTCTCAAATGGCTGGTTTATTTGTCACCCCTGACCCCCACAGCACTCAGCTTCTTTTCCTGAGCACCCCAAATGTACCCAGCCCTATTAGGGACAGAATAGACAAAGGTATGTTTCTGGGGCTCCTTCCACTTCTCACCACTCATAGTGTTTCAATTAGAGTTCTTCTGAGCAAAAAGGGAGGAGCCGGGTCTCTCTGCTGTTGCCATGGTTGCTACAAGGACACAAGCTTGGGCTGCAAGTAGCAAACCTCTCAGGAGAAAGGCCACATCCCAAGGAAAGCAGAACTGAGTGTTGGAATCAAGGCCACCTTATGGACATCCTTTAAGCCACAATCCTTTAGCTTACGGGTTCCCAGTGTTGCTTTATTTATTTTTTATTTTATGCTCATTGGTGTTTCACCTACATGCATGTCTGTGTGAGGATGCTTGATTGCCTGGAGTTATAGACCAGTGTGAGTTGCCACGTAGGTGCTGGGAATTGAACCTCTGTCCTCTGGAAGAGCAGCCAGTGTTCTTAACCCCTGAGCCGTCTCTCCAGTCTCTCCCAGGGTTGCTGTAAATTCGGGTTCAGTCACTGATGAGGACAAATCTCGCGGCTCTCACTGCAGAACAAAGCTGCATGCTTTTGGTGAAGAGGGGGCTGAAATAAGGGCTTGTGGAGAGAGTGGCCAGCCCTGGGGTCAGAGGTAGTTACTGACTTCAGGAAGACACTTGTCCAGCCACCTCAGAGGGGTCTACTCTGCTGTGGGACTTGACCTATGCAGCCTCTCTGGGCCTGTTTCCCCATCTGCCCCCTGTGTGTGGGAGGTTCAGATGAGGCCAACTCTTTCGAATGACAGGGTCTGTGTCAGCATGAGATTGCTTTTGCTTCCTCTGGGTTTGGGCTCAGAGGGAGAAGAGGCCAGGGTGGAAGATGAGGGGAAGGTTAGAAGAGGGGAGGGCAGAGGTAGGAGATAGCGTCTCACACACTCTAAGGTGAGGGGTGGGTCAGGGACGCTTTTGCTGACGACTGAGAAAGCCCTACTACTGACTCCCTGCGCATGCTTATTATACTAGCTGGGGGTGGGGGTGGGGGCTGTTCTCATTCCCACTTCAGAGAGAGGAGGTCAGGGAAGGTGCACAGACTTAGCAGGAAACCCGGTGCAGTAGGGATTTCAACTGAAATTTTCTTTTGAGACTGTCTCTCATAGCCCAGGTAGGCCTTGAACTTCTGGCCTCTTGATCTTCTACCTCTACGTGCCGTTTCTAGTCTTCTTTTAGGAAAGTCACGACTGGAGACTGAAGGACGTCTGGAAATGTACCCGGGTCGTGCATGAGGAGCTGCAATGAGACTCGGTCTGTCTGTTCGCAGGACTGTTCTGCAATTGGGCTTCTTGGTAACCTACGGTCTCCAGGGCCAGGTTCTGGTAGCCCCGCTGGAGACGCAGATGCAAAATCTCTTCGCGCCAAACCCAGAGCCTAGCAAGATTTACAGGGAAAGGCTGCCACCTGGTGGCTAAAGGGCAAGCGGTACAGTCTTGGTTTTGAAGGGCGGCCCCGCAGAGTGCCAGAGGAGAGAGGGTGGGATGGAACAGGGCTGCCTAGCTATCTCAGGACTCGGCACGGGATCTGGATGTGCGCGCGGAGGGGAGGCGAGCAGAGCAGAATCTCAGAGCGGCTCCCTCTCTCTCCCTCCTGCACCCCCTCCCCGTAGTGTAGTGTCATTTTGCCCGAGGGCTGGAGGAGGTGAAGGACCTGGAGCAAGGCCTTGGCCGGATTCCTTCTTTAATTCAATCCAATCAGACACTGTCACCAACTCCAAGAAGTTACAGACCCTTCCTTCCTTGAGCAGGCTGGGGGCCCCAGGAGGCCCTGCCTCTCCAGCCCTTTCGACACTCTTCTTGCTCTCTTTTGATAGCACCCCTCCGCTGTCATTTCTACGCACTGATAAGAACACCGCACACTCACCTCACAAAGGTGAATCGCGACTCTTCGGCTCCCAGGCTGAGTCTCAGGCTTGTCCTTTCTGCCCGCTGGGTGGGGAGGGGCTCATCTCAGGCCACGCCCCTCCTGCCTTAAATTGCTTTCACGCGCAGCCTGCTAGTGAAGACGCCTAGGGGCCTCAACACCTGGCTCCTAATTTAGCTCACATTCTAGGAGAGGTCCTGATTGTATGGGCTTGTGGCTTCTGCCTAGGAGGCTTCCAGGTGATTCCTCCACTTCGCTTGCCAAGCAAGCCTCTATCTCTGAGTTACGTCTCCCTCATTCACCAGGCAGCCCCCCTGTAGCCTTCTCACCTTCTGAAGATCTATTTGAACACGAACTCTGGCTCGGTTTAGCACCGGATCATCCCCTGGTCTCTTGCCTGCTGGTGTCCAGCTTAGACGTTCATGGAGACAGCAGGGTCTTCTCCTTGCTTCCTGTTCTAGTTTATCAGCCCGCACCAGCTCTGACCTCACTGTGTGAGCCTCACACCGACGGCTGGAGGGGGTTCTGAGCAGGTGTTAGTCGTCTTTGTTTGCACTGCCCACTTTCGACAGGTGCCAGGGACGGACTGTGCCTGACGACTGGGAATGTTGATACACGGATGAATGCCCGAATGGAGGTCCCACTCAGACAGCCAGACTTCATGTTGCTGAGACCCTTAACCTCCAAACCTCACTCTTTCTGAAAACCTCTTAAGGCCATGAACAAGGGTGGAGTGCTGAAGGCGCTTGTCGGAACTCCCTGGACCTGAAAGCGTGGCTGGGAGGAACTCTGGATAAAGTGACAGTAGAGTGTCCTACCTAGCTGCCTGATGAGAACCCCCCTCCCAATGATCTCTTTAAAAAAACAAAACAAAAAAAAAAATAACCGGAGGCTGGAGAGATGGCTTAGTGGTTAAGAGCATTGCCTGCTCTTCCAAAGGTCCTGAGTTCAATTCCCAGCAACCACCTGGTGGCTCACAACCATCTGTAATGAGGTCTGGTGCCCTCTTCTGACCTACAGACAGACACACAGACAGAACATTGTATACATAATAAATAAATAAAAAACCAAACCAAACAAAACAAAACAAAAATAACCGGGGGCTGGAGAGATGGCTCAGTGGTTAAGAGCATTGCCTGCTCTTCCAAAGGTCCTGAGTTCAATTCCCAGCAACCACATGGTGGCTCACAACCATCTGTAATGAGGTCTGGTGCCCTCTTCTGGCCTGCAGACATACACACAGACAGAATATTGTATGCATAATAAATAAATAAAATAAAAAAATAAAAAAACCCAAACAAAACAACAACAAACCAAACAAAACCAAAAACCAACCCGTGCTTGGGACAAAGGTTTAAACATGACAGAAAACAATATTAAGCCCTTACCATGTTTTGTTTAGTGGTCACCTGGCTTACCCCGAGACACTTAAAGAGTTTATCTCTTTAAGTAACCAATAATATTTTTTTATCCAATTGGTACGTGTAACTTCTAGTTTCCACAATTTTAAGTTTTAATTTTGCGTGGATGGGTGTTTTGCCTGCATATGTGGGCACAGTGTGCATGCAGTCCCCATCCTGCAGTGGCCAGAAGAGGGCAATGCAACCCCTGGAATTAGAATTAGAGTTACCATGTAGACGCTAGGAATTGAACCTGGGTTCTCTGGAAGAGCTGTCAGTGTTCTCTAACCACTGAGATATCCCTCCAGGCCTCGCTCACACACATTTTTTTTTTTTTAAATAACAGTCTCACCATGTAGCCTTGGTTGGCCTGGAACTTGCTATATAGATCAGGCTGGGTTTGAACTCAGAGATTTGTCTGCCTCTGCGTCTGGAATGCTGGGATTAAGGGTGTGCTACTTTCCAGCATCTTTGCTTCTTTTTGCATGCTAGGGATGGAGCCCAGGCCCTTGCAGGTTAAGCAGGTGTTGTACTACTGAGCCACATCTCCTGCCCCATTCCCCCATTTAGTGGGTAGCTGAGTCAGAACTGGTTCTCAGAAGCCGGCCAGTGGTGGCACATGCCTTTAATCCCAACACTCAGGAGGCAGAGGCAGGTGCATCTCTGTGAGTTCGAGGTCAGTCTGGTCTACACAGTGAGTTCCAGGACAGCCAGGATTGTTACAAAGAAAAACCCTGTCTCGAAAAACAAAAAGAAAACAAACAAAGAGGACTGGTTCTCAGGCATGCTGTTAGAGTGCACACTCTTAAAGAACCCTTTCGAGAACTCTCCGCCTGTTATTGTCCTGGCTTGAGGAGAGCTGAGGGGTTCTTCAGCCAAAGCTGTTTTCCTGCTATAGTTGATCTCTGTGGGGTACCATGTGGGGTTGGATCGGCTGGGATTTAACAGGGACATTTCAAAGATCGCAGACCTCAAAGAGAAGATGCTTTCCTGCTTGTCCAATCCTTCTCCCATGTGCTTCTCAAGAGGCTGCAGGCACACAGAAGTCTTGGACTGAATGAGTGTCCTCTGGCCCCTCGCCTGTCCCTGCTTTCTCGGGGACGGCTACATGGTGAGACATCACCCTGTCTCATCCCACAGAAGGTTCTACCACCAGCATCTGAGGCTGCTCTGTGATCGTGTCTCCAGGTCCCAAAGCCCACAGAAGGAGCCATCTCGACCTGCCTCCGCCTGAGGATGTCAGCCCCGTCTCCGTACATTCCCCATCTGTGGAATCAGGCCACTTGCACAGAGATGGGTGCTCCTGGAGCCATGTTCCTTTTCGGGCTTGCTTTCTTAATCACAGCTTGTTCTGCTGGTAGCTCCTAAGGCCTGGTTTAAGTCAGGCTAACTGAAGTCAGGCTAACCCCAGCTTCCTTTCTTTCTGTTGTGCAGGCCACTTGAAAAGTGCCTGGATGACCCGCAAGGCAGAGGGCTGCAGCTCTCAGGAGGGTCTCAGGGAGACAGACCCGTTAGTCAGATTTCCAGGAGAAGTCACGGATACAGGAGCATTGAGTCTGATTTCTCCACATACCAGATAGAGACTGTCCATTATCATTTTCCACCTGCAAAGTGGATGACTCGGGAGAGCAGTCTTGAATTCCGTCTGCTCGGCATACCCCCAGATTCTCCTCTGGAGTGGTGTGTTACCTCTGCCTGAGGTTGATGGTACTCTCAGCCTTCTCCTCGTCTCACTTGTGAGACTATATCAGCTGCTTCTCCTTGTCCTGCACGCCATCCCCAAGGCTTTTGCTTATGCCACTGAAATGAACATCTTCCTTTTGTTAGGGAACTTTCTGTTCCTGCCGTTGCTTCACGGTCTTCTCTCTCAGCACCGACACATCCCGCCATTTTCATGTCTAGAGCCATCCTTGGTCTACTGTCTCCCCATTCATCTGCCTGGAAGTTTATGGGGTGTGAGTTCCTGGTTGTGTCTACTTCTCTTCTGCACCGCAGTCCTTAGCCTGGCCGCTTGTGATGAGTTCTCTATAAGATGCTGTTCAGTTGAGCCGGGCGTTGGTGGCGCACGCCTTTAATCCCAGCACTTGGGAGGCAGAGGCAGATGGATCTCTGTGAGTTCGAGGCCAGCCTGGTCTAACCAAAAGCTACGGAGAAACCCTGTCTCGAAAAATCAAAAAAAAAAAAAGATGCTGTTCAGTGAATGGAAAGACTGCATGGCAGAGCCCTCGGTATCAAGAATGGCAACTCAGAAAGCACAGGTTCATGCTTGCTGTTGATGCTATTTTAACGGTAGAAGTGGTATGAAATAAAAGTTAAATTAAAACTCCAAAGGGCTCCTGTCACTTGATTAGCCCAAAGTGTTTAAGTCTGGGGGCACGTTGGTCTAGCTGGGAAGAATATGTGAGCATACAAACAGTGTGCAAACTTCCAAAGGGGTGAGTGTGGTCATCCTGGGTTTTCTGCTACTGATTTGCTTAACTAGAAAGTGGTGACAGAAGCTGGGTGGTGGTGGCGCACGCCTTTGATCCCAGCTCTCGGGAGGCAGTGGCAGACGGATCTCAAGGCCAATCTGGTCCTCAGAGTGAGTTCCAGGACAACCAGGATTGTTACACAGAGAAACCCTGTCTCAAAATACACACACACACACACACACACACACACACACACACACACACACACAATCACAAAGTTGTGACAGAAAGGGGTCCAGGTGTCCCAGGAGGCCTTGAGGCATCTATCCATGTACAGGCAGGCCCGAGGGTCCTAATAGCCCCATACATCAAGGCCAGATTCTCCTGCCCACCACAAAGATCTGCAGATACAGGTGGAGAAGTCTCAGAGCCGCCAGAGCATTTTGGGGGTGCACACTAAGATGCTCCAGATCTGGGTGAGGGGCCACACATCTGTCATTTCACATTGTGTGGTAGAGGCAGGAGGATCAGACGTTCAAAGTCAACACTGACTACATAGCCAAGTTTGAGGTGAGCTTGGACTACACGGGACCCTGTCTCAGTGTCCCCTACCCCACACCATAAAACAAAACACAAACACAAACAAAAGGATCCCTTCATCCCAAATAAAACCCCAAACCACAATAAAACAAAAGGTTTTCCCAAGTGGTCCAAGTCCAGGCTGATCATCCCTAATCCAAACACCTCAAATCTAAAGTTGTCAAACACAGGTCCAAGGAAGAATCTATGAAGATTCCTAACCATGAAACTCTGCTGCAGACACTGCATTATTTAAAAGAACTGTGTTGTCAGGTGTGATGGCACATTTCTTTAATCCCAGCACTTGGGGGGAAAGGCTGGCAGAGCTTGGCAAGTCTGAGCTTGGTCTCCATAGTGAGTTACTCTAGGACAGCCTGGGCTATCTAGGAGACCCTGTCCTAAAGCAAAACAAGAGGCTAAACACCAGATAGTGGTGGTCAGGCTCTGTGTATAATGTCTATGAATCTCATCTTTTTTTAAAATCTGAAAAAAAGGAAGAAAGTAAGAAAGGAAGGAAGGAAGGTAGGAAGGAAGGAAGAAAGAAAAGAAATTCCAATCCCCTAGCTTTCCAGGTTTCAAGCTTTAGGGATAAGGGCTCCCGGATCCGGATGAGCTTAGGCAGTGAGAATCCATCCCAGCTGCGCCCGTTCTTCCAGCCTCTACCACAGTATAAAACATTTCCACAGAAGACCAGTGTCCACAGGAGTTTTAGAGACTTTATTTATGTATAAACAATTTAAACACTTTGCCATAAATTATCTTTGCCTGTCCCTAGTCTTTGCTTAGCAGCAAATTAAAATTAATATAAAAACTCGATGAACAATTCATACATGTATATTACAAAAAAGTTCCTGTACCAAAGTTCTTATTAGACTTTTTTTTTGTTTTGTTTTTTTTAACCTTTTAAGATTTTTTTTGTTTTTATTTTATTTATGTTTTTATTTTTCTCTCCTCGTGGTGACTGTCATGTGATTGTCTCAGTTTCTGGACCAAACAAACACACTAATAGTTTAAAGTCTGAAACAGTGATTGCGCCTTGCGGCGTCATGTATGTACAGGGCGATCGGAAGTGGTACCGTTAGCAACGGAGTCACAAATGTTGCACCTCTACCGCAACTGATACCCACGAACTACGGAATCTAAACAGACTACACCCTGTAACTGCGGATTACTGTCCACAATGGAATCTCCAAAGACAAAAAGAGTATGAGATTTATGTGTAGTGAGTATAGCCACCATTTTGAATTACATTTTACACTCTGCCTTCAAATAAATTAGCTCAGGCCTGACTAAGTAGAGACCTGAGAGTTAAGTGCCCGACGGTATTGTTTCGCTTTGACTGCCGATATTAATTTCTTTTCTTTCTCTCTCTCTTTTTTTTTCTTGCGTTTTTCTTTTTCTTTAAAAAGTATTTCCAGTGCTCGCTCCTCCACTTTTGTGGCCCCCCCTCCCCAGGCGCTACACACAAATCACCCCCAAAGTCGTGTTTTTTTTTTTTTTAATGCACCTGTATTTGCTTTAAACGAAAACGTCGGAAGTGTTTGTCCAACCATCAGTCTGAGTGGTCCTCGGCTGGTCTGGTGACGGCGGCCCTTGTGAATGTCTCTGTGTTGCTCACGTTGTGTATGAGTGAGGTATAGGATGTGAGGCCTTCTCGTCTTCATGTCTTCGTTTGTACGGTCGGCGTGTTCGTCTTTGTCTGTTCTGTTTGTTTTGTTCGCTGTTTTCGGTTCCTTTTCCTTTTGGCTGTTCTGCGTCTCTTTTCTGCGTCAGACCCGGAACAAGTGGGTCGTATTTTAGGGGAACTTGAAACATTTTGTGTGTTTGTTCATTCATTCATTTTCATCCTTTTGTTTTGTTTTTCCTCAGAATTTGTGGCTGAGCTCTAGTCTACTTCAGGATGAGGGACTTTGCGCTTGGACAGTAGCATTTGAACTCAAAAAATGTGAGCTTTCTTGCCACTTGGGATCCTAAAGCAGCCTGGCCTCAGTGCCCCTGTTAGGTCTTCGTCTCCTTAGGAGAGGAGGTCACAGTTGCTCCTGCTGAGCCACCCAGAGAAGAGGTGGCAGCAGATTATTTTGTTACCTCTTTCCCATCTCATTCTGTCTTAAGAACTGGATGTTGCTGCTACTGTCTGCCAGCTCTGGGTACTGTTCCACCGGAAGCACGTAATAGCCCTCATAACCTTGCACCCGTCCCGTGCTTAGGAGTTGCTGCTTCTCGCCCTCCGTCCACAGGCGGCTGCCCTCTCTCCCGTCCCTGGCTTTCTGCTGCTCCTTGGCCCAGGCAGTGCCCAGGGCCCTCTGTCTCGCTTGGTCCAGGACTCGGGCCTTCTCTTCGTCCAGCGTGTCGGGGGTGAGGCCGTAGCGGATGCTGAGCAGCAGTGTGGAGTACTGGAACTCAATGTTGGTGAACCTTCGAGTCCTGCCATTCACCAGCAGCGTGGGCTGTGACACGGTCACATTCACCCCGCTCTCTAGCACCTTGCGCCCAATGGTGGTGCCCAGTGTGACCAGGTCACCATCTGCCGCCCCGATCTTCACAAAGTAGTGCGTGTCCTTGCCCTCGATGCTGTAGTGCATCTTGTCCAGGTAGTAGGCGTTGTTCAACACAGACGCCACTTTGCGGCTATCCTCACTGGCGATGCTGGATACACCTGTGGTCACCCGCCCTTCTTTGATGGCAAACATGATGCCTTTGCCGATGATGGGCGTGGTGGTAGCAAACCAGTGGCCTGCTTTCTCTCGGATGCTGGCATGGAGCTTTTTGGAGATGACCTGTCCTTCTAGAGCCAGGAAGGCCTGGTTATGCCTCTCGGTGGTCTGCTGGACACCCGTGATAAGCTGTGGGCACAAGACAAAAGGGAAAGGTCAGAAGGTAGCCTAGGCAGTGCGTGACACAAGAACCGGAGAGACGAGTGATGAAAACTCCTCTGCCAGGCTTGATAGACTGTCCTAAAACATACCAATACATCCCGACCTTCGGGAACTAGGGCAGTCTGGCCGGTTCCCAGTCCCTAAGACGGTGCTCTGACCATCTTGCCACCATGCCACTCAATAAAATATGGCGAAGGAGGTTCTCCACCTTGCCCAAGTCTATACCCAGGTTGTGCACCCCCAACTGTGGGAGCCAAGAGATATTTTGCATGTGTGGTGCTGCAGCTGCCTGGTACATTTCAGACCCAGGGATGTCCTGATGTGGGGATCAGGTATCTGAGTGGCTGGCACCCCTGCTGCTGTAACCTGCCCAGCTCCAAAACCAGTGACTTGGGGATTCACCACCTTTACTCAAAGTGAGAGCAGCCACAGATGGATATCTGGGATGGACTGCCTTGTTAGTAAAGCCGTTCTCAGGCCTCCAGGCTGAGGCCGTGTTCTAGCCAGGTACTCTAGGTGATTTGTGTGCATATTCGTATTCGAGGGCTTGAAGCTGAGAGATCCAGGCTGTGTGGGCCAGAGGGAATACCCCTCCTTCCCACTCGGAGTCCATTGCTTTGGATCTCAGCCCTGGTTCTGCAGAGGAATGAAATCGCCATTATCTCCTTGGCCTTGAGTTCTCCCCTCACAAATGACAACTTGTCTCAATTGGTGGTTGGGGGACAGGCTGGAATAATGGAAGAGGCTGTGTTTGGGAGGTAACGGCACTTAGATAAATGAGAGGAATGATGGCTATTCATCCACTGAGTGGTCCCCGAGGGGCAGGATGGAGAGAATGCTGTTCTCAATTACCCAGCAGCTCCTCCTTGCCGCTCTATAGTCACACAATCTGGACGACTATTCAGAGCAGCTGAGACCTTCCAGACGTCCACAAAGCAGAGCCCCAGTCCTGTATCGGGGGTCAGCTCAATGCAGCTCCCACGCTGACCATCTGCTAGTGGCTGAGGTCTCAGCTGCACCCAAATTGAAACTGACCACCCTTCGGCCATCAAAGGGAGACCCAGGCACAAATTATGTTCTAAGAACTCAATCTGTATGCATTTGGGCCATAACACGATGGGGTTTTATGCAGGGCATAAAAATGTTCTTTAATGGGACAGAAACTGCAAACCACAGTTTTATCGCCTCCCATAAAAGCTGAAAGGGTTATGATCTTACAGCAGTGCAGATGGCAGGGTGCCACTGGATATCTCTGGGCTATTGTTAATCAAGAAGTGACCGGAGGGTAGATACTGAATAGATAATGATACCACAATTAAGGTAATCATTGAGGTTGGGAAGAAATATGGGCCACACTAGAAAGGATGGCAGGGGGCATTCTCTCGGCCTGGGAAGTCTCTGCTCTTTCCTTGCTTTTATACCCAGCCTCGGTGTCCCTTTCCCAGCAGGCCCCCGTCTCCCACGTGGCACTGTCTATGACAGGGAATGAAGACGGTTGTTGAGATTCTCGTCAAGAGCCTTCCCCTGACCTTGCCACTTACCTGTCCATTTTCACTTGCTTGACTCTCTGACAGTTCATAGGGGGGAGGCACAAAATACATTTTGGCTCTTGGGAATCCGGGAATGATGTTGCTGAGCTGAAATCCGAACATCACAAGCCAGCTTTTCACATCTGCGGCAGAAGCAAAAACAAAGACTTCTGAAACCACAGGGGTGGGAGGTTAGTCGCAGCGGGTCTTGCAAAAAGAACAAAATAAAATGGGTGCTTGGGTGTGAGATTTAAGAGAAGGGAGTGACGATACATGTGGGCTAGTTCTGGGAACAGGAACCAGAGATTTTTAAGAAACATTTTACTTAGTTTTGTCCTATGTGTATTAGTGTTCTGCTTAATGCATGGTACCCACAGAGGCCAGAGGAGGGCATCAGATCCCCTGGAACTGGAGTTTTAGATGGTTGTGAGCCACCAAGTGAGTGAGTACTGGGGAACAAACCTGGGTCCTCTGCAAGAGCAGCAAGTGCTCTTAACTGCTCGGCCATCTCTGCAGCCCAGCTCAGAGATTCCTTATATGCATCCATGGAAGATGTCCCTCCCAGTGCGGCCATTGATAGTCACCATGTCGTGGTTACAAAGGCCAGTTGTAGAATGGACAGATTTGACTTCAAGTCCCCTTGCTGTGTGACCTTGTCTAGGTTTTTGTCCCTCTGTTAATCTCAGGTCTTTCAATTCTGAATTATGACAATCATTGCTCTTACCTCATTGGGTTGACATGAAGACCAGAGGAGAAAACATATACAAAAAGCTCACAACAGTGAGTAGCCCATGGACAACTCAACTAACGTGAGTTTCATTTGAAGTAGTTCCCATGAATTGTATTTTTTTAAAAATATTTATTTATTATGTATACAATATTCTGTCTGTGTGCATGTCTGCAGGCCAGAAGAGGGCACCAGACCTCTTTACAGATGGTTGTGAGCCACCATGTGGCTGCTGGGAACTGAACTAAGGACCTTTGGAAGAGTAGGCAATGCTCTTAACCACTGAGCCATCTCTCCAGCCCATGAATTGTATTTTAAAAGACTTATTTATGTACTTCATGTTTATGGGTGTTTGTCTCATGTATGTACACATACCAGAAGAGGGAATCAGATCCCATGGGACTTCAGTGATAGGTGGTTGTGTGTTACCATGTGGGTGCCGGGGATTGAACTCAGGACCTCTGGAAGAGCAGTCAGTGCTCTTCACCACTGAGCTAACTCTCCAGACGCTCCTACAAACTATTACAGGCCAGGTGGTGCGAAGCTGGAGGCAGCAACCAATCAGGGGGATGAGCGCTAACTGTGATCAACGTGCAGAACATCTGGGCTGGGTCTCTGCACTGAGACTGGCTCACCAGGGAATGTCTTCAGAGCTGGACACGATGATCAGACTTTCAGTTCTTGAGCCCATTTCTCTAGACCTATCCTCCAAAGAGAGCTCAAGAGATGAGCCCTATTACAGGTGTACATCCCAGCCATTGCATTTGGGCTGTTGTCACGTGTCTCAGGGAGAGTTCGGTTTTCTGAGTAAGACAGCTTCCCTTCAGGCCTCCTGACATCCCTCCATCACGATCCAGAGTCCTGTACTCATCCTCCACTGCATTTCCATGTTAATCAGAACCATTAGGAGCCCAGAAGGACGGAGCTCATTGTGCTTCTCATTTCTATTTACAAAGGTACTCTGAGATCTGGCCTCACATCCCGGGCTTGCCTCTTTCCTGGTACCCTGAGATCAGGCCTCACATCCTGGGCTTGCCTCTTTCCTGCCCCCTTTCCACCTCCCCTAAGTTCTGAAATATTCCACAGGACCCTTGGAGTTCAAACCTGCCTTTAGGAAAGCTTGCTATGTCTTCAGATTTTTTAATAGCTCTTTTCTCTTCTTGTCACAATTCAAACTATCTCTTCCCACAGAGTATGAGTCTCCTGCCCTTACCTGTAGCCGCTGGACCATGGCTGACCTTGGGCTACTCACCTGAATTCTGTGAAGTGTACTGCCTCTGTTTCTGACTCTGAATTAATTCTTAGTGATTTCATTAGACAAGCAGTTGCTCCTTCTAACACTTTGGCCCCTTAGCTCCCTGACCTCCTCTCATATCTCAGCTTCAGACTTGGCCCCTGATTGTTCTGATCTCCCTGTACATGGGTTCCATACACACAGCCCTCTGGCCACAGCCTCAGCTCTCTGGTTTATTGTCCAACACCAAGGGCCTTCCAGTCATCCATCCCAAACTCCTTTTCCCAGTCCCTCTACTTCCTGCTCCCGTTTCTCTCCTAATCCGGCACATATTACCTAACCAATCCCTGGACTTGATCCTTGGGGTGTACTTCAAGGTCCACTGTCTGCTCTCCTTCATCATGCCTGCGTGGTGAAATCATAGTACTAATTAAATCCAAGCTGCCATCCACTCCTTTTTTCACCTGCGCAGTTGAATGATTTTGGAGAAAACATCAACACCATGCCGTCAGGTGTCACTGAAAATCCCTGACCATGAATCTCTTCAGGGTCCCTTCAAGCTGCCTGCAATCCTCCTGCTTTCCTTTACTCCTTCCAGCTGTCCACTCACTCTCCTGCATTGTCTCTGTATCTATCTTATCTCATCCCATCTATTCATCATCCATCCATCATCCACCATCCATTCATCATCCATCCATCATCCATCCATCCATCACCCATCCACCCATCACCCATCCACACATCTATCCATCTATCCATCCATCCATCCATCCATCCATCCATCCATCCATCCATCCACCCATCACCCATCCACACATCTATCCATCCATCCATCATCCACCATCCACCATCCATCCATCCATCCATCCTCCATCCAAACATCACCCATCCACCCATCATCCATCCATCCATCCACCATCCATTCATCATCCATCCATCATCCACCATCCACCATCCATCCATCCATCATCCATCCATCATCCATCCATTCAAACATCCATCCATCCATTCATCCACCATCCATTCATCATCCATCCATCTAAACATCACCCATACACCCATCATACATCCATCCATCATCCATCCATCCATCCCAACATCACCCATACAACCATCATCCATCCATCCATCCATCCATCCATCCATCCATCCATCCATCCATTATCCATCCATCATCCATTCATTCGCTGGATGGATCCTATCCTTTATTTATTTTTTTTTTTCTGAGACAAGGTTTCTTTGGAGCCTGTCCTGAAACCAGTTCTGTAGACCAGGTTTGGCCTTGATGTCATAGAGATCCCGAGTGTTGGGATTAAAGGTGTTTGCCGCCACCACCTGGCTTATCTAGTTTTTGAGACATGGTCTCATATGTAGACCAGGCTGGACTGGAACTTGTGACAATCCTCCTTCCTCCACAAGTGCGTGATTAGGGGCCTGAACCAACACACTTGGCTCTTTCCTCTACCCCTATACATATTTAATTTTCTTTGCCCATTTCTCCCTAAACCTCTATTATCTACTTTCCCTCCCTCCCACCAACAGTCAACCTGGTTTCCTACTTTTCTGCAGAAACTGAGGCAGCCAGAGAAAGAAGGATTTCCTCCAGTGCTAGCTCCTGTTTGCCTATGGCATTGTGGCTCAGGCTCTGCACGCTGGTGCTCTGGTTTTTTCCTATTCTTGCCAACTCAAGGCCATCACGCCAGAGATCTTTCTTTCCTCCCAGTGGTGACTCAATGGATTTACCTTACCAGCACACCAAGACACTGTTAGATGTTCTCCCCAAAACAGTGATTTTCTTATTCCCACTTCCCATTTCATATCCATCTTTACAAAAACCTTTCAAGCTCATACTAACCCCCTGTACTCATTGCTCCCCATTCTTCTTGTTTTCTTCTGACTCCTGTTACTGTGCAGAAATCTCATCAAGACCTTGAGTGATTCCCCCCATGGCCAAGTCCTATGCTGACAGGTTCTTTTTATGTCTGAACCTATCCGACAAGAAGGAAACTATCCCCCCAGCCCCAGTTACTGTTACTATGTGTTGGAGATGGAACACACATGCCATGGCAGGCATGTGGACATCAAACAACAAATTTTCAGATTGTATTTTTCCCCTTTCTATCTTACATGGATTTCTGGGATTGAACTCTCCTGCCTTAAATGGCAAGATCTTTTACCCACAGTGGCATCTCCCCAGCTGTAGTTGTCCAGCTTTGATGCTGACTCCGAAACGTACAGCCCTGCCTGACCTTCTTCTAAGGTCAGCACTGTGCCTCTTATCCATTTCCAGTTTGATGAGTCCAAAACTGAATTCTTGTTCTGTCCCTTGCGTATCTTTCCCCCTCCAAACATTCGTACCACCTTCCCCTACTCCTTTCTTTTCTCACTTCCCACATCCAATCTATCAGGAAATCCTCCCCCACCTTTATTTTTTAACAATGGGGTAAATTTTATATAACCGAAACCTCACCATTGTTAGTTGCCTACCCAATGTGCAGTCCCCGGGATAGTCAAAATGTTGGCAGCCATTGTCATTATCTAATTCCATGACACTCAGATCCCACAGAGAACAGTCGTTCTGTATGCCCCTCCCACAGCCCCTAACTTTCAGTCTCTGGATCTGCTGTGGTTCTGGACATTTCATACAAATGGATCATCACTGTGGGGTTCGACAAGGAGTACATTTTTATTCTTTTTTTTTTTTCTTTTCTTTTTTCAAGACAGGATTTCTCTGTGTAACAGTTCTAGATGTACTGGAACTCTCTCTGTAGACCAGGCTGGCCTTGAACTCACAGAGATTCATGCCTCTGCCTCCCAAGCGCTGGGATTAAAGGCTTGCACCACTACCACCACCTGGCACAATTTTTACTCTCTGTAGCAGAATGCTATCCCATTGTATGACTAATCCAAGTTTTATCCATCCACTCATCTGCTGATGAATATTTGACCAGTTCACACTTTTTAAAAACTACTACAAATAATGCTGTTATGAACCTTCATGTGTGAAGTTTGCTTTGAATACCTATTGCTATGGTTTGCTTGACCCACTGTGTTAAAGTCCCCAGGGGGTGTTACTGGGTGGTGGTGGCATCTTTTTAAGTTTGGCCTTGTGCTAAGTTCATAGATCATTGGGGTATGAAGTAAGCTTTATGTGGCTCTTTGGGTTTTGTTATTTTACCCCCTTCTTTGAAGCAGGGTCTCAGGTATACCCAGTCTGGTCAAGCACTCCCTACGTAGTTGAGAATGACTTTAAACCTCTGATCCTCTTGTCTCCACTTCTTGTGTGCCAAGGTTATAGCCACATGCCACCTCGTCTGCTTTATGTAATGCTGAGCATGACTGTGAGGTGTCACGTATGCTAGGCAAGCACTGTAGCTACTCAGAGCATCTCCAACCCACCCTTAGAGGTCTTGAGTGGACTGTGAGAAAAGGGTCCAGCCTGCCCTTCTTCTGTCCTCTGAGATGTGACCATGCCCACACAAGCAATTCTACTATTGTCATCGGTTGTGCTGTGATGTAGCCCTCTCAGGAACAGAACTGTCTGTTACCATGCTCTTCTCGACCTTCCAAATTGTGAGTTAAATGAACCCTTTTCGCTTTCCAAGCCTTAGGTGGTTCATTACAGCTAACAAATCTCTCTGGTTCTCTCGTTTCTAAAATTATCTTGGTGTGGATTTTTTTTGCTTCATTTCTATTACCTTTATTTTAAAACAATAGGAATATGTGTTGGCTTCTTGCCACTTCTGCCACCTTCACTCTCCTGGCTCATCATACCACACTGCCTGGACTTGTAGACTTAGTTTCTCTGCTTCCAGTCTTTGAGCCACTTATCATTACAGTAACCAGACGACTCCCCAAATATGCAGCAGATGAGACCATTTCCTTAGAAGATATCTCTCAGCAGAAAAGCCAGGGTCATTAGAATGACCTTGAAGAACCCAAGGACCTGCCTCATGATCTCTCTGCTGTACTCTCCACTTTTCTCTGGTGTTTTGAGGCTGGGTCTCTCTCTAGTCTTACACTGATTGTCTTCTTGTCCCAGCCTCCTTGGTGCTGGTATTATAGGTCAGTACTATCTTGTCTAGCTGTGTTCCTTCTCAGGCATGATAGCTGCACACCTATCTCTGGATCATCAGGACAGCAAGCCCCTCTGCCCAGCATGCTCTTTCCTAACAGCGTTTTCTGACTCTTCTTTTCTCCTACTTCTTTCAAGTTTAGCTCAAGTGTAACTGAAGCCAATGCCACCCATCATGCTGAAGATGCATCCCTACCCAACCTTCAGTATCCCAGGGCTCCTCACTTTGCTCAAGCCTCCCTCTGAATCAGTTATCACGTTTTCACATGCAATGCTTTCTGGGAAATATTTATTCTCTGTTGTGTGCTCACTTGGCATGTGTGCTCTACCAGGGGAAGGAATTTAAACATTTATTTATTTGTTTGTTTGTTTTTTGATATAGGTTCTCTCTAAGTAGTCCTGAATGTCTTGAAACTCCCTATGTAGACGAGAATGGCCTCCAACTCACAGCGATCCTCCTGCCTCTGCCTCCTGAACACTGGGATTCAAGACGTGTTCTATCACAATCAGCCCCTAAAAATTTATTTTATTCTCTGATGTCTACTACACAATGATGCTTGATACAAACAGATACTCAGTAAGTACACATGCAATGAATGAAGGAACTAGAACCTTCCTGGTAAAAGCTACCCTGTAGAGCAAAATGCAACAGAGGGTTCCTCCATACCCATCTAAGAAACATGTCTGCTGGGGGTCAGGTGTAATTCCTTATCCTGGGACTTTTATGGGAATCTAATGTTGCTATTGACACTAAATAAAGGCATAGACTAGCCCTCCCTGGAAAGCAATCTGACAGCTATGGCCCACCTGTTATCTATGGGAGCACACTCAGTCTTTGAATGGCTTGGGAACGCACATGGCTGAGGACATAGCTCAGGGTCATGCGAGGGTCTGTAGCTCAGTGGCAGAGTATTTGTCTCGAATACATTGCCCGCATTCCAGTCCCAACATCACAAAGACAAAACAACACGAAAGTCATCTAAGGATGTTCTTCTGCCTGGTGTGGCGGCACACCATTTTAACCCCAGCGTCTGAGAGGCAGAGGCAGAAGGTCCTATGTGCCTCCACCTGTCTGCATAACGAGTTCCAGACCACACAGGGCTGCTATATAGTAAGACCCTGACAAAAAAAAAATGGCATTCACAATAGCTAAGAAATGGGACCAGCCTAGATGTCCGCTAACAAATGAATGGATAAAGAAAATGTGGTCTTTGTCCACAAAATGATTTTATTTAGTTGTAAAGAAAAGTGGAATCATGCCATTTGTGGGAAAATGGATAGAAATTTTCATGCTAAGTCAAATAAGTTGGACTCTGGCAAATAACATGTTTCCTGTCATCTGGGAATTTTATTCTCTCTCTCTCTCTCTCTCTCTCTCTCTCTCTCTCTCTCTTTCTCTCTCTCTCGTTTCTCTAGACAGGGTTTCTTTGTGTAGCTTTGGAGCCTGTCCTGGAACTTGCTCTGTAGACCAGGCTGGCCTCGAACTCACAGAGATCACCTGCCTCTGCCTCCCGAGTTCTTGGATTAAAGGTGTGCACCACCATTGCCTGGATGTGAATCCTATTGTTATATATATATGTACATGTGTGTTTCAAGTAGAATTTATGGCACTCATATTGCTTCTCAGAGAAGGTTCTTCCATGCCTCTGAGTCTAGTGGCAAAGTCAAGACTGACCATGAGAAGGAAGGAAGAAATCCTGAGAGAGAGAGAGAGGGAGAAAGAGAGAGAGAGAGAAAGAGAGAGAGAGAGAGAGAGAGAGAGAGAGAGAGAGAGAGAGAGAGAGAGACTAAATAGATATGATATAAAGCCAGAAGGGGGCTGATGTGGGGAAGGGAGGGACAATGGTGGGTCGGAATGTATAGCCGGGAGTATATAAGAACGAAGTATGTATAGAAATGCCATAATGAGGGGCTGGAGAGATGGTTAAGAGCACTGCCTGCTCTTCCAAAGGTCCTGAGTTCAATTCCCAGCAACCACATGGTGGCTCACAACCATCTGTAATGGGGTCTGGTGCCCTCTTCTGGCCTTCAAGCATATACACAGACAGAATATTGTATACATAATAAATAAATATTTTTTTAAAAAAAAGAAATGCCATAATGAAACCCATTGATTTGTATTTTAAAATATCAAATAAATAAATAAACAAAGAAATAAAAATAAAACGGAAATACACATTTGAAATTACTTTCAAAAGCACACTGGGGTGCCTGGGGAGACGGTACAGACAGTAAGTGCTTCCTTTGTAAGCATAAGGACCTGGGCTCAGATACCCACACCCACAGGCAGTCTTGGGTATGGCAGACATGCCTGTAATCCTAGAGCTGAGGGGGCAGACACAGGCAGGTCCCCAGGGCTTGTTCCAGGCCCAGCAAGATAAGGCAGAGAGAGACTGGGAAAGAAATATTGCTCCAAACATATACATGCAAAGCATATCACACACACACATACATGCATACACACACCACATTGAGAGAGAGAGGGAGAGAGAGAGAGAGAGAGAGAGAGAGAGAGAGAGAGCAAGCATAAATGTCTGGCTTTAGTTTAGCAGCCCGCCCACTGTGGCCAGGCAGGTGGACAGGACACTGGTTTCCATCTTGGAATATTTATGGCCACTTGTCATGACATTTTATACCACTTCCAGGTGTCACCTGCACTATTATTTATTTACTAACTAAAAAACAAATGTGCCCCCCCCCTTTTAAACTTGGGAAGATGCATTTAGAAAAGGATCTCCCCACTGTTGCCACACAAACCAAAAACTAACTGTAAAACTGAAAGAGAGGAGACGAAGCCATGCGCTTTCCTGCAAACCCCATTGTGGGCTCTGCCAGAGAGTGAGCCTTAGACCAGCTCTCTTGGCTGAAAGATGTTAAAGGGGGGGTTGCTACATGCCAGCACTAAGTGATGGAGCTCCGAGACCCTGAGAGGTGACTACCCCTGCCCCCAGTGCTCATGACACTGAACCCCTCGTTTGTGTACCATGTAAACCTGCCCAAATTTCACCCGAGACAGACAGGACTTGTGGGGAATGTCAGGAAAAGCAAGGGAGGTCCTTGTCCTCACCATCCTCCTCCTTCAAATGAGAAGCTCCCGTCCTACCCCATGCTCTCATCAGTGAGCACGTCTCTGAGCAGAAAAGCTGTTGCTTTAGAGCAGACTTACTTATCCGGGGAGGGAGTTCCTGCCACAGCCTAGTGTAGGCCAGAGGACAACTTGTGGGGGTTGGTTCTCTCCCTCCACCATGTGGGTCCCTGGGATTGAGCTCAGGTTGCCAGGCTTGTCAGCAAACACCTCTACCCACTGAAACATCTCGCCTGCCCAAGACCAGGATTTTAAAGAGCACTCATGCAAACGGGACCTGTTATTAGCTCCTTTATCCTTCTCCTTTTCCTTGTCGGCCTCGTTCCTTCTCTTCCTCTTCCTTCTCCTGCTTGTTCTTTTAACTTTCCCTGTTTGTTTCCTCCCTCCCTCCCTCCCTCCCTCCCTCCCTCCCTTCAATCCTTCCTCACTCCTAAGCTGAGAATCTCTGAAGTTTCTGATACTTTGTTTCTCATGGTAAACCTGTGTTTAAGACATGTGTCATATCCTGGCCCCTTCAGGGGCAGTGAAGGTCCTTCTAGTCCCTTTGGATGGCAAGTGTGATGGAAGACAGGTCCCCTAAACAAACAGCCTGTCCAGAGGTATGATCATGAGGCGGGTGCTAGCAACACAGCTACTCCTCATAGCTACCTTTTCTTTCATATACTCTTCACAGCACGGGACCATGCCACCACCACTGCCACGCTGCCACCACCACCACTGTACACTCTCTGACAACTGTCTTAGCACCTTCCAGTGTTGAGGGTAAATATGCAAAGAAGGTGACTTAAAATGGGTGTGGCTCTCCTCAGAGAGATTAAAGACACAGTCTCATTCAGCTGTAGCACACCTCTGGCTTGTGCATTCGAGACTCTTCAGGGAGGAAGGGTAAAAGGGAACATGGCTCACTACACTCCTTCTAGAATGTTTATTTACCTCCAGTGTCTGGGGCTTATCCCTTACTAAAGGGACACATTAGCTCAGTCTGAAAGTGCCTCTGGAGGTTTCTCCCAGATTCCCAGAACAGTATCTAGCCTGTCTCTACTCCACTGCCCCTCTCGTTGATGAACGTGTGATCAGCCCTCACTGTGTGCCTGGCTGAGTCACTGTTTTCACACTCCGTGAGCTGAGTGTAATTGTTACCATCATTTTGCAGTTGGGGAGACTAAGGATCAGAAAGCTTGAGACGTTCGTGTAAGTCACACAGCAAGCGAGTGGTAAGGCCAGAACTGGTGTCCGGGGAATGTGCTCAGTCAGACTCTGCCGTCAGAAGGACGTGGTGGAAGATAGGTAGGGCTCCGGCTGGCACGGGTCGACTGTGTCCAAGACTGAGAAGTTTCCTCTGTGGGATTTCCCCTGCGCCAGTGTTCTTGGATGGACTTGGAGCATTTTCTACAACGGGAACAGTCACTTTCTTTCAGAGAGCTGTTTCCAAACAGCATGGACTCTTCTGGATTCTGGTGAGAGAGAGCGACGGTCCATTCTTTGTGTTCCTCCTTACAACGTCTTTTTTAATTCTGCGTTTTGAGACAGAATCTCTCTGTGTCGGCCTGACTGTCCTGTCCTGACTACATCTTAATTGCCTCTTCCACTTAGGTTGTGAGTAGCAGGTCCAACCACTCTGCGAGTTTCCTAAGCACCAAATGAAGGCTGATTTAGACCGGGTGTGCTGGTGAGCCAGTGCTAGAATGCCTCATCTTTGCTGAGCTCATTCTCCAAGGGTCAGCTGGTGGGGGCAGGAGGCTGCAGGTGTGGTCCTGCCTGCCCTGGCTGCTCTCCCAGCTCCCTTTCTCAGCTGCCGCTGCAGCTTCTGTGAATCCGCCCTTTATTTTAGACTCTCTCTAATTGTTTCTGGATTCAAGTTGGCTGGACTTCGTTCAAATTGATTTGATTCCCACTTATCCAGTCTCCATGAAGCTCTGAGATTAGGAAAGCCATCTTGCTGTTCAGAAAACCCTGATAATCACATTTTTCTTTTTCTTTTTTTTCCCCAGAGAAGTAGGAACAGGGCTGAGGGTCTTGATGAGTCTGTGGAAGGTTTCATATTTTTCCTTGGGAGCAGCAGGTATCTATGCAGCCCCTTCTATGGGCTTCTCTTCGCTCACTTCTGGCTGAGTAATTTCTAGGAAGGCCAGTGTTAAACAAGGCAGTATGAGGCGTATTTGTGCGGGACAGGATTTGTTCCTTTGTTCCCCAAGCTGAGACCAATGTGCTCTGCCTTCACCGTCACTGGGTGTCTTCTTAAATATGCTTCTCTTCTCTCCTCCAACTCAAAAAGGTCTCTACACCGATGTCACCTACACAGCCAGGCTTTCTAAATAAAGGGGCACTTCCTACCGCTCTTCGGGTAACCCCCTTGTTCTGTTTTGTCTTCATAGCACTTACCATTGCACATGTGTGTGCGTGCGTGCGTGTGCATGTGTGTGTGTGAGTGCGCACGCATGTGTGCGTGTGTCTGCGTGTGCGTGTGCGTGTGCGTGTGTGTGTGTGTGTGTGTGTGTGTGTAGGGTTTTCCTAGAGATATTTTAATTGGAAATGGTAGTGAGTTGGAGACAAAGTCCTGCCAAACAATGGGGGAGAGAGGAAGGCTTGGCAGGGCGTCAGAGCAGGCAGCTCCCGAGGAGACACAGGGAGGAGCCAGCTTTAGCCACAGGCTCCAGCTGCTTTGCTTGGCTGGAGATGCTGGTTTTGGTTCCTAAAGGTGTGCAAATTGCCACAGTTGATCCTAGAAGTGAATAACTGTTGTGAGAGGCATCAAGGCCGCCCTGGGCTTCAGGCAGCTCTGGCTTCCTTTCCCATTCTGGGGGATGGACAGGTCATCTCCTGAGAGTGGGTACAGCTATGGTCTCCTGGAACTTGGGAAGCCCTGGTCTTGGGTTTCCTTCATTCTTCTCCTGTGGCATGCACAGCCAGATGAGCTCACCTGCTTGCGGGAAGTTGGCCCTATTGGACCCGATCTGTCCAATACTGCATCCATCGACACATCCCCATTTCGTTGTCTTCTATCTTCCCCGAGGACAAGCACTCTGTCCTGCTCCTGACTGTCATACCTACTACACCCAAGAGCTCCAGCATCTTTTCTGGATGTGTGGATGAGTAGATGGATGGATGGACAGAGGAGTGGGCAGGGAACCTCAGTTCACCAACTTCTCGCTTATCCTGTGAAGTAGATCATCTTTTCCCTACAGTGCCTCCTTCCGTGCCCGTGTGCAAGCTTCTTGTGTCCTGTTGACTTTTTGTTTATAGCCTTCTTTCAGCCTCGAGTCAGCGTAGCTCATGCTCCTTCTTCAGGCTCAGTTTGACACAGGCCCTTCTATGTTGTGCCATATCTTCAAAAATGTGAACACACACACACACACACACACACACACACACACACAGAGACGCTTACACACAGACACAAATGCCAGCATATACACACAAACTCTCTCTCTAACTCTTTCTTTCTCTCTCACAAACAAGTATACACTTACTTGAGTGTAACTAAGTGTGTTACTTATCCACTGCTGTATCCTAAGAATCTCCCATGGTACTACTCTACTTTTTGGGTACATAACTGAGCAGACATCTCTGGGAACAGACTTCTTTCTATCTGCGACAATACTTGCTCTCCATATGTGTTTCACCAGGGACACCTCTGAAGGTCAGGAGCAGAGGCTTAGGTGTCTGTGCTAACTCACTGCTTTGCTAGTAGTGATATCATTGACACAGGGAGAAGTCAGGCCAGGGCTTTACCTAGAAGAAGCTCCCTTACTTCTCACTATTCCTCCATAGGGTGCCCTTCACAGAGAAGGAAACTCCCTACAGAGACTGGGCCACTAGCACTAGGCCTTTTGGTTTACTAATGAGAGAGGGAGAGAGAGAGGGAAAGAGGGAGAGAGAAAGAGAGAGAGAGAGAGAGAGAGAGAGAGAGAGAGAGAGAGAGAATTTGAACTGTGCATTTCTGTCAACTGAGTCCTGCTGGGCTAGGAAGGGCTCTCAGAAAAGTTATTTCAACAGAACAGATGTGAAGTGGTCAGAAAATGCCCCAGAACACCTGCTTCACGGTCCCTTCATCTTCCTGGACATGATCCTGCAGTGCCCTGGGTTGCCAGCACTAGAGTTTGGCCAGCAAGGGTAAGACCCTCCCCCAGATGGCCAGCAGTCTCCCAGGACAGCCACCTCCCAGGGAGTTATTGCTGTCCGCTGGCAGCCAAGTCTTACCTGTCACGTAGTTCTTCAAATCCAGCTCATTGCTGAGCGGATTGTTGTTCTTGAACATGTACAGGTTGAAGGGGGCTGGCTCCTTGCCCACATTTCTCCACATGGTATAGTCAGGGGATGTCCACCGTCCCGCCAGCACGTCGTAATCTCGCTGAGTAAAGTGGACAAGCTTGGTGAGGGGGTCGTAGAGGCCGCCGTGGAAGCCAATGACCATCTGAAAGTCAGGGTTGGAGTCGTAGTAAATCTCCCCGTAGGCTGTGTACTGCAGCTGCTTGATCATGAGGCCATTGATGCTGAACACAGCCAGAGGGGTTCCCGTGTTATCTGAGGCGACATAGTACTCCTCCCCGCTGCTGCTCTCCATGGCAAAGAGGTGGCCCTGGAGGTCATAGTAGAGCGAGGTGATCTCTGAGTTAGAGTGGTTGTAGACATGGGTGATTCGCGTGGGGTTGTGGAGGTCAGAGTAGAAGTACTGTAGGTGGTGGCCCAGGTTGGTCTTGTAGGAAGCCCGCCGGCCCACGCCATCGTAGCGGTACTGCACGCTCCACCCGCTGGCCTTGTTGTATGCTCTTGTCAGCAGGCCCTTGGAATTGTACTCAAAGATGTCTGACCCTCGCTGGCACAGATAGCCGTCATCGTCGATTTTGTACTGCACGTCTCCCAGCCTGGTTATCCGGTCACGGAGGTCATAGCGTAGGGGCATGAGGCGAGCACTGTTTCCCGGGTTTAGCAGGTGCAGGTTCCCATTGAGGTCATAGCTATAGCGCCAGGTAGGCCGGTCGTTGACTGCCACACTCTGGAGCTGGCCATCCCCATCATAGTCGTAGGTGTACTTTGTAGTGTTGGCGTAGGGTCCTAATTTCAGTTCCCGCTTGATGACCCTGCCCATGCTGTCGTATTGCACTGTCATCCAGTACATGAGGGACCGGAACATCTCATATTGCACTTCCTTGATGCGCCCATGAGTGTCAAAATGCTTGCTGAGCGTCATGACAGCGGTGGTGATGATCTGGTTGATGTCGTAGTAGATGACCCCAAACTTGCCGAAGTGTTCCACCTTGCCGGAAATCTCATCGTAGCGGTAGAGGTCAACGGGAAGGGGCGTCTCACTGATGACGGGCTTGATGCTGGCGATGCGGAAGCTGTTGTCGTGATAGGTGTAGTCGAACCTGGCATTGATCATGCCTTCCTCAGAGAACCTGTAAATCTGCTTGTCCACAAGGGGCCCCACTTTCCGGTACCTGATGGTACAGGAGAAGCCCCCGCTTTGGAGATTGACCATTTTCAGCACACCGGTTGTCTCGTCGTACCCGAAGGTGACAGCTGTACTGTCGTAGACGATCTCCGATAACTTGGAGAGCTTCCCATACTTGTAAAACACCTGGCGCCCCGTCCCCAAGAAAGATGTCTTTAGGATGCGGCCATCGTCGCTGTAGTCAAAGATGACGGACGCGTTGCTTTCAGGCGGGTTGTAAATGTTTCGGATGTAGCCGATGGAGGTGTGTGTGGACATGCTGTGCCGGGCCACACTGGGCATGGTGACGGCATGGAGGCGGTCAGACGAGTCATACTCGAATATGTACTGACGTTGGCTCTGCAGCAGGAGGACCATGGACTGGGGAGGAAATAGGAACAGATGAGCTAACCTTTTTTGACCAAGCACCCAAATATTAGAATTAACCCCATTTCCCTGTGTGTCAGTCCAAAAGTCATGGAGGGTAGGGAACTTTTTCCCCTTTGTTTTTGTATGTATGCATGTATATACTTTTGAGACAGGACCTCACTGCGTAGCCCTGGCTGGCCTGGAACTCACAGATATCTGCTTGCACCTGCCTTTCAGGGGCTGGGACTAAAGGTATGTACTGTTGTGTGTGGTACCACTCTATGTTTTGAAATAGGGTCTCTCACTAACCTAATCTTACCGTTTTGTCTAGGTTGACTCTCCAGCAAGCTTCCACGAGTTTCGTGTCTCCATCCTCAGTCCCCCAGCATTGGGATTACAAGTGTGCACCACTCTGCCCGATTCTGGGGATTTATATGCAAGTGGCAAGTACTTTACCCACTGAGCCATCTCCCTATCCCCTGTGAGTTCTCCATGTAATGGTTTTGTGAAAAAGGAAGACTCTTAGCCTATATCAAAGGTAGAACAACTGGAAGGACCTGCCCAGGGACTAGATGTTCAGGGCAGCATTTCAAGGTCACGGCAAGTGCTCTTAAGGGACCTCCTCATTCTGTTCTTCCACTAGGACTATTCTCCCCAAGTTGGTACTGACAGATACAAGGGACTAGGCAGAGAGAATCTGCTGGCTGTTTTGGCCAAAGTGGGAAGACGTAGCTGTGTGTATTCTAGTTTCCAGCAGACTTCCCGCCCCTAGTGGCTTAATTCAGGGCAAGCAGAAATGACTCAGCAAGTCCCTAATTCATAAGTAATGTTTTGTCTTGCTGTCAGTGGATGGCTCTGTTGGATTCGACACCACTGCCTTTTCTGTTTTCATTTTTGTTTTCTTAATTAAATAAAACGATTCATCTTTTTTTGCCATTACTGACTGTCTAGCATCTTTCCCTTCTTCTTTTAGGGTAATAACAATGAGCTATGAATAACAGTTTTCTGTGGGCTCTTTCTCCCCATCCATGCTGGGGGAACACGAGGGGAGGCCTGTGGAGTTAGTAAAGAGGTTAAGGTGACTTGGGCTGGCAGGGAATGAGCAGTGACGAGGGTGGGAAGGGGGAGCAGAAGCCCTGTTGATGGGCTTTGCAGCATGGTCACCCACCTTGTCCAGGTAGGAGTAGCTCCAGACTTTGCCATCGGCGAACATGCGGGACACGATCCGGCCCTGCTTGTCAATGTCTGTCCTCTCGCTCATGGCTCCGCGCTGAAGGCCGGCCAAGCGCCCGTTGAAGAAGTAGGAGACATTGACAGCTGCCAGCCCACTGCTTGGGAGCCATAGGAAGGGGCGGCCCACCTGGTCATAAATGATCCTCAGGGTGAATTTCCGGTGGTCGTCATAGATCTTCTCCGTCCGGATGTTCCGGTCATAATCAATGGACAGGAGATTCCTCCCATGGACCTGGGGAAACACAAGGGTCCTGGTTTGAAAGACATCTACCAGACGGCTGAGGAGGATCCAGCTGGGGCCATCGAGGAGGAAGTGTGGGAAGGAGGGAAGAAGCATGATATTCCATTTATGTTTTAAGCATCAGCATTTCTGGACATATAGGAAGTGGCAATGTTTGCAGTGTGTTTTGGGACCGAAGTGAGGCTGCTTCTGGTCAGATGTGGCTGCTGTGGGCAGTATGGTCACTCGTGCACCACACAACTACAAAGGCTGCCACCACGTCCTGGAAAGTGTGCATGGTGGTACCCTGCAGTGTCCAGAACACACAGCTGTCTCTCACAGCCGGACTCGAGGCTTTGGAGTGCCTTACCGGTCTACCCTCAGGACCAGTCACCAGATCTAATAATCTTTAAGAGCAGGTGCTGTGGTTTCTTCTGAAATAGTGCGTAAAGAAAGGTGGCTAAAAGGGGGGTATAGAGGCCTCAGCAACCCACAGTTTATAAAGATCTGGGAATATAAAGATAAAAAATATACCTATGAAAGTCCAATAGGAAGTCTTTTATTTTAAATATCTAGAGGACAATCTTGCCATCGCAAGAGGCTGTTGAGGAGACCTCGGCAGGGCTGTGAATTCCAACAAAGGGAAAAAGAGATTTACTTAGATTTGAAAGGAACAGGGGAACACGTCCAGACATAATTTAGTATTTATTTAGAAGTTGATCTGATCAGAGGAGAAGGATTGTCTCAAAAGGCACAGCTGGGAGACTAGACTCTGGTTAGGGGCAAAAGGAGAAGGACTCTGGGGACACCCAGAGCCCCGAGTGCATGGCTGCAAGAGAATAAAATGAAGCTGGCTCAGCCCAGACTCTTACAACATAATTTACTGCAACTCCGCACGTCCCTGGACTGGAGGGGGGGGAAGGAGACAAAACATGCACGAGAGGAGTCGGGAGCTGTCTGCTGCCTCCTCACCTGACCCTCCTACCGTAGCTGCACTTGATGAAGGTGGCAATGGCGGCAGTACTGCCCACAAGAGGTAGGTGTGTTGAGCGCTAACACAGACAGGGGTGAGGTCAGAGGCTTGGCATCCATTGCTCAATGCTCACAAAGGCCACGTGACACAGGCAGACACCCAGAGGGCACGCACTTGTTCGGAGTCACACAGTTGGGCCGTGAGATGGCTGAACAGGTAAAAGTGTTTGCTGTGCGACCATGAGGATCTGAGTTCAGATCCGCCCCACTCCCTCGTCAAAAGCTCGGTGTGACCGTGTGTGCCAGCTACCTCAGTGCTGTGGGGGTGAAGACAGGAGGAATGGGGCTTGCTGGATGCCACCTAAGTGCCAGCGTCAGTGACAGACCCTGTCTGAAGAAGAAAATGCTGGAGAGTGACAGCAGGATGTCCTTCTGTGGTCTCCATGTTTGGGCGCGCGCGCACACACACACAATCACGCAGCAGTGAAGCAGGTGTTGGTCTGAACTTAGACTTAACTAGTCAGCTGCTCCTTTGCCATTTGACCAGCTTCACTGGTGACCAGACTTCCACCAAGTGCCAGGTGATGTATAAGAGGTTGAGGAGCCAGTAAAATGTTCTCTTAGCCCTGGAAGAATCTGTTTTGCAACTTTGGGGAGACTGAGAATAATGTTAGCCCTACAGGGACCTGCATTCTGGGGAAAACCTCTGTGTACAGGTAAGGAACTGCATTTCCCAGCATCCTTTGGGAATAGGAGCGGGCCTACCAAGGAAGTGGCTGTCTGTCTGAAGTGCTATCCTTGAAAGAAAGCTGAGAAGCTGCAGTTTTTGCTTTTCTCACATTCCACTTTTTCCCAGGTGAAATGCGGATGCAATGGCTGGAACCTCAGCATCTGTTTTATGTTTATGAGGTAAGGCAAGGTGGTTTTTTTTTGAGACATCTGGAACTCACATAGCTTATATTACTTACATAGCTCATGCAACAAACTCAGACTTGTAGTAATCCTTCTGCCTCAGTCTCCCAAGGACTAGGCCACAGGTATGAGCTACCATGAGGTCACTTTTGAAGATGGGATCTCTAAGATGGTGGTTAAACAGAAAAAATATAGCTTGGACCCTTGCTGTCAGTCACCCACACATCCATGAATGGGTCGCGTCTAGGCTTTATCATAAGAACAATGTAAACTTATATTTTATACAAGCCTTTGTTGATTCTTTTAGCTTTGTTTCATCTTGTTTTAGATGTATGAGTGTTTTGTCTGCATGTGTATCTGTGCACCCCGTGAGTTCAGTGCCTCTGAAAGCCAGAAGAGGGTGATGGATCTCCTGGGATGGGAATTATGCGGGTGCTGGGAATTGAGCTCAAGTTTTCTGGAAGAGCCCTTACTCACTGAGCCATCTCTCCAGCCCCAAGCCCATGTTACTTCTATGTTTTGTCACAAGCATTTGAAAGCAACATACAATCTCATAATACTTTCATTGGTACTGTGTTGGTACTTTCTGTAACATATTTCAATATTCACAATTTCTGTAGAACCCCCCCCCCCCCGCATCTGTGTGTGTGCGCAGGAATATATGTATAGAGGCTAGATGTCAATATTGGGTGAGACAGGGTCTCTCCAATTTGGCTAGACCTCTTAGAGTGCAAACCCAGGGTACCACCTCCACCTCCCTAGCACTGGGGTTACAGGCTGTGCTGGTGCACACAGCTTTTTCTTGGGTGCTGGTGGTCAGACTCAGACACTCCTACTTGGCAGTAAATGCTTTACCAAATGAGCCATCTCTGCAGCCCCTAGAAACGGTGGTGACTGAGTACTGAGGGGACCACTTCCGCAGCTGCCCAAGAGGACTAAATTCGGGGCTTCCAGATGTGCCAGGCCCTCGCTGTTTCCACGGAACCCTCCCCAAGAGAGGAAGACTGGATGTGTGGAGCACACGGTGAACCCAGGGATGGAGACAGGTACTCAGGTGCTTGGGACTTGGAAGGATAATCGACAGGTTAAGAGGAACAGGGTTTATAAGCAGACTTTGCAGGGCCTGAGAAGAGGGGAGACAAAGCAAGAGGAGGCTTGTTTTTTCCTTCCTTCCTTCCTTCCTTCCTTCCTTCCTTCCTTCCTTCCTTCCTCCCTCCCTCCCTCCCTCCCTCCCTCCCTCCCTCCCTCCCTTCGTGCTGTCAGAATTCTTGGGAACCTTGTTACGAGTCCGTCATTACTTCAGAGCAAGCACTCTGGAGGGTATGCCTCCCTAGCACACCCGCGACCCAGGAAAGCCGTTTGGAAAATCACCGGTTGGCGTTGGCAAATGTGAGATTTCTATTAAAAGCCCGGCCCTTCTCATAATTAAATGTAATAAATTCATTGAAAGCCCCACCAAAGAGTTCAGGCCAGTTGTGTAATCTAATCAAAAATATTTAATTCTAAGGGCAGCGTCTATAAGGAGGGTGCTGGGGTTGTGTGGGGCGAGCCAGCGGAGGGTCCACCAGGCGTGCTCGACTTTCTGGGGGTGCCTGCTCCCCAGTTTAGAGCATGCAGGGGCTTTAATTTAGCCACACTGTTCTCTTATTCCAAATTAAATTACCCGACTCGCAATATTTAAATTAACCTTGAGGCTTCCTGGAGAACATAAAAGTTATTTTGAATTATTTTCACTGCCAGGATCAGCACAATTCCCTTCTCAGCTGGCTCGGCAGGCATTCAGCGATAGAGAAACCAATTTTTAAATTAATACAATTTTGTGTTTGTAAGGAAGCCATTATTTTTAATTATCGGGCGTTTTCCTCAGCCTAGCTTCCCCAGTTAATAAAACTCAGCTATTTAGCATGGTTTTTATTTTTGCAGAGGGCAGATTTGGGGAAATAGTTTCCCCTCTGGGATTTCCCCCCAGCGTGTTTTGATCTCACCAAGTGCGTGCCTGTCAAAGGAAGGCTCATAAAAAACCCTGAGAAAAGGAAACAGTGTCGTCAAAATGGCCCTGCTGGGCCCATCGCTGGTGACTCTAACTCAGCTCGAGGGGCACCCAGGAGCGTGTGATCTGAGAAACATGAAGGAGGAAATTACATCGTGCTAGCCCCCTCCCAGGAAATGGAATCGTAACACAGCAGGACAGATTCCAGCTAGACACACAGAAGAACCCTTTGCCCTGTTGGGCTCCAGGGATGGGAAACCCATGGGGTTGAAGGAGGGACCCTGTGAGTCTCCAGTGTTTTAAAGAAGATATGACTCCCTTGGAGTTTAGCGGTTCACTTCCCCAAGGGAGAAACCCGGCTAGGTGACATTCTCATTCCTTTTCTGGGTCAGTCCTGGGGGACTTAAAAGCATTCATCCCCCCAGATGCCACTGAATAAGACCCAACACCATGTGGGGATCAGCATTTGTGCAGACAAAACAATTTGGTATAAATTTAATATTAGCTTAAATAATGCATCATTAGAGGGAGAGCCTCTGTAAACACATTAAATAATGGATTCTCCGAGCAAACGTTATTTTTGGATGACTAGCTCTTTTGGGTGATGATGGGGAGTGGGAAAAGGGAAAGATCCGACTCTCGAGTCAGAGTCTGACAGCGACTAACTGGGTCGTTGCAAAGCCATGTCTTCTTCACTGACAGTGCCTCAGTTTCCTGTCTGAGGTAACCTGCAAGGTCCTGGTGAACAGGTTCTTTACCCTAGAATTCCATGTCCCTGGGGAACATGTGTGAGTGTGGAGGTTGGGATGTATGATTGCTATCAACTTCGACCATGTGAGGTGCTATTATGGAAAATCAAGACTACAAAATGTGGCTTAGGTTATCGGCGAGTGTCAAACATCTGAAGGGCTTTGCTCCAAAGAAAAGTCAGAGTCATTCTGGAAGGCTCTCCCAACCTAGAACTAAGGCAGACGTAGAAGGGGGTGACTTTTCATGATATAAACTCAAAATCCCATCCATCCATCCATCCATCCATCCATCCATCCATCCATCCATCCACCCCATTCAGTCAGTATTTACCAAGTACCTGCTTGTGCACTTGCTACGGTGACGACAGGCACTGAGCAGAACCTGCCAGCCTCCAGGTGAGATGACAGCAGAGACAGGTGACATGCCATTGAGAATCAGCTCAGTAATGAGAGTGAGCATCATCGGCAGGCAAGTGAAGAGTGGGGGTGGTATCTGGAGTCAGCAAGGGGCTGACAAAAATTCCCAGAGGAGGTTCAGGGACCGAAGGACAGGCAAGACTTTGATAAGAAGGCTGCCTCTCAGCAATCTTCTGCGGAGGCTGGCTGAGTCTCAGAAATCCTTGCCATGTAGCCAAGGAGGCTCTGGTCTCTCCAGCTCCCCTTAGCTCGTCTGCTCTAATCACACTGCTTTTTTTTTTTTTTTTTTTTTTTTTTTTCTGCTCTAGATTCAGGGAACCCTGCCCTGGGCAATCAAGGCCTTTGAGCATGCAAGGGTCTTAGTACAGGTTTTTTTTTTCTTTCACCCCAGAGTCAGAAAATCCCTACGCTTATTCTTCATTTGGTTTTCAGCTCAAATGTCATTTTTCCCCCCTCAGAGTAGCCTTAATTTATCCCCTATGTTACACATTTTTTAAAAAATATTTATTCATTACATATACAGTGTTCTGTCTGCATGTACACCTGCAGGCCAGAAGATGGCACCAGTTCTCATTACTGATAGTTGTGAGTCACTCTGTTGGGAATTGAACTCAGGACCTCTGGAAGAGCAGGCAGTGCTCTTAACCACTGAGCCATCTCTCCAACCCCATATTACCTATTCTTGACCTAGGCTTTTCTTCAGAGCATTACCACAGTTTCTTTACATGACATTTGTTTATCTATCATTGCTTGTGTTGCTTTGCTAGCCCTATTTGTGTGTGTGTGTGTGTGTGTGTGTGTGTGTGTGTGTGTGTAATACTTCTCCCCATACCATCCTAAATAGTAAATTCTTATTTGTGTGTGTATACTTGTGATCCTAGCACTTGGGATGTTGAAACAGTAGGGTTGGTAGTTTGAAACCAGCCTGGGCTACATAGCAAAACCCTGTCTTAAAAAACAACAAAGTTCAAGAAATGCCCTACCTCTGACACTTGGTACAGGGCCACGCCACAGCCTCCAATCTTGGCTCAGAATGTACACAATGCTAGCTGCTCCTTCTCACTCTGGGTACCCCAAATCTACCTCCCTGTCTTCACATCATTCTCTCTTCTCTGCTTCCTGCATTCCTGCTCTACTAGGTCAGTTCAGTTGGCCCTGTCCCCTCATCCATGAAAGAAGGGGGACAGAGAAGAAGTAGCTTCTTGGGGGCTGCAGTCTAAGATTGGGGTAGATACCCTACAAACTCCCTGCTGCCCTCCCCCAAATAAACTTGACGACTCTGAAAAAAAAAAAAAAACCCAAACAACCCACCAACAAGGGAGCTGGAGAGATGGCTCGCTCAATTGTTAAGAACATGCATTACTTTTGCGAAGGACCTAGGTTGAGTTCCCAGCACCCTGCTGGGCAGCTCACAACTGCCTGTAACTTCAACTTTAGGGAATCCAATGCCTTCTTCTTGACTCTGAGGGCAAATGGCACATATTGCCCATCAGATGCACATAATTGAAAAAATTAAACAACTCTTTAATGACTTTATAATATAATATGATGTCCAAAAGTAAAGTACTGTTTGCTTAGGGAATCCATGGTATAATGTGAGCAGAGGCTTGCCCTTCTAATAATGTATAATTTAAGCTAATATTCAAGTTCAAGGAGCTACAAACTATTCTGGGTGCATCATCATGCTCTTAAGGTCACACAGGGTCTTGTCTGTTTTGGTCATAGATATACACAGAGTGCTTAGTAACTGTGTCAAGACTGTAGTTGGTGGTGGAAAAGAAAATGCTAGGCATGGAAGGACAGAATCCAGGCTTTCAAGACAATTGATATTCGTAGGACCCGCCTGGGTGGGCACTACACAGAACTGAGTTCAGGATGGCATGATCACGTGCACACATGTATGCCCACCCCCATCTTGCTCCAGACACACTGTGATTTGTTACATAAATAAAAGTGATGTATACCAGTATGGAACGGTGCTATTATATTAATTTCATGGACACCAAAACAAAATGACTAACTCCTACTTCCTATTGCAATGCTGCTAACACCGATACCAGCATCACAATGGAAGATTATCTTGGAAGCAATTTTTCTTTTGTTCTGATTCCTACCCATGTAACTGTTTCTTGCATTTGCAATCTCTATGTAAATCACAATCAAGAAGAAATACCCTAGTGACATATGCCCTCATTTTTAGAGAGAATCAGGTACAAATCCATGCTAGGAAAGAGAAGAGGTTTTAAATAATAACGGAAGTGTTCATTTCAGTCCCCTCTCCCAGAAGCTTAGAAGGAAGACTTGTTGGGTGGAGGAGATGGGCTTCTGGTTTGCCTTGTGGCCAGGTTCTAGAGGGATGGAGGACACAGAATCTGTCTGTCTGTCTGTCGGTCTATTTTATCCTAGCTTAGCATCCTTTCCTTTTGGGATAGGATCCTCTTTTTCCAAGCCTCAGTCTATATATGATGTATAATTTTGGCCAAGTCTTCTTGATCTCCCGTGTGAAGAGGACACCAGCTTACTGAACAAGAAAATTAGGCCAACTGCCAAAATAAATACTATTGGGGCAAGGGATGGGAGCTGCGGGGAAGAGAAGAGAGCGGTATTAACCTGATGACATCTTGGAATCTCTAAGGTCAGCTCCTCAACACTGTGTGAGACAGTGCATGCCCCCTTTATCATGTTCTCTTGAATATGTTTTGCAGAGAAAGATTCTGGGCATATTGTGTGTGTGTGTGTGGGGGGGCATGTGCTTTGAACTTCTACCTTCTAGGAGTAAGGGAGAATTTACTTGGTAAACATCTTCGAAGTGGAGCCCAAAGAGGACATATGTGTCACATCTTCCCACAAACATGACACTAGTCACCAGTATGGTCATGTGACCTTGGTCCCTGTGATCATGGAGCTGGGAAATGCGGGGAAGCAGTTGTTGTTGTTGTTTTAAATGTCAGAGAGGACAGTGAGAGGCATGGTGGGAAGCAATAGGAGGTGTTCCTTCAAGAGACTAGTCTTTGGGGGGCATGATGAAACTCTCGCCTTGTCTGACCCATGACTAGGAAACATGGGGTTGATCCTTCAAATGTTGTCTATAGCGCTGGCATCTTACATGTTCCCAGTCTTAAAGGGAGTATGTTTGGCACTTTCCTTGGCTAAGACGTGTCTCTGATTGGAGGACTGTGATAGACAGGTAAGCAGGAAGGCTTGGGAATTCTCTAGCTCTTCTGTTTGTTATAGGAAAGTTCTTTACTGAAAATTTTGGATACCTCTCGACACTGGACCACTCAGAGCCTGGCCTAACAACCCCAAGTGGTCAGACTTGCAGGAGTCGGCTGGTGCTGGGGAAAGGCCAGACCATCCATCTGGTTTATCCTGTGGTGTTGCCAGCTGCTGCCCTAGCTCCCTAGACTCACTCCAAATGCTGTCCCTGGGGAACCAGCGACATCTTCAACTTCCTCCCCTGTTCTCTTCATCCTAGAAGGCAGGGCTGGGGTCACTCTGCCGCCCACACCTATTCTGACTTTCAGCGTCTGGCCTCTCTCCATCATGTTCAGAGTCTGGCACAGCCTTCCTGGTCTACAGGATCACGTGAAAGGCCTCTTGGAAGTCAGTGCGGCACGGCAGCCAGGCTCGCTGCCAAATCCTATTAATCATGTGTGTTACAATTCTCTCAGGCCTCTCCCTCTCCTCCCTCTTTTTCCCCTGCTGGAGACCAGTTTCTAGTTTGCATGACTGTAACAGCTCTGAGCTGTCCTTCTCCTCCTGTCTGGTCTCCTCCTCGGCTGTCTTCCTCTGCACCCAGGGAAGCTGGAGAGATCTTTCTAATCCACACATCCCCACACGTCACTCTGCCAATTAAGCCCCAGGACAACTCTCCGTGGCTCTCCGGATAAATACCCGCCAAGGATAATATACTCTTCCTTGTGGCCCTGGCTACTTTCTCTCAGGCCTTACGAGTTTTGGAGGTTTCCGGAACGGCCCCCTACACCCCTGTATCCTGGCCTTCTAGAAGGTGTCTCTCTGTCTGGAAACTTCTTTATGATATCTTTGCCTGTCTAATTTCTGCTACTCTCACTTCCAAAGCACTGGCTCCAACTTCCCTGAAACTCTCCCTAGTCTCTTATCAACCCTGTGACCTGTTTGGGTTCCCAAATCTTTTAGTTTCTCCCCAGCAATCAGAAAAGTCATTTTCTAAGCTTCCTGGGGGGTTAACCAAACTGTGCTGTCCTGGGTGTGTGGAACGGATGCACGTGACATTCAGGCTAGCTCACCAAGCTCCCTTGAAGTGTTTAAACCCTTCTTCTACTACAGCAGCCTTCCGGGCAATAGGTGCTTCATGTGATAGACTCCCAACATGGAACAGCTGGGTCTAGTCAGCATTAGGAGACGCTGTGTGGCTCATTTGAACTGTGACGGGTTAAGCTTCTGAAACTTCCGGGCCTATTTGTTACCTGTGCCATGGATTACCTACTTCTGGCTGATACAGTGTGTGTCCCTTGTCTTGTGGTACTGGCTTAACACTGTGCCACTTGAATGTTCCTATCATCATGAGCCGAGACAGCCTGCTGCTGTGGGGGCCGACAGATGTCGCTAGTTTAGGGGCTACAAAGCTCCTATAAGGAACTCTTGAAGCTCAGGGAGGACCGGTCAAGCCAAAGGCCCCAATCCACACTGCGCTCAGCACCTCCCCCATACGTTTCTTCGCCGGCTCCCCCACAGTTTCCAGGAGTTTCTTTTATTTCATTCACTAAACAGTTTATGAACTGAATTAAAATAAATGAGATGCAAATAAATTCCAGGCTTTCTCCCTCATTTTCAAATTACATTTTCAGTCCACTCAACCTGTTATAATCTCATAGTGATTTTCATTTAAGAGAGCTAAATGGATATGTGATTATTGTTACAGGAACGAACACCAGACAATTAAATGTTGAGGTGTTGATAGATAAAACTGTGTTTTGATTTGCATAAACATGATGCCAGCAAGTCTAACCCTGGCAGAAATTCAGTTAGAAGACTTGCGTGCCTAACTTCCGTTAATTACCACAAGTACCATTATTAAGAGTTTTAATATTCAGAGTTGGGATTATTGCCATTTTATTTTAGGGCCACATTTATCTTTATTTTGAAAACTTAGTCAAAACGCATAGCTAATTTATCAAGGAAAAGGCACGATTACTACTTATAATCAACTTCTACAGCGCAGCATATCAAAAATCAATTACACAGCCCTGAATCCAGTCATTAAGGATTTAGCCACTAATCTCATTCCATTTTTGTCTTTAGGAAGATCCCGCAGCTTGCAACTTTGCCGATATCAGCAGAGGGAGAAAAACATGGAGTCTGCTGATATCCTAACGTGGAGAATTAAACTCGAGCCCGACAAAGGCGGAATCTTAATATAGAGTGGCCTGGCTCTGCAGGGAGGTCACCTGCCTGCCTGGGCTTCCAAAGTGATGACCCAGGTTTGTCAGGTGCTCAGTCTTAGCTCCCAGGATTCCGTAGCATCGTTTTGACTTCGCAGCACTCTGTGGGGGGCTGTTTTCCTAGGGCCTCTCTTGACCTGCAGTTATCTTAGGTCTTTATTAGTCTCCTTCTTGGCTGACTCCTCTTTCCTGCCCTTTGCCCCTGAATGAAAGAGGCAGGAAGGTCTGCGCTCTGCTTGTGTGACATCTATCTTAAGTATCCAGCACAGGGCCTGGCCCTGAGTGCTCGGTAAACATGTTTCGTCTATGATGAAGACAGGTTTCTGGCCATCATCTCCTCACCCTGGGAGAAGGGTTGTCACCATGGTAGGAGTAGGTCCCTCTGTGTGACAAGAACTGACAGGAACAGGAGCTACAGGGCTTCCCGTCATCAAAATAGGAAGATGTGCGGGACTGTGGCTAAGAATACTGGCCAGTGAACAAGACAGAGAGATGGACCCGGGGTCAAGCCCTGGCTTAGCCTTGAATTTTAGCCATTATGTCCTGACTTCTAATTAGCTTCCATGAATCTCTGCTTCTCACCTGAGATCCCAACAGGCTACTGAAAATATTACAGTAACACAAATAAAGCATTTAACTTAGTGCCCATAGCACAGACATCCGCAGTGAGTGTGTTTCAGAGAGCGTTTGCACGGATGTCCTCAATAAACATGTTTTTTGTTAGCTTTACAAAGATGTAGGTTAGGGCTGGTCAAAACTTCCTGGTGCCCATATTTTGTTCCTTCCTCTCGGGATACCTCTCTGATTCCTCAGGCTAACAGACATCTTCCTTTGTGGCCACACAGTATACCCAAGGGGTCTGTCTTCACACACCCTGTGGTCATTCTGTGTCCGCGTTTCTAGGAGAACATCACTCCTTGGCTGTCAAGAACACGCTTCATACTTTTGCTCTTCCAGGATTTAGAAGATTACCAAGCACCCGACAGACAGCAGCCCTGACTCATGTGTCGCATTGCCCAGATAGTGACAGCTGAGGGAGATGGCAGGTGTAAAATGAAGACCGATACCCTCTCCAGCTGAGGCACCCCGTGAATTTACCACAGGGATCGCTGCCCATCTGTCAGGAAATGGCGGGGTTTTCCTTAAACCTAGAGGCAAACATCTCCCACTTTCTGAGGGTCGGACGGTATTCTGAAGGTCTAACATTCCCCTCTGCAGTGTGAGGAAGGGGCCTGTTCCCCTCCAAGTCTGTGGCAGGGCGAGAATTGACCTGCTTACCCGAAGCTTCCTCCCGAAGATGGTGACTTTGCCTTTAATCTGTTCCTTCCTCAGGCGCCACTCGATGGAGTTGAGGCCGTTCTCCATGGGCAGGGAGATGTTGCAGCGGCCGATGGTGGGGGTGATGGTGCCTGCGAGGACGTGGGGCTCACTGTGGAAGCTGACACCCATGCCGTTGGCGTACATCACCCGCAGGGTGCCGTTATTGCAGAGCTGGTAGCTGTTTCGCACTTGATCTGGAAGAATGGGGGTGGGGGTGTGGGGAGGGGGAGAGAAATTATCCGCTCGGTTAGTCGGGAGAGAACAGAACCCCTATTTTTACAGGTTTCCATGGTTCTTTGCAGCTGTCAGTCTGAGGCTGCCTTCAATTAGCACGCATACAATGGGAAGGTGAGTAGCGGAGATGTTACTGATCCGCGGGAAGGAAAACATTATTAATATGTGGCACTCCAGAAATAATTATGCCGTGATATTTTTCTTTTACTCACTGAAGACTATTAATAGCACATTTAAACATTTAAAGATGTCTATTGCCTACACAATTTGTGTCAATCAAATCCCTGAACTTTAACATATATATTTTAGCTTATACGAAGAAAGAAAGAAATGAAAGGCAAGCTGCTTGCGTTTTTCCCGCCCCTCTGGCCTATCGTCTAACCCGAGGTTGATGGTCTGAGCACGGGTCAGAGGCACTGCGACGCAAGGCCATTGTTCGTCAGCATGGTGAAGAGACGAAGCTCCCTTCCTCCACTTCCTGGCAGCAGGGCTGCCTGTATCACTATGTTACCACAGAACTCGCGAAACACACACAGGGTGAGGTAAATGGAGTCAGAGGGGGCTGGTAACGCGTGTTTATCTCCCCGAATAGCATCTACACCAGTCAATCAGACTTCTGACCTTTCCCTGTATCAGATAATCACAGGCAGGAGCCCGCTTTTAGAGGCACGCTGTTTCCTCATCATCTGGGTGAAGGAGCCAGGCTGGGCCGGCCTCTGAGATGCCAGCTTTGGGGGGAGCGAGCAAGGTTGTACCTGTCACTCAGTAACTCTGGCCATCACACAGAAGGACAGAATCTACATCGTTAATCATCTGGCGGAGCAGAAATAGAGCCATTGAAACAGGCTTTGCTGAGGGATAATAGTCTAGAAATGTCATCATTTATCTACGGAAAGGACACTGTTATCCTCTGACAACTGGCGAGCCCACCGACATTATATCTTAATTAAAAGAAAAAATTAATCTGTAAAACGCTGTTTCTTGCCAGCCCCTGTGCTTGCCCTGGATTGCCGACAACAGAAGCAACGGGTGGCAGAGACCCTGGGATCTGGGTCCTGGCAAGAGATTGTTCGAGAGTGTATTTGCAAGAGAGAACCAGAATGGAATGATGAAACCCAAATCCAGTGGTCGCCCAGGAGAATAAACACCGCTTGAGAAAATAACGACATGGGTTGGATTTTTTACAGGGTGAAGGAAATAGGCAAGAAAGAGGAAGAAAGTAGTTGGGGGAAAAATCAGATGGTTTTGGATACGTAGGTTTCTCCAGATAATTAAACCTTTGGTGAGAGGGTATGACATTTCCCTGAAGCTGAGAGATTTATTTTTATTTTATTTCTTTTTTTCCCTGAGACTGTTTTCAGATAGCCTGGGTATGCTGTAGACATTTAAGTAAGACAGAAAACTGAGGAATGTTCTGGATGTTTAGAAGTTCCCTCAGGAGAAGGATTGCTGGCTCTGTAGCTGGGGATGAGCTGGGGGCTGAGGGTGTTGGGCTGGGGCCTTACCCTGTACCACTGTGTAAGAGGCCTCTACCGAGGAGAGGTTGGTGATCACAGTGACGTCATCATCACGGTTGGAGTTCTCAATGTCAATGGTGATGGATTTCTCCATTTCCCGGTGCAGACTGGTCACCACCCCCGTGGGGCGTGTCACGTTGGTCAGACGGCCCTCGTGGTCATAGCTGGAGGGAAGATACAGGATTTGAAGTGCAGCCTTTGGAGCCAGAAGTTTTCTTTTCTTTTCTTTTCTTTTTTATTATGTATACAATATTCTGTCTGCGTGTTTGCCTGCAGGCCAGAAGAGGGCACTAGACCCCATTACAGATGGTTGTGAGCCACCATGTGGTTGCTGGGAATTGAACTCAGGACCTTTGGAAGAGCAGGCAATGCTCTTAACCTCTGAGCCATCTCTCCAGCCCCGCCAGAAGTTTTCTTGACCTTCAGACCCACAGGAAGGTCAGACGCATAGGGGCAGAGAAAGAGAGACTGGAAAATGGGCGTCTCTGAATGCTGCTCCACACCTGCTGTAATCCTAACCTCTATCTGCCCTGAGGCGCATTGCTGTGGTTTTCCTGAGCCCTTTGGTATCACCTACTTCACCTCAGTGGAAACCAGTCCCCTGGTCTCAAGCAGTGTGTGTGTACACCTTCCTGAGCTGGCAGGAACAGCTACTTGTAAGCATTGTTTTGCTCTGCAGAGCTACCAAGTTAATGCTCCCCAACTATCCACTACGTTCTGTCTTGCTTCTGCTGAGCAAACCTTTATTTAAGTGTGTGTGTGTGTGTGTGTGTGTGTGTGGTGGTGGGGGGGAGGGCTGTGTACACTCATGCCCATGAAAACCAGACGAGAACTGGAGTTACAGGCAGGTGTTAGCTGTCTGGAGTGGATGTTGGAAACTGGACTTGTGTGCTTTGGAAGAGCCCCGAGTGCTCTTAATCACCAAGCCATTTTTTCCAGCCCTTAAACCACACTGTTTCCCCCACTGGTTGTTCACCGGATCCAATCAAAACCTGGCATTTGAGACCATCTGAGCTGTAGTCTTTTGCAAGGTACCACCTCATTCCACGTATCACCTTCTCGTAGACCTCTCAAAGTCAGTCTGGTACAAATGCCACCTTCACATTCTGGCCCCAGACACTCCAATCCTAGCTTGGCCGCGTAGTTCCTAAGGAGCTCAGCTACCCTAGCCTGCTGGGGAGACTCACTGGATCTCAGTTGTCCTTGGCATCCATGTCTGGGCATGCCATGAGCACATTTTCAGCCTGCAGACTCCTAATGAGAATTCTTTGTGGATATGAGTTGTCATCACCCTTTTCTCAGCAGGTGGCAATGGTTTTGCTATTTCCAGGTGGAGAGGATTTCCCACTAGAAAACGACTGGACTGTGAGAGGCTCCTGTCTAAGGAGGTGAGGAAAATGACTCTTCTCATGGGCTGCATAGAGAAGTCTCTGGACTCGCTCGCATGGGTTTTCACACTCAGGAGAGACGGGGAGGAGGATGGAGCCATGAGGTCTTTGCTTAGAGAATGAAAAAGGACACGCAGCTGGAGGGGGGTCTCCTTCTGGACTGGGGAGAGGAACCCAGTTGGTCAATTCTGAGTGACGGGTCCCAGAGTTGGTACGGTGTGTGCAAAGGAGGTTGTCAATGGGGCATCCCATGGGAGAGCAGTGGGGAAGATTACGATGAAGCCAAGCATAGAGGGGGCTGAGATGCTTGAGATGGAGACCTGCATCAGACTTGGGCTGACCTAGAACTGTTGTCTTTAGGGAGAAGAGGAAACAGTCAAGCCCCATGGATGCTAAGCTGCTTGGCCAGTGGGGTAAAGTTTGTGAGAGGACCAGGAAGCTTGGCGAGCTGAGGGTCCAGCTTCTTGTCTCTGCCCCATCCCTTGCTTAGGGCTCTGTGTAGTGAATGGGGGGTGGGGTCCAGCCTCTTGTCTCTGTCTCATTCCTCGCCTAGTGATCTGTGCAGTGGAAATCCAGAAAGCACCTTCCTCTCAGAGGCTTGGTGCTGTAACCATGGAGGGGCCCCAGGCCTTCTAAGCCAAAGGGGAGCCCTCTGTTTATTCTCAGGTTTCTCAGATGGGGGCCCAAAGATTCTGTTTATAAAAGCGACAAGTTAGAACTATACTGAAGGATCAGTGATTAAGGATTATTAAATAATTACCTATATATAAGACAGAAACCTAGGCAGCTGTCAAAATGATCAGCGTGGATTCTTATTTATTGGCACATGGGCATGTGTGCACGAGCACACACACACACACACACACACACACACATACACACACACACACAGAAACACACACACACACAGAAGCAGGGCGGAGTGGAAAAGGGGAGAGCAGAGACTCCTCCCTTCCTAGCACATGGCTTTTACATGTAGTTTCTGAAAATAGAGACATAAATATTAACCGGGTTTTTATGTGTGGCATTTTGGCTAATTTTTGTTTTCCTCCTTGAATATTTTAGTTTTAGTAATTGTTGCTTCCTTTCATATTTTAGAAGCATAAAACTACTTTGAAATAAGAAAGCAAAGCAGTGATGTTTGTGCTTTGATGTCTTACGTAGACTTGGCAGCAGAGATCCACCACACAAGGACTGTGTTGAATGCCTTCTCTGGGACCTGAGGGGGATTTGCAATCCAGAGCTCTGTATTTTAGGACACTTGCAACGGGCAGGTTGCTGTTCATGCTTCTGAGGGGAGGGAATAGAGCTTCTCCTCTGGGGCAGGCAGTGAGGATGGCTGGTGGGGGTGGGGTGGGGCGGGGCAGAGGATGCAGCAGGCAGTGAGGTGGTGGGTGGGAGCAGGCAGTGAGAATGGGGCAGGCATTTCACAGGCTCTTTGAGGGAGAAAGCGTGCTCTCTGGCTTGTAGGCTGGCTTTCATGGGGATGCAATTGGCCACAGCTTTGCTTGCTTCCCCAGGATAGATTTGCAGATTCAGCTCTCTGTGCAGAAACCTCTCTGCTCTCAGGAGAGAGAGCAGTGATTACTACCAATGGGGTCTCAGTGTTAACCTGGGCGGACTTGGCAGAACCTTGGTGGCCACGGGGCGTTTGACTTGCTCATAGTTGGTGGACATTCAAACACCTCTTATATGTAAGCTGCTGGTGAAAGCACCAGAGATTTCTATGAGAATGAAATGGACAAAATTCCATGCCTCTTGCCAGGCTAAAAGGCAAAGATAAACCAAGGCTGCTCTCCCCTATTCTGGGAACATGGCAGCAGGGGGTGGGGGTGGGAAGATACTCAAAGCCCAATTCTTACATTTCCATTTTGACTGGCTTTCCTAAAGCCACCTTCTAAGACAGAAATGTAACTGTCTCCTGAGGGGCTCATTCCAGCTTGGGAGAGTGCCGAGCCTGCTCTTTCTCTAATATAACTGCTGAACTTCATTCCAAGGGGAAGTCAGCATCTAGACTGTATTACATGCTGTTTTCCTCCTGCCTGAATCTGGAGGAGGATGTGACCATAGCCACGGAGCACACAACACAGCCCTCTCTTCTCGTGGGCCTGACCTTAAGGGTTATTATATTTTCTACCCCTCTGGATTCCAGTTTGCAAAGGTATACTCTGACGCTCAGGAGATCAGGACGCCTAGGACTGAGGATGGCGAGAGAGGGGGTATAAACTCCTCTCTGAGAAGCACTCAGAATGCAAACTGCCCCCTCCAGTCTACTGCTTGAAATTAAGTCCTGTCTGACTCTTGCATCCTTCTTTATGCAGGAGAGGATGGAGACAGATGGGCTTTATAATGTCTGCGTTAGCGTCTAGTTTCTGTTGAGCTCCTGGAAGCCAGCCTTTGCTGATGGCCTAAGATATACTAGCTCCATGACTGGTCACAGCTCCCGTGCAGCTGATAGTACCATTTGACACACGTGACCGCTGAGGCTCAGAGACATGGAGAAACTTGTCCAATGACAACAGGAAGTATGTGTCAGAACTAGCATCCATACCACTGCTGCGGAAGGCTGTGGAATCTCTCAATCCCTCTAAAGGTGGGCCTTGCCTAGGATCCGCTATTAAGACTCAATAGCCTGCTAAGGGGGAAATTTTAATCCAAGGCTGGGGCTTCCTGGAACTGAGGGACAGCTTACACTGAAGCACAGACAGTTTCTCTCTCTCTCTCTCTCTCTCTCTCTCTCTCTCTCTCTCTCTCTCTTCTGTTAATCCAACTCTCTCTCTAGACTTCTGCAATTACTTGTGTGGTGTTCGCCTGGACCTGATATCCCTGACAGAAAGTGTGACTTGTGTCTGAGTTTTAACGCAACACCTTCTGACCAAGTGTAACAAAAGCTAGCCCTTCCTTTTTTGGAAGCCTAAGGAAACCTTATCTACGTGTCTCCACAAGCGGGAATTTGGATCCTTGGATCTACTCACATTCTGAAGCATGGCAGATTAAAAGAGAAAATGTGATTCAGTTTTACTGTAATTCCTGAACAAATACTTAAAAAAAAATCGAGCCTTATGTGTATGCTTTCATTCAGTTGGGGACCTTTGCTAGCAAACTGCCTCCAATCAAGAGTTCATATCTGTGGGGCCCTGATACCTGAACTTTGGACTGGATTCCAACCTAGGACTAATTCAGGAGAGCCTCCTTGACCCCAGCCTTTGCCTCTCATTTAGAAGACTTAACAGCTACTAAGTGCATTTTCTGGTGAAGTGTGATCAAGTCCTAGCACCTCGAAGGTTGTGACTGCTCAGAAGTCCCGGGACAGAATGCTTTGCCCAAAGAAGTCAGGACTCCGCCAGCCATTCTGTAATGCAAGAAATCTCCAGCAGATGGCGACAGCTTCCTTTGAATTCTCCCGAACCCACTGGCATACAAACAGGAAGCGAACATTGTTGATTTAAACGTGATCAACAATGAAGTCTTCTTTCTCTTGTCCCTCCTACTCCTATCTCTCTGTGGCATTCCTCCCTAACTTAATAAATTCTCAGCTAACAGCGACTCAGAGACAGAAAGCAAGCCAGAGCTCCTAAGGCGTAATGCTCGCTCACTGCTGTGGAGAGAGCCCGGAGGCTGGTAAACTCCATTCTGTCCCCAGCAGGTCACTGGGACTCAGGCTTAGCAGCCGCCTCTAGCCACCAACTCTTAGGGTAATACCTGGGGCAGCAGGCTTGCTTGACCAGAGTTGCTCCAGGACCTAGGGAAAACAGCTTTTTGGCAAAAACAAACGGTAGAACTATTAAGTATGAGATAATTGTTTGGGGAAATATGACCAGCCCTCACATCTTTTAATATACCTAGCACTTTATCTGTATTGATCTGCTTCTGCTAAGGAGGAAATTCAGAGTTTATCTCCCTGTCTGTGCAATCAAGTGTGTTGCTGGACCTATTGTTAAATCACAGGAGCCCCGCTGGGACCCTGCCTCTTGCTTTCTAATTTCCGCACCCATGGCAAACATGAATAATCAGTGGGGTTAATCAGCACTTTATCTCCCAGGTGCTGTGCGTGTCCAATATCCTGAAGTTTGAACGGCAGGCAGACAACAGGAATTCCCAATGCTAGCAGGGAGGATGCTCAATATCAGAGGCCCGACAGAGCAAATCATTTAGGAGCCAGGAGAAGGGACAAGAATATCCTGAGGCGGTGAGAAATCACTGAAGTTAGGAAGACGTGACGAGGCAATTTGAAAAGCAACGTGAATGGTCCATCCGGGTGCCAGCTAGAGCAGGGGGCGGGGTCTAGAGAAATTGGTCCAGAGCCTACTTACTCATAGAAAGTCGTCCAGCCCGTTTCATCACTCTTGGTGGCTAGGAGTCCGGTGTTCCCATCATAGGTCATGAGGCCAAGCTCCAGGTTCTGTGTTGACACCGCTTTGAGGCCTCCATTGGTGCCCACGGTAAGGGTGATGATCTGGTTATCCGGCATGAGCAAGTGGCGGGGCATGCCGCTGCTGTCCCGGCGGATCTTTAGGGAATTTCCGTTGTTGTCAATCAACTCAGTGACGTCATTGTCAGCGCTGTATGTGAAATTGTACAAGTACTCCCCCGTCACCAGGCTCACAGTGTACTGATGGATACCATCGGCGTTGAACACGTACAGTTCCTGCTCTCCCGGCGATGCGGCCTCGTATTGGTTGAATGCATTAAGAACAGGTTTATTTTTGCTGACCGCCCTAATCCGAATATTCCCAAGGTCCGCGATGTAGATGGTGCCGTCAGGGGCCACAGCTAAGGAGGATGGGGAGTTCAAGATGGCGTCTGTGGCGTAAGCATCATCTCCCGAGTAGCAGATGCAGTTGACGTCATTTTTACAGTCGCAGTCAGAGGCTGCGCCAGCTAAGAGGCAGATCTCCCCATTGGTGGTGACCTGGCGTAGGCGGTTGATCTTTTTCTCGTCAGTCTCAGTGATGTAGAGCACCCCAGTGTGCGAAATGGCGATGGCACTGGCCGACTCCAGAGCAGAGTGGATGGCAAGCTTACTGAGCGAGTAGTCAATGCCCGGAACCTGGCAGTGCATAGGCCGTCCCGCAATGATGCTGACCTGGTGATTCTCGGTGATTCGCAGGATGACGTTGTTCTCTAGGACGTATAGGGAATTGTCCATGGGGTTGACGGCAAGGTCTGTTGGCCACTCCAGACGAACCTGCATATGATGCGACATTTCAAGAAGAGCCTTTAATATATTGCATGCATGCATTTGGAGAAAAGACTTAGCTTTAAAAAAACTATTTATTGCCGGGCGGTGGTGGCGCACGCCTTTAATCCCAGCACTTGGGAGGCAGAGGCAGGTGGATCTCTGTGAGTTCGAGACCAGCCTGGTCT
>NC_022014.1:57469369-57472849 GCF_000317375.1 Microtus ochrogaster
AAAAAAAAAAAACCAAAAAAAAAACCAAAAAAAACCTATTTATTTTATTCTATATGTGTTAATTCTTTCCCTGAACGTATGTTGGCACCATGTGTGTGCCTGATCAGAAGAGGGCAAGGATATTGGATCTCCTGGAATTGGATTTATGGATGGTTGTAAGCCACTGCTTGGGTGCTGGGTTTCAAACCCAAGTCTTCTGCCAGAGCAACAAGTGCCTTTAGCTGCTGAGACAGCTCCCTGGCACCGACTTAGCATTTAAGTAGCACACTTACTGTGGCCCACTTATCACTGAACTATTTGCCTGAGCTGGCTGTTTATGACAGAGAAGAAGGGAGCATGTGACAAACTCTTCCTTCGATGTCGTCTGTCCTGACTCAAGTCCTGCTGGCTCCAGTGTTGTTCGGCTTCAGAAGACTCGCCAGCACTGCAGCCATTAAATGCAGTGGTACAGGTAGATAAATGCAAAAGGGACCAAAGCAATTTAGCCCGCGCTCAGCTCCCCAAGCCACGGGTCAGAGAAGGCTGTGTTCATTTGGAGAAGACACATTTGTCTAAATTGCGAAAAGCAGCCATGTGGCTCGGGAGGTGGCCCCAGCCCAAAGAACAGACAAAGAACAGGCTGGCCAACAAAACTACAACTCGAGTGTTTGAAAAAAGGAGCGAACAGAGCCAAGTCAAATACATTCTTCCTCTGTGGAATTTGAAATCAAAGTCTCAGTGGCAAGTTGTCAGTTTGGTGGGGGAATTTGAGCTGAAATTTATGAGGTTGACCAAGGGTTGAAAAGACTCTCACAGGCAGGGTGAACACACACATCGGCTTTTCTGAACAAATGCTGCACATTTGAGGGGCCTGTGGTTCTCCGCCGTGGCAAGAGGCCTGATGAAGCACACACTTGGGAGGATGGCTGAGGAGGGCTTTGCTCTAGTCACTGCTACACAAAGTGGAGGTTTATATGGTGACGATGCGATCGCTCCAGATCAACAGGGGAACTCTGATTGACATGTAACGCGAAACCGTACAGTCTCAAATCTTTGAAAATGGTGGAGACGAGAGATAATTACACAGCAGCCCCTACCCTATAATCTGCCACTGCAGGAGTGTGCCACCAGCTCCGCTTCTCAGAGAAGCATCACCCTCTCTGTTCTCTCGCTCTCTCCCCCTCCCAAATCTACTTCCCTTGTATTGCCCCTCTCTCTTCTCTCTCATTCCTATCCTACAGTATTTTCCATCTTGATGTCTAGTTCATCTGATTCCTCTCCAAGCTATGATCAGTGTGCGCAGCTCATACTCCCAACTCACATAGGAACACGTGAGAACCACGGGCTAAGACCTAGGAGCTGGTTAAGATTGAGAAATAAAGAGTCCCACCTGGGCCACATCCATGCTGGAGTCACAGCTCAGTGGCCGGACAGCTGTGAGGTCATTGGACCCCAGCAGGGTGGAGATTATTCCATTTTGGTCGACCTTCCGGATCATGGTGGCATCAACGAAGTACATGAGCCCGTTCTTATCCACGGCAATGCCTGGGGAGGTAAGCATTGGGATGGGATTTTTGTTTCTTTGTTTGTTGTTGTTTTGTGTTTTGACAGAAAGGTGGTTTGTGGAGGAGATGGAGGAAATCCTACTCTGGGCGTGATGTGTTTGGACCAGGGACCTTACGTGGATGGGGGGGCATCCTTCAGAGCAGTAACTCTCAGTGCTTTCAAGGCAAACATTTCTCAAGGGCTCTGTGCTGTGACTTGCACCATTCCCAGGGTGCTAGGTGTATCCACCCCCCCAACCAATGACATCATCTTGAACTGCAGAGAAACCAGGGTTGCAAGTGAAGGTGGAAACAGCCCCAGCTCTGCTCTCTCCAGAAAACAAATTATTATCAAAGTCCATTGCTCTAAAAAAAAAAAAAGACTGGTAGTCTATTACTCAAATACCCTTCACAACTAATTGTGAGAATAGGGCTGAGAAACACCGATGCTTTCAGCCACAAACTCCCAATCCAAAATATATCCTCCAGGAAGAATTCCCAATTAAGCCTTGACTCCAATCAGCACTCCAGTGCCCCCAGGGGACACAGAGCCCTAGCATTTCCCTGTCACAGCAGGACTGATAAGACCCAGACTGCAGCTTCTATTTCTTTTGCTTTTTCATTTCAGTGCCCAAGTACAAGGCTTGGCATCCTTAATCCACGCTGCAGGCTGCTCACGCAGTTGCTAAAAATGCTAACAAGAGTTAGACCCTGATATGATTGCTCTTTAACCCTGAGCATCTTTAGTCCTTTCAAATAGACGCTTTATCGATTCCAAGAACTCCCCAGGACAGGAATCATGGAAATGATATTTACCCTTTCTTATTTGATTATTTATTTAATTTGTGGTGTGTGTGTGCATGCATGCACATGCAATACATGTTTGTACATCTGGAGGCCAGAGGCCGATATTGGGTGCTGTCTGCTTTATTTTTTGAGACAGGGTCTCTCACGGAACCTGGAGCCTCCCGATCTGATGTAATTAGGGATTCCCCCTGTCTCTATACTTCTCCAGAGTAGGGATTACAGGTGTGTACCACTGCACCTCATTTTTTTTTAAACGTAGATGCCACATGGCATGTTTATGCCACAAACACTTTACTAAGTGAGACATCTATCCAGCTCTCTCCAAATTTTTCTTTTTTCTTTTTAATCTCTGGAGCTCAAGGACAATTTAATTAGAGTTTAAAAGAAAAATACCCAAGGCAGGCAAGTTGTGAATCTCGGCAGTTGCCTGGAGGAGGAAGATGGAGAAGAACAAGAGGAAGCCAGGCTATTTAAGTTAAGTCAGCATGGGGGTCAGCCATATAGTAGATAAGCAGGCACAGGCAGGGAAGGGGTTTAGAGGAAAAGGGAGAAGGCCCAAAGTATCAAATGGCCACTTAGGCTCAGGCCAGCTTCTGAAGAAAAAGGGAGAAGTTGCATCGTTCTGAGTAAGAACCCAGACAGGAAGGCAGACTCAACAGAACCTTATGGTGGCTTGTAGAGACTGTACCAGGAGCTGGGAATTCTGGGAAAGAGAAGTACACTATCTCATTAAAGGGTTAATTTATTCCTCCTGTCCCCTTTAGTGTGGCTTATGGTGAATCTATCTTCTTGAGGGAGAATCCCTTGGCTAGGAGGTCAGCTAGGCCAACTGGATTAATTTAAGGAAAAAGACAAGGGCAGTGCTTCTCAACCTATGGGTCATGACCTTTCACAGGGGTCACCGAAGACCATCAGAAAATACAGATATTTATATTATGATTCATAACGGTAGCAAAATTACAGTTATGAAATAGGAATGAAAATAATTTTATGGTTGAGGGTCACCACAACGTGAGGAACTGTATAAAGAGTTGCGGTATTGGGAAGGCTGAGAACCTTCCACTGATCTAGCCTGCATCCTTTTGACTAAGAGGAAAAAGCTTTACCTCCCATTGAGCATACATTCCCCCCCTTCCCCCCCCCCCCCCCC
>NC_022014.1:57472949-57494886 GCF_000317375.1 Microtus ochrogaster
CCCCCCCGCCACTCCTCTGCCCTAATTCTTAACTTCTACAGTTTCTTTGGGTAGTGACAACATGACACCATGATGCTGTGCCTCAGACTTTGGATACACTGGTGTCTAACATCAAAGTCTGGCATAGTGGAAGCTCCTGGTGGCCTCTTATGGCAGGCACTCTGGCTGATGGAGTTAACACTGTCTCTTGGTTCTCTGTGACTGGCTGCAGCCAGAGGTCTCCAGGTGCAGACGACTATATTTCCATAAGTAGTGTATCTATGGGAAGTAAAGTTTACTTTAATAAATTAGCTTAAAAGCACCCACACAGACCCAGGAGCCTTGCAGTAAACGTTTTTAGGAAAAACGAGTGTTTTAGATGACAAGGATGCCCTCAGCTTGCAGCAGGCTCCCTGTGGGGCGGAGGGGGTCTCCTTCTGTGGTCCTTACCTCGAGGGCTCATCAGGGTGGCGTCCACAGCTTTCCCTCCATCCCCACAGCGGGCTTCATCAAAGGGTAGACACTGTTCACCAGTCCCTGCCACCACCTCTGAATTCCCAGCCAGGTCTTTGGCTCCGCTTAGAGACTTCACTCGGTAGATTCTGCGACTGTTGGTGTCAGAAACATAGAGCGAGCCGGTCACAGGGTCCACAGCCAAGTAGTACTTGTGTCCTGGGCTGTTGCTTTAGGAGAAGCACAAAGAGAAAAGAAGAAGGGACTATGCAGCTGGCCTGTTGGGTCGGCGGTGACAAAAATCCTAGCGAGCCTCTTACTTTCCCTAGTGTATTTCCATTTTAGTGAATTAGTGACACCCTGAGTTACATTTCAAGACATTATGGCTCCCAGGTACTTATAATTAATCTTATGTTTATCATGCTGTTTCGGGATTTGAAGATTCCGTTCGAACTAACAGACTATTGCTTCATTTAACTGGCACAAAAGACCCCACTCCAGTCCTGGTTTAGTGAGCAAGGATAGTCACCCAATGCCAGCTTCCTATATTTCCCACTGGCTTCGAGTGTTATCTCATGGGATTTTGGAACCCAATCCCTCTGAGATAACATTCTCTTTTTCATCTATGCCTCCAACAAGACCTCCGAGGTCATGGATGCTGGAGCAACCTGGAGTTTTCTTTTCTTTTTTTGGATTTTCGAGACAGGGTTTCTCTGTGGCTTTTGGTTCCTGTCCTGGAACTAGCTCTTGTAGACCAGGCTGGCTTCAAACTCACAGCCTCTGCCTCCCGAGTGCTGGGATTAAAGGCGTGCGCCACCACCGCCCGGCTAACCTGGAGTTTTCTAAGCTTGTGATGACCAGTTCCCCAGAGCCATCTCCAGTCCTTGGCCTTGGAGCTGACTGTCCCCTAGTGTCTATGCCAATGAAGCTGCTATTCACAGCCAAGTGCAGCTATCTTGCTATCGTGTCCAACATTTGTGCCTCATCCTGCGCAAACCACTGTCCAGCATCTCGGTTACCAAAGGAGACGGTGCAGCTGTCGGGTGCTGGATTAATACTGAGGCAAGTCCTGAGCCTCCCTGGCTGCTAGTGATCAGGGGGCTGTGGGACCTCGGGACCTGCCTGTTTCCTGCACTGTGCCTCTCAGTGTCCTTTGTGAGGCTGACCAGAATGGAGCCCGACTTGGAGAACTGGCTCAGGACTACAGGAAACACATGACTCAAACCCAGCTGGGGACCTCAGATGAGCCTTTGGGCAACAGTGAGCACTGGCTTTCTTACTTGGGAAATGACAAAACCAAGTCTGATCTTTGCTAATGGTCCTTCCAGCTCAAAGGTCTATAGCTCTCCCCTTGTGTCTGCTCCTCATGCTGTCTGGGACCAGAATGGGTGCTCCCACAACTCCAATGCTGATTATTCAAACCCCTCCTCTCCTGGGGGTAGGGGGAGGTACTTCTTTCTGGCCCAGGGCATGGGTTCCATGTACCTAGAATGAGGGCAGGCCTTTTTTGTCTTGATATTTTCGATTATATTCTGGGACGATGGGAGGAGAGGGGCTGGAAGAGGTGAGTGGAAGGTGAATATATGACGGTCGGTGTCAGGTGTATTTGTCCTGTGGACATTAACTGGTAAATTACTAATTAAAACACTATCATTTGGGTTCTTGCCTGATTTTAATAAAAAAAAAAAAGAGACGGGAAGCTATTTTTAGGAACTATTTGTGTGTCGAGGCCATCTTTAGTTCCTGCTTCTCTTCGGGTTGCTATTAAGACTGCTAATTGAACTGGAAGTCAAGGTCTTTTCAGAGAGTGGGCTACTTTGGGTTCTTTTCTCTCCCTTCCCTCTCCCTTTGTTTTCCGCCCTCCTCACTTCTTGGCCAAGTCATTCGAGAATATCCATATATGCAAAACAAATTAGGGCAGAAAGGGAAAAATCCATGCCATTTTTTAATTAGACGCTGCACCCTCTCACTGAGCGAACAGTAGCTGGCAAGATCCTCGGGAAGATGAAGGCCCTGCACATCTGTGCCTATGTCTGAGGAAGATAATTAATTCTGGACTTTCTAGGGAGCCTGATCTGAAGAGGCCTTTCCAGATTTCTGGCATAGGAGCCGACAGGTGGGGTTAGCTGTTGCTGGGGGAGACCATTCTTCTGGTAGCCCATCCTCTAGCCATGATCCTCAGAGCAGTCCAGGAACAATGGAAAGCCATGCTCCATAATGGTGGCTGTGGTGAGGAGCAAACATGGTTGGTCTGTGGGTTTCCAGGAAGGGGGAGTCTTTGGGGCACATTTCTACTCTTTGAAATTTTTTTTTGCTGCATTGGGGTGTCTATCACAAGTCAATTTGGGGGTTTTCAAGATTACAAAGGTGGAACTTTTCTTTTCCTTCCCTAAAAATGCGCATTCCTTAGAGAACGATGATACCGGGTGATGTTTCTATTCTTTGTCCTATCTGACCCATTGTCACAAAAGGCTTCATGGCCGCTGTTTCATGGACTGGAGACAGCGTTCATCCCATCAATAAATTGCTCTTCTCCCCAAAAGCACGAAAGAACATCTTTTCTGTTAGAATACTCATGCTGCATCCGTGTCTCTGCAGTGCTCACTTGCATGCACACACATACGTGTTGTGTATTCGACGTGTGAATTCTACCGTTGTGTTCTTAAATCATCTTGAGTCAGCACAGTGACAAAAAGCACTTGGTCTACACCTGTTGTACTACTCCTCAAGGGGGATTTAACTTTATAACAATTCTCCATGTACCTAACTGTTGGATTTATTCTGACCCGCAGATTGGTAATTAACGTGTGTGTGTGTGTGTGTGTGTGTGTGTGGTGTTTAAATGACCACATATCTAGGGGAAAATCATTAATGAGTTGAAAATGAGTTTTTGACCCGTTTCCAGTTCATTAAAGCTTTTGTGAACCCAGTCCAGCATTTACAAAAGCCTGAAGTTTGCCTCCACTGTTTAGCCCAATTATGGACCACACGGAGCAGCCGGGACAGAGGTTCACCGAGGGTTTGTTATCTTGCTCTCGCATCTCCCAGAAATCCTAATTACTGTCAGCTTTTCGACTGCATTTCATAATTGCAAAAGCTTATCATATCCACAACACACAATTAGCACGTAAAAAAGTTACTGCATTTGGTACATAAAAATATACAACATTACACAAAAAGCACAAAACAAGAAATTGAACACAAGGAACAAACAAACCATAGCAAATTATATGGGAAAGAGTGCTTCATCTTACCTATGTTTAAACTCTTTATTTCTTTATAGAAAGAAAACAGGAGGAAAAAAGAACAAACAGTTAGCTGAGGAATTGATGATAATGCAAACATAACATTTTTTTGTTTGTTTCTTGTATAATGGAACCCTCCTCCCCACAAAGCAATCTTTTTCTTTCTTTCTTTTTTTTTTTTAAATTCTTTTCTAACTGACAGTTCCTGGCTCAATTACTTGGGAAGAATCCCTGAATGTAGAGTCCTCCTGGCCACTGGGAAATGCTTCGCTTTTCTGACAGGCAAGAGGGCTGTCATGGGACACGGGGGGCAACAGGGGAGACAGAACTTCTGGCTGATGCAGTGATGGCAGATGGGTTGACTCTCAGGGGCAATACCTGCTGACTAGAAAGGACTTCTGTGAACGTGGTGGTAGAAGGATTCTGAAGCCAGTTTCAAGCTCAGCTGGCAAGAACTCTGTGATTGATTTGTGATGTCTGTCCTGGGTGTGGAAGGAGCATAGTGACACTTGTGTTGTTGACAGCTACTGGTGTATCAAGGGTAGAGTCAGGACCACCGAAAAGAGAGAACCCTGGCTCATATCAGCTGCAGCCTGGCAAAGGCTTTTCACTCTCCAGACCAGTTTCTACCCCCCTCGCCCCGCTCCAGGCTTCCTTGCTCCTTCCCCCATTCACTTGCACGAGCATCACACCTCACAACCCGTATTCATTCTTTCTCACTGTAGCAGCCAATATTTTGCCATTCATAAAATTCACAGGCAATACTATCCTCTTGATGTTGGAGATGGAGACTCCAGTTAGCACACCGTTTAGGAGAGTTAGGAAAAAAAAAGTTTGTTGCTTTTTTTTTTCCCCCTCCAAGAACAAAAAGACATTTCAATTTCAGCAGGAAAGTGGCTGGAATGTAGCATTAGAGAAGAAGAGATGTAAGTGCCCCAAGGAAGGAAATCCACTCCCAATTCCTAGGCTTCTAGGGCCAGGTAGTAGGAGCCCTGGATTCACTTTCCTTCCAGCTGAGAAAGGAGGCTTGGGGACAGGACAGAGAGAGGTGTGTGCCCCGATTCTGAGGTGCAGCTCAGGCCTCTGCCGGGGGCCATCATTAGAGGAAGGTTTACACAGAGATTACATTTTTATATTTTAGTCTAACATGTTAGTTTTTCCAAAAAAAAAAGTTAATTAAATGATGCTGATAACTCCTAAGCTCTGACTGACATAGTGCAATTTAAGATTCAGTCTGTAAAGCCTGGTGTGTCAGGGTGGCAGCCGGGAATTCTCGCGTCTATTTTATATTGCTTAATGAAAGTGAAATGCTATCTGCCACCAGTGGTAGACACATTTGCCTCTTAATTATTGCAATATCAATCCCATTTTTTTTTTTAAACTCAAGATTTTGCGAGAAGACTGGATGGGATTTGGGTCTGCAGTCCTGACCTACTTCTTTTCTAAGAACATCTGCTTTCAGGTGATTGCTATATCAGTGTTAGGGGGAGAGGACCGGAGGGGAGGGGACCAAGGCCTAGGAAGGTATGGAGTTTGGCAGATCCTATGGATATGAGCTTTGGATAAAGGATGAGGTCATGGTTTTCCCAGTCCAGGGCAGGAAACTAGTCAAAATAACATCACCCTTCAGTTAGTCCCTGACAAAGAGTACAGATGCCCTACTTCTGAGGGGGACAGGCTTAGAATTTGCACACCTTCAACGACAGAGACACACAGACCCTTCAGGCACACCTTTTGAGGGAAAAGAGATGTCTCCAATTTAAGAAACTGAGATGTATTAGCATTTCACACTCCAGAGTCTCGGCAGCCTGTGTCCTCTGCAAAGACTGCAGGGGCTCCCCCAGGCTCCCCAGCCTACCTCCCAGAGCTGTCACCACCCTGTCTTGTGATTTATGTGTGTATGCTGATCTTCTCCACATCTTTGAGGACAGGATGAGACTTACACATCTCTGCATTGCTGATACTTCAGAGAGAGGAAGGGCTGGGGAAGTAAGTCTTCCAGTGCAGGGAATCTGGAAGGAGGTTGCTTCTCTTGGCCATGGACAAGCTGCGTAGCCCTATGCTCTGTTCAGAAGTCTGAAACTGCAGACAGTTGGGAGGGCTGTGGACCTTCGCGTTCTCCCACCCTTTTCCCGTTCAAGTAGAGTGGAGTTGGGTTGGGCCTGGCTTTATTGTTTCTGTTCTAAGTACAGAGATATTAATTTGGGATCCATTTAGTTGAGTTCTAGCGGGATGCGGTTAGGTGGTTACAGCTCCTTCAGCATCTGGCTAAATTATTGCCAGCCATCCTGTCGTAAGAATGGCTCTTGGGAATGCTTCTGCTCTACCGTGTTGATTCATGTAGCATCTTTGTAGGGCATGTGAGAGCCACTGCAGAATTCATCCTTCATGGTTATGTGTACGTTGGTGACACAATGATTAATGAACATCAGTTCAAAGAACATTACAAGAAAATGTGAAATGCCCAGAAATATTACAGAGGAAACCTGATAGAGGTTTCTCCAAGTTTTATAACTCTCACAACTTTGTGTTATTAACAACCAATTGTGAATATGGCAACAAGTTGTTTTTTTAAACTTTATCCATATTCTATAACCAATTCTGATTGGTTATATGGGAGGAAAGAGTTAATGTGTCTGTTCATTTTATAGATAACAAAAAAAATCGGAAAATAACTGTCACATTAAAAAATAATCAGATAGCCGAGTGCAGTGGTACTTGGGAAGTAGAGACAGAAGGAGCAGGAGTTCCTGGCCATCCTGGGCTAAATAGCAGCCAGTTCAAGGCCAGCCTGGGCTATGAGACCCTGTTTTGAAAGCCCCAAACAACAACAAAAATCCCAAGACAAAACAAATGAAAACAACAACAAAACTATCAGAAGATAATCAAAGGGGTATGGGGAAAAGTCAGGCACACGGAGGTGGAGTAGGAGTCAACTTGTATAAAGTGTCAAGTCATTTGTGCTTGGTGACGCCCGTGACCCGAGGCTTTTAAAAGACTTGCCCTTTCTTTTTCTTTTTCTCATCTTAAATAATATTGTTTCATCTTTCATTTCCTCTCATCCCAGTACTAACTAGACCTGAAGTCTAGACGAGATTAAGATGGTCCAGGTAATACTGGGGGTGGTTTTCTTTCTCTTAATTAAGTTTATTATTATTAATCATTTTCATGATTATTGTCTGTGTATGTGTGTGCTGTGTGTCTGTGCATAAGTACAGGCATGCGCACACTACAGAATGTTTGTGTAGGGGGTCAAAGGATACCGTTTGGAGTTGATTCTATCCACTGTGGGTTCTGGGGAATGAACTCAGGTCGTTGGTCTTGGGCAGCGCAGCGAGCACTTCTATCTCCCTACACACCTCACTGGCACTCAGTTTTCATTTTTGATTTATAATTAGCTTTTCTTCTTTTTAAGAGGGACCTCCTAAAATTGTATCAGCTTTCAGCTTAGATCTGTCCTTGGTCAAAGGGCTTTGAAAACAGAGCCAAGGGGGAGCGGATATTGTTTGGAGACATGGTAGTTATTACTGTTCTGGGTTAAGGGTTTTGTTTGCTTTACTTTCTTAACATCTTCAAAGCTGAAGGAGGGAACCTGGCACCCTGTGAGTCCTCATGCTCAGTGGGCCCCATTGGCTGTAGTCACACTGTGTGTTCTCACTCTCAGTGGGTCCAGATGCAGTCACACTGTCCGCCCTCACACTCGGTGGGATGGCTGCTTGTTTAACTCTCAGGTCAAGCTTGTCTTTTGGGATTCTTTGGACTTCCAGTGTCTGGTGCTTTTGCCCTCTTTCCCAGGTTCCTACTTTGTCCACATCTCTGCCTCCTCCAGTATTAACACATAGAAGCTGGACAATTCCCTACCCTGAATATCTGTTCTAGGGCAGTCTGCCATGCCTGTCCCCTCCACCCCTCTCCACGGAAAACACAGAAACAATGTCTGCCTGGAGGGTGATCTTTTCAGACACTCCCCCCCCAAAAAAAACCAAACCACATGCAACAGCATTACTTTTGTTTGGAAAATGGAAAAGAATTTCAAACATTAGAAGAGGTATGACAGCCTTATGTCTATCAAAAGGGGCCACACCAAGAGACATTAGAGAGATACTGCCCCGGCCCTGACTGTCATGCTGTTGGAGGAGGGTTAGCTGTCTATGTGTTATTTTCATTGGTTAATAAACTGCCTTGGACCTTTGATAGGACAGAAAATTAGGTAGGCAGAGTTAAACAGAACAGAATGCTGGGAAGAAGGGAAGTGAGGCAGACACCATGATTCTCTGTTAGAATCTTTCCCGGTAAGCCACCACTTTGTGGTGCTATACACATTAATAGAAATGGGTTAATCAAGATGTGAGAATTAGCCAATAAGAGGCTGAAATAATGGGCCAGGCAGTGTTTAAATGAATACAGTTTGTGTGTTGTTATTTTGGGTGCTAGCCGTGCAGAAGCCGGGCGGGACGAAAAGCAGGCCTGCTCGCCTCATCACTACAGTCATGCTGTGGGGTCTACTTCTTAAGATGCTTTCAAATTGGAGAGTGGAGGATTTATCTTTGAGAGAAATTCACCCTAAGATGTTAGTGACGGATGAATTTATCTGCGCCAGAGCGGTCAGGTTTTCCATGGACAAGGTGGAGAGGGTGATAATTACAGGATGGGAAAACATCTCCTACAGGTGGGATGTTGGGCTCTTCAGGAAGTGGGTGTCGTGACGGTGTTGAATTAGAGCACACAGCTGATAGCCATCGTACTCTTTCCAGCATCAGACATTACCGGACTATGGGAATCTCCGGCTGGAGTGTTTCATATAGGCAAAAATAGAGGCAAGCTTAGGGACAGTTGTGGTAAAACTTCAATAGGGACTTGATTGGGAGGCGGGGCGCTGGGGTGGGTGAGCAAGGTAGGGCTGGGTGCCGACTCCAAAATGGAATCGCTCAGCTGCCAAGCCACAATGGAGAAAAGACACAGGCAAGACAGTCTCCCTCCCCCTCCCCCCTCTGCGGGAGACTGTTTTGAAGAGAGGGATTGACAGCCCTTTGTTTTCAGGCACGTAGTGGGAAGAAAGGAAGACTCAAGGCAGCATTCTTGTAAAAGCTTAACTTCTAATCGGCTCCGGGTTCCTGCCTGATGAAAGCAAGAACAAGTTTGAAGACAGTTAAAAAAAAAGGGCAAAAAAAGGGGAAAAAATTACACAGCTATCGAGGGAAATTGGGAATGATAGCCTTCAAGCTGCCCTCAGTTGTTATCACATAGGCATGGTATGCTTTTCTTTGATTGGGCGGTTAGTTTTACCACTGGTCTTGTGGTCTCTACAGTTTGAGAGTTATGGAATCAAAGGCCGGGTCTGACAAGAGGGGAGGGACTGGCTGTTGAGTTCATGTACCCATCTTGAGTACCTAGTACTGGCTGGATACTGCTCTAGACTCGACAGGGTGGAGATGACCAAGGTGTCTACTCTATAGAAGTACACACACCCATGCCTGAAGAGCCATACATAAATAACCCAGCAAGGTAGGAAGTAGTGTCAGTGCCAATGGAAACCCAAAATGTTCCATTCTCAGAGGAGGGGGAGAATTTCTGGGAAGAAGGAACCTTCAGAACAGAACTAACAGACAGGAAGTGGTTGCCTAGGTCAAATGGATATGTTGAGTTGAGCAAGCAGCATGTATTAAGAGCTGGAGGTGGCAATGTACCAACCAGGTCAGCACTGATTTGGCTTTGAGCAGGAAGAGCCCTAACAGAAAGGAATTCCATTAATGGAGGATTGGTGGTGGAGGGCCCTTTCTGGATGGTACCATCCTAGGTTGGTGGTCCTGAATTCTATAAGAAAGCAGGCTGAGCAAGTCAGTAAGCGGCCCCGCTCCATTGCTTCTGCCTCAGCTCCTGCCTCCAGGATCTTACCCTGTTTGAGTTCCTGTCCTGACTTCCTTTAGTGCTGTGGAGGTGTAAGCCAAATAAATCCTTTCCTCCCCAGCTTGCTTTTGGGTCATGGTGTCTCATGGCTGCCATAGAGGGTCTAACTAAGACAAACAACAACAACAATAACAACAACAACAATGAACCGATCTCAGGAAGGAGACTTCCCTGGGGGAGAGCTGGAGAAAGTGGGGAGTGTCATTGTGCCTCTTGCTTGCTCGCTCTCCACTCCTGTACTACATATTTCTCCTCTGCTTGGACTTCATGGCCTTGCACTCTGGCTCTGTAATGGTTTCTTTGACTCTTCAGCTCAGCTGGAAGTACATTTTCTTCTCCAGTTGCCCCCCTCTACCCTCAGCAGGTTATTTCTTGAGCCCACATTCCATCTCTCCTGTCCCCTCAGAGGTATGTATTGTGTGCCTAACGCTAACACTCAGTAAACATCCTGTGGAAAAGGGGGCTGTGGTTATCTCAGGGTGGAACCACTGTGCCTCCCCCCACCCTGCCACTTATACGTTTTACCCCTTACGGTGCCTGGCAGAGTTCTGACTCCTAAGAAGATCTAATGATAACAGCTGGTGGCCAGGTCACTGACGTTTTTCCCAGCAGGGACCGTGAGGACACTGATTGCCAACTTGATTGGACTGAGAAGAACCTAAGAGCTTAGTGAAGCATGCCTCTCAGTGTGTCCTGAAGGTGTTTCCAGAGATGATTAGGTCATGAGGACTCTGACCTAATGCTTAATCCATTGATGGATTAAAAAAAAAAAAAAGACTAGACTACAGGGAGGTAGTGGCATTGCAGAAGGTGTGGTCTGGTTGAAGGATGCAGGTTCCTGGAGCATGTGCTTGAAGGCTATCTTGTCCTGATCTCTCCTGTCCTGGTTCTGCTTGGTTTCCTGTCTGCCATGGTGTGAACTTCTCTGCCATCCCCTTTCTGCCAATGTAGACAGAGTGCTCTGAAACCTGGAGCCAAAGTCCCTCCTGCTCAGGTTTGCTGTCAGGCCTTTGGCTCACACTGATGCAGGTTGAGTGGACATAGACTTTCAGTGCAAGCATGGCCAGTGGTATGCTTTGACATGGTAGCTGAGGGTGCTTCCACAGTACCACCAGTCACTTGGTGGCTCAGGCCCAAATCCTAGGGCTCTCTTTCTTCCCTGCACGTCACTTCTTTTCTTCTCCCTCTTCTTTTCTTTCCTCCTCTCTCCCTCTTCATGCCTTTCACATCACCCATCAGGTTTAACTGGAAGATACATCTCCACTGGGACATTGGCACATCCTGTCAGCACTACCAAATCACCATGACCCAAATCCTGGACCACTGACACAGCCTCTGTGAATTTTCTTGCCTCCACCCCTGCATCCCTACAGTCCTTTTCCCACAGGCTAGCCGGAGTCATCTTTTCAAAAGGCCACTCAGATCATACATCAACTACATCCGCCTCTACTTCTGCCTCTAGTGGCTACCCATCGCAAACGAAATGCGGTTTTTGCTCGTCCACATGCAAACAGACACTTGTCAATCCAAAGCACATATCCCTTCCTTTCTCCTCTAGTTCCTGCGAAGATGCTCTTTTGGGCTCATCAGCCCCCAATCCCATTGGACTCCTATGGGTTTCTCCAATTAGCCAGGTTACTGGCTGAAAATAGATCTTTTGTGTAACTTCCCCATGCTTGGAATGCTTTCCCCCAGATGTCCTATGGCTGATGTCATCATTCACGGCCCAGCTAAAGTACTATCAGTAGGAGGGTTTTTTTCTGACTATGTTGTGTTTTGTAGCCCTCCCCCCCCATTCACCAAGCTCCCTATGTCTTGCCCTGTAAGATTTTCCTTAAAGCATTCATGACTTTCATGAATGACTTTCATTCATTATTTTTTCATTTTCCACATGACATAATGGAAGTTCCCTATTGGCTCACAAACACTACCTGAGGGCATAGTATACATTTATCAGACATGTATTAGCTATTTCCCTCCCCTCACTTCCTCATTTCCATCTTTCTCCCTCTCTGTATATAGCTTCCTCTGGTTGAGGGTTTGGAATCTAGTCTTCAGACTTAGTAGCAAGCAATGGCCAGGAGGAATCTTCCAGGATGGCGAGAAATGATCTTGTTAGGCCAGATGCCGCTGTGCCACACTGCATCCCAAAAAGTACAGAAAGATCTGGAGGGCTTACTGGGGGCAGCACCCAGAGGTGCTCAGCAAAACCTTGTGAATTAGGAGCTGAGCATCAGTGGTCCTCACACTTTGATGTGTGCCAGAGGCAGCTACTGGGCTTTCTAAAAAATGAAAGACACTTGGCTCCTTTCTGGGCTGGGGACTCTTTTGTTTCTCTTGTTTGTAGTTGAGTTTCTGACAATCGTATCAAATGTGCGGCTGGCATTTTATAGATAATCAAACCGTTTCCCACTCTGAGAACCCCAAATTCAACCACCTTCCACCCACCCAGAGAAACCCGTGCACAAGGGGGATCTAGAGAGCAGAAGTTTTCTTGTGTGGCCATTTACCGTAACTCCAGGATACTGGTCACATTTCGAGAAGGGAAGATACGCCGGATGTAATTGAAGTCGCCAACGAAGAGGCTCCCGTCGATCCCCACAGCCAGGGCCACAGGGGCCAACAATTTGTTGCCTTCGGCAAGGCCGTTGCAGCTGGGACAGGAGATGCTTCTGCGGCGACCGTTGCCCATGATGCTTGTGATGATGGCAGGCTGCTGGGTCAGGAACTGGTTCTCCCCCGTGCCTTTGTGTAGTATTCCTGGGGGAGGGAGGCAGAGTGGAGGGGGTTACGACACCCTGTTGGGGGGAGTAAGTGGATTGACCTACTGAGTGGGTGGGAAGTGACAGGGAGAAAAATGGGGAACCTCTCCTTTTGGGGGAGCTTTCCCATTTCCTCCCGATGCAGAGAGCCGAAATGGGAGGTCCACTCCCGAAGCTATGATGTGGGTATGATACTATCTGGAGGGATAACAGGAAAGGAATGATGAGGTACAATAAGGCTGATTTATTGAGATTGACTTTTAAAGGGGGAAAAATGAGAAAGATCTATGAATCTGGGTGGGGGGGCATTTGATTTTAAATAAATGCCCAAGCCAAGGGCTACTATTTAAATGTCAACACTAGAGAGACTAAACCAATGAATCAATTTATTCATAAATGTTTTATTGTGCCAGGGATGGAACCCAGGACTCACGCACGGAAGGCAAGCATTGCCCGCTAGGCACTGTCCCTAGTTCCCAACTTACCACTTTTCACATTGAGGATGTGGTGCTTGTCCAGGGACCAGCCGCCCAGGTTGGAAGGGTCCAGCTCAAATCCCTGAAGCAGGGCTGTTCTTTTCTCCCATAGGATGAGGCTGGGGCAGGTCTCATATTCGAACCCGACAGACACTGTAACACAAAGGGTTGGGGACAAAGTGGGAGACAGGAAGTGACTGAGTGCTCCAGAGATCCTTAGCAAGAATGAGAACCACACATTAGCAGCGATATTTGTTTCCCAAACTTCAAGAGGTGGCTGGCAGCTTTGACTCTGTGACTTCATTCCATGAAATCTAGACTTTGAGTTGAATTCAGCTTTGAAACTTCATGCAGAAATCACAGGAAGACTTTCCTGATGAACATGTTGATCTTCAAAATGACCTCAGAGGCATGGAAGTGGGAGAAGCATCATTTCAAAACCTAGCCCTGAACAAGTCTCCTTAGACATTGATGGGAGGATGGGAGGCAGTTTCTGTCAGCCTGCTGTTCCTGGGATGCATTTGTTATGTTGCTCTTTAGGAGAAGGCCTTAGAAAGTAAGGAAGTTCCTTGATAAGGAGGTTTGGGGGCAGCAGCTTGTGTAAGAAAGCTGGCCTGCCGACCTTCAGTGTCTGCAGCTTTTGTACCTAGAAATTCAACTGATGTCGTATAGACTGAAACAATGTGGAAAAATATACTGCATCTGAACTGAACACAGACAAGCGTTTTTCTGTGTTATCACCCCCTAAACAAAACACATTATAAAACTTATCCAAAGGTGATTAAAAGAATATGGGAAGATATGTACAGGTTAAAGACAAAATGCTGTGCCGTCCCATGCAAGGGACCTGAGCATTCACAGAGAGGTTGGTAATCAAGGGGATTGTGGAAGCAATCCTCTTTGGATACCAAGGGGTGACTGTACTCAGGGTTTAGAAAATACCAGGAAAGCCTGGCACCCATAGAGGGCAGCCTGCTAGTCACAATGGGTGCCAATGAGTTTCAGACCCTGAAACCTTGTTTGTAAAAATCATGCACTTGTCACAGAGAAGAGGGAAAGGAGAGAGGTGCATTGCCCCGTGATTGCAGCCTTGCGCCTCATGCATTCCCCGTTTGTACATGCAGTGAGCGAGGTCTTGGCTTCTTAGAGTGGTTCGGCGGGAGAGCTGAGACCAGATGCTGAGGTGCCATATGTCTTTAATTGGAAGACTGCTCTAAAAATCAGAGGCATTGTTATATAGCTGTTCCTAGAACATTAAACTCTTAACTACGTGTGTCACCAATGGGGATTTTCTACAGCTTTTGAAAAATCCTGAGATATGCAAGTGCCGATATGAATGAAGGATACGTTTTTGCCTCAGAACAGCAACAAACAGAGCCTACTCAGGCAACCCCACCACTTCAAAGCTTGTCCTTTCAAACTGCCAATCATGACCAACTTGGTAGTGACTCAGTGCCCGTGTCCACCTTGTGGTCTTGATACACTGCTTCTCCCGGCAAAGTTTCAGGGTTTGTTGACAATCGGGGAACAAGAAATGAACACATCGAGACCGTGGCAGATAGCAAATGAAGAAGGAATCGTCATCTCTGAGGGTCATGTCAAAGAATTTGGGAGTCAGCTTGAAGAGACTCCTAATGACCACACACTGGACTCTCTGACCATTAACAAGCGTAATGACTTCAATGCGTTGAAATACACGAGATATATTTCAGTGTGCGAGTTCATAGTGGTATTTAAGAAAACATTCATTTGCTACCCTTGGAGGATAAGCCAACTCATTATGCTGGGAACCAGTAAATAAGGGAAAGAAGCACGTACTTGTCCTTTCTTCCTGTGTGAACTGGAGCCCAAATAGCCAAGTTGTTAATGAGAAGCCACCTCTGTATGAAAGTATTCTAGCTCATAGTTGAAGACTCAGTGACAGACTTAAAATATCATTCTGTAATCCTTGGTGACCTTAAATATATAAAGATCACACTGCTAAATCTTAAGAGACAACCAGCCTCACTGGGTTTTTCCTGGTAGAACCGCACAATGCCCCCCTTAGGTTGTCCTGCCCAACCAAACCTGGGCCAGAGGAAGACTCAAAGTCCAACTACCTGTCTGCAGGGGGTTACACAACCACCAATACACACTAGCCAGCAGATCTGACTAGAGATTTTATGGGCAAACAACCCAATTTCTTCAATGATTAAATTATAAGATGAAAGAGAGAAGCAATAGCAAGTCAACTTAATTTAAGGAGAGACATAGAAAGTGAGATGAAAATTATTTTTGCATTTTAAAAATCTGTTAGCTTATGTCTGTAAATGGGTATGTGTGTGTATGTTTTGTGCTACAATGCTCGTGTAGAGGGAAGAAGACAACTGTTAGGAGCTGGCTTTTTTCCTTCCACCCTGTGGGTTTCAGGGCTTAAACTCAGGCCCTTACTGCTGACCTATCTTGCTGGCCCCAATTAAAAATTTCTTTTTACAAAATTTAAGAGAAAACAACCATTATTAGGATATTGTTTCAAGCAACTGAAGTATTAATATTTTACAATATTAAGGAGACAATTGAAATTTCTTTCTTTTTCTTTCCTACCTTCCTTTTTTCTCTGTCTTTCTTTTGAGACAGGGACTTGCCCAGTGTTGTTCAGTCTAGCCTCAGACTAGTGATCCTATCTCAGATACCTGAGTGCTGGGATCACAGTTGTGTATGACCACAGCTGGCCACCAATGGATAGACCCAACAGCGGTGGGTTGTTTGGCGATACTAAGAAACTGTGGTTTCTAAGTGTTTTTTAGACACATATGTTGACATATTCCAGATGAAATGATGTGATTTCTGGAACTTTAGAAAAATATATGATGGAGGGGAATGGGTTTGAGTTTGGAGAAACAGGATTCAGCATGAGCTGATGACAGGAGCTAGAGAGTACGAGAGTGGAGTGTCATATCTACTTTGTGGTATTGGCTATTGAGTCAAGATGGGCTAAACCAGCTAGGAGACTCTTTAGTAGCCAGTGTTTGAGATGACATGCTCTAGGCACTCCAGTGACTCTGCTGCTTGAGTTACTGATATAATGAATTGATGAAGCCGCCTGACTGCTGGGGCATTTCCTGAGTACTTGGAACCTGCTGGATGCATTGTCATTGGGAACTTTACCTGTCCTACCCCTGAGCTGTACCATGATGTTTGTGAGGAGGTCTGCTTGGGCCATCAAGTGGTTACTGAAGGATTTGTCACTAGGCTCTCTGCACAGAGTGACTACCACCTGATAAAGACTGCCACTCCCAGTGAACATTTCTGAATTTTCTGGCCTCTTTCTTTGGTCATGTTGTTCACAGTCCTTGAGAATCACAAGTAGGAGGATAGAGAGGATACAAGATGCTAGATCCAAATCACCAGCCAGCTTTCTACAAATAGGAAGAAGCTAGCAGATGCCAACCTACTGCTCCAACTCTCACAACTGAAGGGCCGTTCTCTGAGGTCTGCCGTTCCTGAGGGTAAACAGCTCCAGGGCAAAGCCTGGAAACACACAGTGTGGCCCTCAGATCTCCTGAATCCCCAATTCCTTATTTTTAAGATAGGTTTAGTACCCATTTGCAAGTGTGCTTTCTGGATCACGAACCAGCCCCTGCCTACCTCTGGACATTCATCTGCTTTGACCACTGCATTCTGGCCATTGGTTCTCCCAACCATTCTCTCTGTCTGGAGTACCCTTTTTCTGATTCTCACATGGCTCCTGTTGGCCATTCAAGTCTTCAACTAAACACTACTTTAATGAGGAGATTCCATGACTGTTTACCCATGGCTGCCCCTTCACGCAGTTGGTGCAGTTTATTTTTATTTTCTTTAGTACTAGCACTTAACATGGCTTCATGTTTCCTTATGCAGTCAATCTCTCTTATCTTCGTCCTCCACTGGAATGTAAGTGCCCTGGAAGAGAGATCTTGTCTGTCTTACTGACCACTGTGTCTTTCTTTCTTTACTAGAAGAGAGCTCGGAATATATAGAAACACAACAAAAACCAAGAAGGAAAAGTGGTTGAGACCAATACATACCAACAGCATCGGAGAGCCCATATACCCTTTGGCCATAGGCATCAGTCTTGTCCCAGATGAATGTGTAGGCCAGGTTGGGAGAAGCCTGGAATGACTTCTGGAAGAGATGTCCTTCTACAGCCACCATCAGGTGCACCCTGATGAGGTTCAAGGGCACTGTAGACTGGGTCATAGTGATCTTCAACAGCGACTTGTACCCGGCGGTTCGGGAGCTGAGATAACGGAGCTTGACATTGGAACCTGGGAGCTCGAGTTCTTCGTGAAGAACCTGGAGGGCAAACATGTGGTTGGTCTACTGTGTCCAACACACCCTTGCGGGTGAGCTGTTTCCAAGCCAGCGCCACTGTGAGCTGCCTCCCGCGCTGAGGCATCACACCTTCTGTGGCTGCATGGACCACTTTTCAGAGCTGAGACTGAAGACAAGAAAACCAACCCAAACTTCATCCTATACCATGGGGCTGGGGACTGAGGTTATGATTTTTGGATTAATAATTATTCTTGGTCACTGTTGCGTTTCTCTTATAAAAAAAAACCCACACTGTTGGCAAAGATGTAAATAAGAACAGCAGGCTTTATTGCTAGCTGCATGCAAGGAGGCCACGAGAGGCTGTAATTATATGAACCTGCAACTTTCACTGACAATTGGAATAAAGCAACAGGGAGGCAGTAATGTAATATGCCCTCTGTCGTAATGCCGATGTAGATCATTACAGCAGCTCTTATCATGTATCTCTGTGACTAACAGGAATAAAAAGTAATTTGTAGGTGGGTTGCACATATGCATGTTGTTTTTATCTTATTAAAAGCTCTCATGGCTGCCAAAGTCTTGAGTGGCTATCTGCAAACATTCAGAATGTCCGGGAGGGATTCAAACTGTCACCTACAATGGCTATAAATTCTACATTTCTCCTATTCTTTTTTTTTCTCCCTTTTAATATTAGTTTCTGGTACACTTGGGGAGACAGAGATGGTGGGAGAAAGCTGGACAATCGGGCTTGGTTTGGGAAGTATGGCACCTGCCCTTACCTGGGTCTCGGGCACAATGGGGTTCGCTGCAGGGGAAGCGCTGAAGAAGGTGGACAGAGGGGAAGAGATGATGATCGGATCAGGCCGGACAAAGCCACTGAGGTCACAGCTGGGGATGGAGTTCTCCTCAGTCTTCATGACCAGAGTGTCCATGGCATAAAAGCTGTTCCACGGCAGCCACACTGTGCGCTCTTGGCTCATGAAAGGTGCCCGTTCAAAGTGCAGAGTCAACGCTGCACCCCCGTTGGCAATCAGATCAAACCTGGAGACAGGTCAATAGGGCAATTTAGACTCACCTTCAGCCTCCTTGCTTAAGAGCTGTGGGAGGGACAGAGCTTGGTAGGTAGATGGGTCTGGTTGCAACTTACTGGTTATGAGGCTCTAGGCAAGCTACCAGCTGGCTTTGAGCCAATCAGATTCACCCACCATTCACCTATCACGTGGGAATGATAGGACTGACCAGGACAGGGTGACAGAGAATGAAATGGGCTGATGAGATCAGGGTAGGGGTAAGCTAGAGCCGGCCTACCACCTGTTTTGGGGACTGGTAATTCAGTGTGATTGGCACACATTTGCTTATGTGTCCTCCATGGCTGTCTATGTTCCTGCCACAAGGACAGAACTGAGCCAAGGCCACAGGAGCCAGGCAGGCAGCAGAACCTAAGTGACTCACTATCTTGCACTTTGCAGGAAATGCTACGTGATCCTGGCATCAAGCATCCAGTGCTAAGGCTGAGGGACATGCATAGCAGCAGTGTGGTCACAGTCAGAGGGCATGGGCAGGCCCATGAGCACATGTTGCCAACCAAATCTGCTATGCTCTTGGAAATGTGGGCAGTGCTTCTTCAGTCACATTCCTGCTTGTTTCTCAAGAGCTAGATGGGGGGGAGGGAGCTGCCTGCAAGGCAAAGCCGAAGTAGCTTGTGAAGCGCTGTGCCCCAACTTTAAGATGCACTCCACTGGACTCTCAAGTGTGTGGGGGCTGCAGTGCTTCTGTCTTTGTTTACTCTGGAATCGCTGCTGCTTGTATCGTGCTAACATCCCAGTGAGGGTGTGCTGACCAGGGAGGGTACCCTGACTGTAAACATCCGCACCATCTGTTTCACCCTACTTTGGTTCCATGTCTGCTGATTTTTAGTAGATATACAACGAACGAATAGGGTACACAGGAATATTGAGGTGCATATTGGAACGTGGAGAGAACAACAGTTCACCCTGCAGCTAATTTGGGTATGTGTTTGCCGACTCTTATTGACGTTGGGGACTGTTTTGCACTTGATAGAGAAGGAAGCCAGAAGTTTTGAAGCACACCTGCCATCTTGGTAGTTGGCAAGCTGGGGGAGGAGTATCCCTAGTTATGGGCAAGCCTGGGCTACACAGTGAGTTCCTGTCTAAAGCACCACCAACATCAACCAGCTGAAAACAATACTGTCCCTAGCTGTTCCTATTGGCATAAAAGAATGAACATGAAGCCAGGTGGTGGCGGCGCACACCTTTAGTCCCAGCACTCGGGAGGCAGAGGCAGGTGGATCTCTGTGATTTCGAGGCCAGCCTGGTCTACAGAGTGAGTTCCAGGACAGCTTGAGCTATTACACAGAAGATTCCTTTCTTGAAAAACAAAACAAAGCAGGAGTCAACATAAAAGTCTCTGGTCCATACCACATTCTCTAAGGCTGTGCAATTTCCAGGGGGATCACAAACGCACCTTGATACTGTCGTGGTCTTGCAGCCTGAGAAAGCTAAAGAGCTGGGGTATAGGAGGCCGGAGAGGTGATGTGGGAGGTAGATTTGAGCTGTAATTAGTCAGGAAGTGCCTGAGTGGGGGAGGAGAAGAAAGGGACAGAAAGGACCAAGAGTCCCAGGAATGATTTTGTATGTTGTCGAACAGAATTCTTAATGAACCAGCCCAGCTATGTCAACACTTCAATTCTGGCTCACACTTGTAATTCTAGCCCCAGGAAGGCAGAGGTAGGAGGACTGTGGTGAGTTCAAGGCTAGTTTTGGCCATTCATCAAGACGCTGCCTCAAAAGCAAAAACACACACAAAAATAAAAGCAACCGAAGGGGCTAGAGATACGTAGTTCAGTGGCAGAATGCTTTGCTGAGCATGCGTGAAGGCTGGCGTTGATCTCCAGGACCACAGAAGTTTACATCCAAAACAAGCAAGCAAACAAATAGAAGTTCCTCAAATAAAGAAGCAAAAACCAAGGAAGAAGGCTGGGTTCAAGCCAGGTATAGTGGTACATGCACACGATTAATGCTAACCCTAACCTAATCATCACAAATGTGAGGCCAGGCTGGGCTAGATATTAGAAGCATTAAAAAAGCAAAAACAAAAACAAAAGGCTAGTTTCTAAGGGTGGAAAGGGCCAAAGGCCCTCTGCCTAGGGCACACTTGCTATCCTAGTGCTTCCAAAGAATTTGGTCACAGTGTGCATGTGTGAGACACTAGACATCCAGTGACTGCAGATGGCCTCACACTGGGAGTGATTTGACTTACTACTTTGCACGTTTTCAATGGCATGGAAACAGGACATATTCAGCAGTCAGCGGCTTTTGAATTGTGATCATTTCCTGGACAGTACAACGGCCTCTTGCAATTCAAGGCAGCAGCAGTGAGCCCCAGTTCCCTGTGGGCCATGCTACTGGCAGGGTCACGCTGCAGAGATCTGTGTTGCTCAGCTTGATGGCATCCCATGGTGGGTTTATTGGGATGGCCAGGGACATCTTCATGGAGGGGTTGAGAGCTTCAATGTAGGGAACAGTGTAGGGTGGGCAGCTGTGCAATGGTCATTTTTTTTAAAAAACTCGCTTCATGAATATATTAAAACGTTGAAAAGAAGGCTAGACTCTTTCTCAGAGAAACAGAAGAATCGGGTCTTTTCTATGAAGCAGTCATGATTCTCCAGAGTTGATTTTTACAGGAAATCTTGCATTAGTTTTACAGTGACAGCGTCTATCTCTGGAAGAGAACATGGTGTGTGTGTGTGTGTGTGTATGTGTGTGTGTGTGTTCAGTCCAGAATGGGTGTTTCCCTGTTTCTGTGGATGTCTTTTCTTTTTCTGTAACTTTTGACTTCATGCCCGATGGATTAAGGAAGCCATAGAGCTTTCATCTTGGTGGGGACTGAACGGGTGCGCGTTCCCAATCAGAAGATAATAGGGGAAGGTCGCCTCCTTCACACAGCAGGGTGACTGCTAAATGTACTTAATTAGACTTCTCTGATTACAGCCCACCCCCTCAAAACTGTAGCGAAAATAACACAACTCTTAAAGCCGCAGATGAAAGCAGAGGGGAACGCCGCAGGACACTGTCGTGTGGATTCCTGTCACCCTGCACTGCCTTTGATTTAAAATAGGAGTTAGCTTCTAAAAGCTACCTTCCCTTTCTTTTTCTAGAATCCTATCCACCCCTGGTACACAAGGAGCAGCAGTTACCTGACATGGAGACAGGAGGGTGATGGCTGCCAGCCACCTTGGAGCGCTGACTTTTCTGTTTGTTTTCTGGTTAGAATGTCACACCCACAGTATGGCATGTCTTTGGGAGGATCCTCCGCAGAAGTCTGGGGAAGTGTCTTTTCCAGTGTATTCGAAGCAACTACTTGGTTCGAAGGCAATGATACTATCATTCTTTTTGCATGCACACTTGGTTCTGGGTAGGTACGGGTCCCACAAGGCTACTTACGTGCCATCCTGGCGAGTGATGGTGTAGCCGTATTTTGGGTATTTGACAAAAGACACATTCACACCAACCAAGGGAGTCCCATCTGTGGTCACTACTTGGCCTCGGATCAGAGAAACCAGGCTGAGAGAAAAAAACAAACAAACATGGGTGCATTAGACACACGTAGAAAAACAGAGAGAAGAGACTCGCTGTATTCCTCTTCCCTGCTGCGGCTGCTTCCTTATTCTTGCCTGATACTTAAACTGGGAGAAGAACATCAATGTTAAATGTTAGCTGCACACAGCCATACCTCATAGGGAGGTGTGGGCAAAAGGGGATGTGTAGAGAGACCCCGCCTTTTGGGGCGGGACAGCCTCGGG
>NC_022014.1:57501851-57505055 GCF_000317375.1 Microtus ochrogaster
AATGTTTTTACTAATGAATTGGAACGCGAGACTGGAGCCCTTCCTGTTTCCGGTTTTACGGTGGATCGGTGGATCGCTGAACTCCGGGTGTGTGAGTGTGCTTTTATATTAAAATTGTCTTCTTGTACCCACTGGCCTGGATTAATTAAATACGCCTTCAGGGATGTCTCGATGCAAGAACACAGACATTCTGGGATGAAATCCCTGGACAGCAATGCCTACTCCCCGGCTGGCCAGCTGAGTCTCCTGGGCACATTCCTTTAGCCTTGGCCCTGCTCCATTGCTTGATGTCATTTGGCTCTGCTCTGGCTTGAGCTTCAGGCTGCTCCTCATCACTCACGTGTGAGCTTTGGCCTGGCACAGAGAGTATTATGCCTGGATGAGAGCTTCCCCATCTGGCTGCTCATTTCCTAATTTGGCTTTGGAGCAAGGCCATGTTACTCTTCTCCTAGAGGCTGGGATGTCAGGGAGTGCCGAGGAGCACACCAAGGTTTGTGACGAGGCCCTCCACGGACACCGTATTTTGCTACCCTCAAAGAGCAAAATTTCTTACAATCTACAAGAACCCCAGGAAAAGAGAATCTTACAGATTTTGGGGGATGCAATGAGTGAGAATATTTTGGAATCTGGATTGAATACAATTACAAATTTCCCTCCTATCGAAATCCTGTTGTCTTAGGTGAAAAGTGGCTGAAATTCCTCTCTCTCTCTCTCTCTCTCTCTCTCTCTCTCTCTCTCTCTCTCTCTCTCTCTCTCTTTCACTCTTCTCTCTACAGACAACAGTAATTAGAACTTTCCCAAGAATCACAGTTTCCAGCTATCTGGGAAACCCTATAAATCCAAGAGTAGCTACAGCACAGGTTGACTTTCTTTTCTGAGATGCTAGGACCACTAGTACCTCTGTTTTCCTATTCTGGAATATCTGCATATCCATAATGAGCTATCTTGGGGATAAGACATAAGTCTAAACAATTCATATATGTTTCATATACATCTTATGAAACTGCCCTAAAGGCAATTTGATATCGTATTTTTAACAACTTTGTACATGGGGCAGATTTTCAAGGGATGGGATTCTGGGCTTGGAGTGTCATGCTGGTATGTGACAAGTGTGGGATTTGGAGTATTTTGGATTTTTCTGAGTTGCCAATGCTTAACCTTTGCTTTAAACAAATCCCAAAGCAGGAGAAATGTGCATTTCTTCTCCCTAAATTCTCTTGTGTCCACGAAGAAGCAGGACACTCAGAAGCTCCATCCTTGTACTAAGCTCCTTGTTGACAGCACCAGTTTTTCAGCTGTCCTGCTGGCCTTGGAGACAGGGGCGATTTGGTGAAAGCAGACAGCTCTTGAGCCTCCCAGGTTGTTGGGCACGCTCCCAATTTCTGGACTAGGCAACCGAGCTGACCTGCTCTTTGCCAGAATCTTGTCAAAGAGTTTTGGACCACACTTCCTTTACCGTCCCAGGCATCCTGAAAACTGGGGATGCTGTCCCCAAGCATCTCTTTCTATTAGCAATGCTCCTCACTGCTCAGCTCCCACCCTTTGATGATCTGGGGGTGCTCAGGCCATTCCACTGGCATTTCTAATTGTCTGCTACTGGCTGCCTAACAGATGAATCCCATTTTGAGCTGCTTTCAACCACAGTGCTAGAGTCTTCTGAGGGTGGAGAACAAGTTTATGAAAATAATCCTTTTGTTCAATCCCATTTTCTTATCTTAGCTCCAACTAAGACTCCTTCCAGACTTCACCAGACACTACCTTAAAATCAAGGGTGTATGTTGATGATCACAAGGTCCATAGCACTCGTGATGTGAAGACAAGATTGGGCGTGTGTCCTACCATGGGGTTTTCTCTCTTCTTTCCCGCTACAACTGATTTTTCTTTTAAATCCACTCCACAGCATTAGGCTTTGTGGAATGCTACAAGGAATGACAGGGGTTCAGCTCTCTGATTTCTCCTGTTCTATTTTCCCATTCCCCCATTGTTGCTGATTTCCTATCGTTTCCAGACAGCTGACTTGCAGAAAAGATCCAGCGAAGGCATGCTATCGGCTCATGTCTATTTATGATTATTGATGTGTAACAATTATCACATTATCTAGATAGTGAGGTCTGCTCCATAAATTACAGTGGTGGGGCCAAAGCGTTTTACTTATTTTTGTCTGCCATTATCTAGAAGACCGCCTCTGTGGCGGTCTTGAATTAAGTTTTTCTTTGTTCCTGATTCTGTCCGTTATTACTTGTCAGATGATAGTGCACTGAATTCTACGTGCTTGCTAAACTTCACCCTGTGTCTTGGAGAACTAATTTGTCCTTCTGAATTACATAGCCACACAGAGGTATTGGAAAGCGCTGCCTCCTTGGCTCCCAAACAGCTTCCTCTGAAGTAACTAACCCTCCTTCACTCAGCTCTGTGCTCTGCTTCAGACCACCACACAGTTTTGGAATCTCTGCTGACTCCATCATATTTTGGGTCTCCTTCAGGGTGCCTCCCGGAAGTGGTCTCGCATAGCGGGAACATTAAGATGGTATCAGAAGCAGGAGGAAAAAAGTGTAACGGGGAGAGTATCTGTAAGTGACTGGCTGAGGATAGACACTGAAATGCTAAGTAGGAAGGGCAGGGAAAGACTAAGGTTATTAGCAGAGCGGACAGCTCAAGCGAGCTGCATGGACCTCACTAAAATGCTATAGTGGAGTGCGAGTCAGTCACAGTTCTTTGTGAAGACTGTTCATAACGGAAAGGAAGCAAGCCCTCACTGGCACTGTGCCAGAACTAAGATTTGCAAGTGGGAAACATCTTTCATTTTGGCCAGAGATTTGTGCCTGGCTCTCTCTTCTCTCTCTCTCTCTCTCTCTCTCTCTCTCTCTCTCTCTCTCTCTCTCTCTCTTCCCTCCCTCTCTCCCTCCTTCCTTCCTTCCTTCCTTCCTTCCTTCCTTCCTTCCTTCCTTCCTTCCTTATTTCTTCTTTTTTTTTCTTGGCAGAATTCCCTATGTAATCTTGGCGACCATGGAACTCACTTTGTAGACCAGGCTGGCCTTGAACTCACAGAGATCCTCCTGCCTCTGCCTTTTGAGTGTTGGGAATAAAGTTGTGTGCTAACATGTCCAGCCTTGCTTCTTTTCTTTTCTTTTCTTTTCTTTTCTTTTCTTTTCTTTTCTTTCCTTTCTTCTCTCTCTCTCTCTCTCTCTCTCTCTCTCTCTCTCT
>NC_022014.1:57505155-57521620 GCF_000317375.1 Microtus ochrogaster
CTTCTCTCTCTCTCTCTCTCTCTCTCTCTCTCTCTCTCTCTCTCTCTCTCTTTCTGTTGAGGCATACCGCTCTTAAAATAAATAGCAACATTACTACATGTTGTATAGTAATATCATGCTAATTTTGCTAATCAGAAAGATGAGATTATGCCTAGTATAACTCAGGAGTTTAGGGGGAAACAGAAGAAGAGTGGGATAATGATCTCTTCTATATTATCTTTTATTTTCCTTATTTATCTTTAGTAAAATTAGGACCTAAGGTGACCCTGTGAAGAACTCTCATGTTCAAAAGAACTGCCAAAGGCAACATGACAGGGTGAATGCCTGTAATCTCAACACCTGGGTAGTGGAGACAGGAGGATTGCTGTGAGTTCATGGCTAGTCTGGGCTGCAGTCATGGGCTTCCTTCCTTCTGGTCGAGTCAGGGTTATAGAGTATAGAGTATGACCCTGTCTTGAATAAGCACAGATACATAAAAAATGAAGAGAGTTGCCAATAACTGGGGTTATGCAGCTTTGCAGAAAGCTTCTGTGGGGCTGTAGAAAACTGGCTGTGCCGCTACCCAGCCTTCTCCATCCCAGCCTTCTTGGCTCTCAAAGGAGGGATGGGGACTTAGTCCTGGTCAGATGATGTCTTCTCCCTAAAGTCCAGTGAGTGACTTCCAATAGAATCACCTATGAATTTAGGGTTCTGACCTGTGCTGAAAGAGGAAGTGGGATGAACAACTTATTTCCATGGGTACTTTTGAACCTAGCTGAGTGAGGATAGAGGCTCGGCAAGCAAAGGGAGACAGTGGGCATTACAGTGAGAGAGGGTGACATATACTGTGTTCTAGTACAGAGTTGGATTGTGTGGCTATGGTGAACCAAAACACAAGGCATATTGCAAAGAGTTAAACAAATTTTACATGTTTTAGTACAAAGAAATGATAAATATTTAAGGTGGCAGATATTCTAACTACCCTGTTCTGATCATTATGCAATGTATGTGCTTTTCAAAAATATCACACTGTACCCTATAACTATGCACCATTATTGTATACCAATGAAAAATAAAAAAAAAGGGCTGGCTGAAATAGCTCAGAGGGTAAAGCTGCTAACTAAGCCTGGCTGCCCAAGTTTGATCCCAAGGATTCTCTGTTGGAAAGAAAGAATTGACTCCCATAGGTTGTCCTCTGACCACCTCGTGCGTACTGTGGCACTCCCCCACATAAATATAACTACAAAACAAACTCAAAAATTGTAATAAACTGAATGCAAAAGAAAGGTAAAACAACAACGCAGATTCAAAAAGAGGTAGAAGAGAGATGGACAGGGTGGGGTCCTAGAAAGGGACATGATTGTCTTGCTCATGCTCCCGAAATCTAGAGACTGGGTGGGGGACGGACCAATCTGCAGTTTGTATTCCTTCAGGTGAAAGAGAAGAGAGATGGGGTAGAGTGTCCCCCAAAAGACTATGCCAACCTTGGTCACAGTAGCATGTGCCTGGACATCTAGCTTTGGCCAGGGAGTCAATCATGTGTGCCAGGCAAGTGTCCATGCCCCGCTAAGCCTGCTTCGTTCCCTCATAAGTGTCTAGAAGACAGAAGGGGGTGGGCTAGGAGGGTCTCTTACGACCAGACCTTCCAATTGCTCTCTTCTGCAGGGTACAGGTCTGACCTGCTCTGGTATGAATAGATGGTCACATTGACACAAAAGAAATTCAAAAATCTGACCTCTAATTGTTTATAAACTCCAGATTACCAACTGAGAGCAAAATGAGCAGGAAAGAAGGAGGGGACTTGGAGAGAAATGTTGGGCTCAGAACCTTGGGCTCTAGAGGGCATCTACATGGGGGTTGTGTGAGCACCAGCGACAACGTGCACAGCATCATCCCAGGTACTCAATACATCCCTCTAACTGGCATTACCGCGACTTTAAGATGCCATGAATGATAGGTTATGTTATCAAGTTAATAACAGCTTTGGAAAACACTCCATCGAATCAACTATTTCAGCAACGCTCAAACAAAAGCCTCTCTCAGAGGCATTCCAAAAGGGATTTAAATCATGACAAAAATGTCATAAAAGAACGGATCATAAAAAATCATCTCAAAACTCACAATCAACAGGTATCATCATGAGGTTCTGGGCTGAAGGTGTTCCAATCCTGCAGGGCAGCCACAGCTCCCTACCCGAGTGAACAAAGTGTCTTCAGAGACCTATGGCAATAAGCTGCCTCAGGGGCAGTTTCCAGGAAATGGGTCCAATGAAAAAGACAGAGAATGTCTTTTTGCTCGAATAGAAAAAAGAGTGGGGACCTCAGTGGCCTGCAGGGACAAGAGGGTACCTACCTGCTATTGAAGGGGTTGTCTCCAGGAATGATGTGGGTGCTGTCCTTGCCTGCCAGGAGCTTGATGCGGTCATAGAAGGACTTCACTGCAGGCCAGTCTGTCTGGCCTTGCTGAATGATGTCCAAGGGGTCCCGGGACCCCCGACAGAGGAGGCTGTTCTGACAGGCTGACTGTAGGCAGCAGTCAGGGTCCAGACAATCCACCAGGCCATCTGGAAGGGCAGAAGCAGAGCCAGGGTCATAGCACTGCGTGGCACCAAGCCACTTGGAGATGCTGAGCCGCTAACACGTTTGTTACCATCAAACCTTCCCATGGGCCCGAGACTGGCAGGTTTCGCACAGCAAGCCTTGGATAATTGCAGCTTCCCCCACACAGAGAGTAAATGATGGAAGGAAACAGCTGAAAATATCAACAGTGGCTTCTCTGGTGTGAGCCTCTTTCTTTGCTTTATTACATTTTCCTAAAATCCCCTCTTCTTACTACTGCGAGCGGATATTGTTAGAGTGATTTGGAATAAAACCCTGAACTTTTTTTTTTTAAATGACACAGCATAAGAATTGCCCAGAGATTGTTCCCAAGGGCCTGTGCCGACTGGGTGTACACTAACGGAGGTGTGGGCTGCTGTCAATCTTCCTCCCTTGGAGAAAACCAGGCCAGCCCTCCTCCCCCTAAACCAGGGAGGGAACTGTTAACAAGATGGAAAACGAGATGCCGTGTGTGTGTGTGTGTGTGTGTGTGTGTGTGTGTGTGTGAGTGTGTGTGTGACCTCTTCAAGGAAGTGTGGAAATAGTATTGTGTGGCCACCAAGATAAGAAGTCGCTTCCATTCTGTCTTTTTGAGTAGGATACTTTTTAGATTCCTGCACTTTTCCCCCCTTTCCTTGGCTGCTCCTATTCACTAACCTGCCTTGTTACACACACTGGAGTGCTGGTCACACGCTGGGGAGGGGATAGTAAACACAGAATCATGGCACCTGTCTGGAAGGAGCTGACAGGGCCAGGGAGAGACAGACAGGAAACCCACTGTTTAAAGCCAAGTTTGGGGGTGGTCTTTTCACTCAGGAAACCCTCCTGATAGTGCCGTTGGCGAGGTTAGCATTATGCATTGTGGCTCACCTTCCCGGTTTACATGCTGACATTCTAAACTGCACTGAGAAGGGGCTTTATGGTGGAACTAAGCTCCTAAAGCTCTCATGGAGGGGGGAGTTCTTCTGTAACAGGTACCTTGAGGACTCTTCTAGGTTCCCTTTTCTGCCCTCTGAGGACACTGAGAAGGAAGCAGGCCATCGCCTGACACTCAGTTCCCCAGGGCCTTGGCTTTGAACTTCCCAGTCTCACCCATAACAAACAGTGGTGAACTGTGTAAGCCACACTGACTACGGTGTTTTGTTGTAGGAGCACAAACCAGTTGACTTCCCTAGGAGCTCCTGCCCTGTGCATCTTGGGTCCTGAAAGAATGGCTCGCATCAAACGTTCACAGACAGAATCAAGGACCTGCCTCGGGCCTCCCCATTGACAGCCTCCAGAAGCAGGTCCTGAAAGTCTGCGCATCAGTCATGATTCTCAGGCGATTCTATTACACAATACATTTTAGAAACCATTGTTATTGACACCAACTTCCTCGTAGGGGGAATTAATTACATCTTTATGCTTGCCTCTATAGCTATATATTCAGTGAGAGATGAACAGGGCATTATTAAATCTACATGTATGCCTCCTTCAGTGTCCAGAAGAGAATGGGGACCCTCAGCAAATGTCTGTTGAATGAGTAAATGACCGTCTCCATTCCTCACATGTCCGAGATGGCCACGGACTAGAACGTTCAGGGCAGTGTTTGCTCTTCAGAATTCCCTATCAGAACGAGGCTTTTTATTGAACGCATGGTAGAAAAAGCTTGAGAGTAATTTAGCTGATGCTTCCTGAATTTGATAGAGAGGCATATTTTTTTTGGCAGGGAGGGGGGAAATAATTAGCATCATAAAAGTGTGCTCTGCAATCGTGGACTGTGCCGTGACAAACGCTTGTCCAGGGCTGCGGAATCAGTCCTGGCTGTGGGCTTTGCGTTTACAACAATGTAACATTTTTTTTGGCATTCCCCTTTCCCTTTGGTCCCACTAATGAAATTGAAATATGTAATTTCACCGAAGTTCCTCTGTAATTTAGCAATTAATGTACAATTAATTTAATGCATTACTTTCTTTTTTAGCAAACAAACAAATTAGGAGGTGGCGTGTTTTGCTCGGCTGTAAATTCCTGAAACTAGCCTCTCTCATTTTCCACGTGGGCAAAGGCTGCGTGGTGTGCCTTGTAACACATTTAGATTTACAAAATCCCCTAGAAATGCAGAGCCAGGCGGGTGGGTAGGCAGGCGCCGTGTGAATTTAGAGACTTTGGAAACCAAGGTTCCTAGTAGCTCAACCCTGTGTGCTGACTGAATGCGAGGCTCCCAGAGCCCAGGGAAGCTGAAGCCCCAGAAACAGTCCTGGGGGGACGGACAGCATCTTGGCAGCAGGCTGATCCAGGAACACAGCCCCAGATCCACGGTCTGATTGTTCAATCTGGATTTGAGGGCCATTGGCAGAACAAGGAAGAAAAGGGGAGGAAGATAATTGCCTTGAATTCTGCCATGAACATCACGTCCGTGGACTGCCGCACTAGACAGAGGGAATCTACACAGAGCGCCTGCTTCAGGTTTTAAAAATAACCCGCTGAGATCCACACTTCTATTCAGCGGCTAAGAAGCTTCTCAGGTGAGAAGCAACCCACTGTTGTTAGCACTATAGATTTCTTTTAAGGTCGCCGGCCTCTTCCCATTAGGGGCCCCTTCCATCTCTGGTGGCCTTGCTCTCCTACAGCTGGGAAGGGTTTCTTCCTCCTCCAGCCCATTTTCTACTCCCCACCCCACATTACCAGCTAGAGGACAAGTATGTGCAGGCTCAAATAATACCCGGAGACAGTTTTCCTATTAAGCACCAAGCATTCTGTTCCCCCCAACTGGCAGGCTTTCTTTCTCTCTTTCTGGACTCCCCCCCCCCCCTGTTTTGTTGATACTGGGATTTTTTTTCTTTTTCTTTTCTGTCTTTAATCTGAGGGTCCAGTCTGGCAAGAGAAGGCCTAAACACATCAGCAATAGTGGAAGAGAAATACAAAGAAAAGGAAGGAAAAGAGAGGAGGAAGAGATGATCTCCTTCCATCTACTTGCAATTCTCGGCCTCAGTGGTAGCATTTGGGGTGCGGGTGTTGTGAGGGCAGCGGCACACCCCATGCCTGTAATGATCTCCTCATGCTGTGTGATCGCTGGCTGCTGCCCCCAAACACTTTCCGAGGACTCCGCGAACTTTAAATTGGCCCTCCAGTCTCCCAGTGGCCTGTCAGTCACGAGAATCGCATCTTTATGCTAGCAAGCCCCTTGGATGGAGTCTGACATTGCAATCTTCAGTAAATTACCCTGTCACTGACAGTCTTGCTGTTATCTTGCAAACAATCAAGCAGGCAATCAAACCACTCTGCATCGCTGGTTCAGGACCTGAGAGGCCAGGCCATCTCCATCCTGCAGGGTGTCCTATTTGTTTATTTATTTATGTACCTACTTATTTGTTTGGCTGCACTTTTTTTTTCCTGGGGAGGGTAGGTTCACAGCAACCCTCGACAGGAGCTTCATTCTGATGCAGCAAGTGGGACACTTCCCGGGTGGCCCACAGCGGTGACACATCTGCTCATCTGCCCTCATCTGCTTCAGTTCGCTCTGTGGAACGTGGCCTTGGAGTCCATTCTAGGTGCTTTCTGTCAGGACTGTGGCCAGTTCACAGCCCTGGCTGATTTTTCCATGCACATATATTACACGATAATTGGACTGGCATTTTCAAGAAAACGAGGGCGTGAAGCATCTTTCTGGGAACAAGATTGAGACTATTATTTATTTATTTATATTTTAATATTAATTTGATTAAGTCAAGTCACACCAAGGCTCTTTAAAAATATCACTTTTCTGTTCACCGTTGTTTTGACGTAGGAGCTCATGTAACCCAGGCTGGGCTAGAATTCACTCTCTATGTAGCTGAGGATGACCTTGAATTCCTCATCCTCCTGCCTCCATCTCTCATGTACTGGGACTGCAACTGTATACAACCACACTGAGCTTAATTTTTTTTTAAAGCCTCCTTTTTGATAAAGAAATCAGAGAGGATCTTCTGTGACAATCTAGTAATATGAAGTGGATTCTTTGAATTAGAAGAGCTAACAGAGAAAGCCACACACCTCTCATAGGGTTGGAGGTCAGAACTTGGCTGCGCGGAATCAGATGGATTTGTGGTTCAATTTCATCTTCCTTGGCCTCCTCCTTACTGTGAAAGCTTGGAGAGAGAACTAACTTTGTTGAGCCTCAGTTTACTTGCCCTTTTCTTTTTTAAAGATTTATTTATTTATTATGTATATAACATTCCTTCCATGTATGCTTGCATGCCAGAAGAAGGCACCAGATCTCATTATAGATGGTTTTGAGCCACCATGTGGTTGCGGAATTGAACTCAGGACCTCTGGAAGAGCAGTCAGTGCTCTTAACCTCTGAGCCATCTCTCCAGCCCCTTCACCTGCCTTTAGAACTGAATTATTAGGCTGGGCATGGTGGTTCATGCCCTGAGTCTCAGCACTCAGGAGGCAGAGGCAGACAGATCTCTTAGAGTTTAAGACTTGCCTGGTCTACATAGCAAGCTCCATACCCTCACTCAAACAGCAGCAACAACAGCTGGGTCATCATAGTACATATGCTGCAGGGTATTAGATAGGGAATAACTGACTTGATGAATAGAATATCTTTTTATCATATAGTACACATTTAGTAAATTATAGGTATTACCATAAATAGAAAGTCACTAAAGTCTTAAGATTCATTCTGTTTGTGAAAACTGGACAGGAAAGGTTATGACATTGATACTCCTTCATACTTAGAGCCATTCATTAGGATGGGCCCTGGGCTGGTTAAATCTTGGCAAGCTTGCTTAGTTCCAAACAGTGACAGGCTAGGAATGACTAACAGTGAAAATAATGTCATGGAGGGAGCAGCATCTCCACGTTTTTTTAAGATTTGAATCTTCATAGCAACTTTGCAAAGAAGAGTAACGCAACCTTGAAACTTCAGACTGGGAACTTGGGTCTGAGTCTCAGATTGGCTCCTGTTCAGCTGTGGTGGACAGTTAACTGCTCCAGGCCTCTCATCTCCCTCAGGTGCCAAGCGGGGATGGCGGTGATGATGAGAGAGAGAATTAACTCAGCTAATTCTCAGCCCTGCGGATTTGGTGTCCGCATCTGTGCCTTCGACTAAACTCAGATAGAAAATGAAGCCAGGCCTATGGTGATTACATCGGCTCTGCACACATATAGATGACTTCCTGTTCCCCAGACAATACAGCACCATTACTCTTTGTACAGAATTTCCATGGTAGCAGACATCACCTAGAGATGGTTCTGGAAGGCCTCGTTTAATCACTGTCCTGTGATGCAGATAGGAATGGCTCTGAGTGTGGCCCAACACAAAGTCTTAAATCTACTTATTTTTTTTTTTTTGTGACTTGATTGTCAAGCTATCAAAGAGGAACTTTGTAAATTATGTTACATGGCAATGTCAAAAGGCTGGACAGCCCTGAACGGGATTCAGGAAGATGTGAAGTTGTTACCATGGAGACACTATACTCTTTCTATCAGGAATCTGAGCATCGGGGATTTGGTATCTGTGGGGTCCTGAAGGACCAGTGTGGATACTGAGGAATGACTTGTGGCACTTGGCGCAGTGCCTGGTACAACAAGTGCTCAGAGCTTGAACTGTCACCATCAGCATCCTACAGGGGAAGAAACTGGAGCTCGGAGAAGGCTGAGTTACTCTCACTCAAGTGGCTAAGATGCAGGACAAAGGCAGCCAATGATAGCATCTCCATTACTGGAAAGAGATGCTTCCCCACTAAAGGAAGTCAGAAGACAAGGTACTTGACTAGTCATCCAGGGAAATGGGGAGACTTAATCACTTCTGAAGGCCTGTCTCCTACTCAGGCTGGGGAAGAACCGGGCTGGTTGACATGGGCCTCTGAAAAATTCAAACAGAAACAAAGCGCCTGGGAATTCATTCCTAGAACCAGGCTGTCCAGACCCTCTCCCTCCCACCCATTCACCTGTGAGATTCCAACCATCCCATCGAGTTGACACATACCTTCTGCGATGGCTAGAGGCTTGTGTCAGCCAGCTCCAGTCCCTGTCTACTTTGCTCGGCTGGATTTTAAAAGGGGCACCTGTGTGGTCTAGAGACTTCAGCTCTAACTCTTAGTGACTGCTTTTCAGTAAAGATGAGCACTGGGTGGTGGCAGGAGGCCCTGTACACACAGGGGGAGCAACCATAGTCAACATTTGGGTATTTCAGAGTTTGTAAAACATGTAGTGTATCTTTTTGTCCCAAAGAGTCTGCATGTATCTCCGACTTGAGCCTTTCACAAGGATGTCAGGCTGCTTATTTCACGTGTTTTCCTCTTTCCTCTTTGCAAACTGGGGGCTTCAGGAGAGTCTGGTTAGAAGCCTTTTGTTCAGTTTGGTGGTGTCCTGTGTTTCCCATAGCTTGCTCTGCACGTGGCTTCCTCTTTGACCTGCATGAACTCCATGGCGTTCTTAAGCTTTTAAAGGCTTTAGAGGAACACCTGCGTTTACTTTCCTCAGTTTTGTTTGGTCACAAGGTGGCCCAAGGTGACGACCTCAATGATCCAGGGCAGGTGCCGTGGATACTCTGGGAATGTCTACATGCAGGCCTGGTTTGGGGCCTGGTTAAAAGTGCAGATTTTGGATGGGCAAGATTGCTCGGTGGGTAAAGGCACTTGCTGCCCTCCTGATGACCTGAGTTGGCTTCCCAGGACCCATGTGGTAGAAGGAGGGAACCAACCTTCACATGCTATCCTCTGGGTGCCTCATGTGCCCACACATACTAAATAAATAAGTGTAATTATTTTTGAAAGCTCAGTTTTTTCACACTGAAAGCCACTTTCTTTCCAGACTATGGTTCGAAAGGACACATTGAAAGGATGCATTACCACTCATCAGTCTATCTATCCTAGTCACTGGGCCATCAGGCTATGTAGAGGATTGGTTAAAAACATGGTCTTTGAAGAGTTAAGAGTACACCCTGATCCATTGACAGGGTGCTCAAAACAGACACAATCAATTACAAGGTGAGAAATTATAGTCGCTTCTACCGGGAGGGGGAAAAGCCCAGGGGAACTTTCTGGGCACTTTACACATTTTTGCTTGCCATCTCAGCCAACTAGACAAACAGGCGATTCCAGCAAGTGGTGTAACAGTGATGGTACCCAACAGAAATGTCACATGATCAGCCGAGATGAGACGCTCACAGACTAAGGGTGTCTGAGTCACTGCGATTTCTTTTTATCTTTCTTGGGTTTTTCTGGGCAGCAATGGTTTGTTTACCCACAGAGAGATTGATATTTACCAGTTTTTCATTTCCTTCAAGAAAAATGCAGGTAGTGCAGGTGACAACTCAGGAAATCTTAGCGCTAATGATGGGGAGGTGACAGGAAAGCTAATGAAGCAGAGAGAAGAGGGAAGAGACATTCAGTTGGGCAGAGGAACTTGGTGCTTTTTTTCGGCGATGCGAATGAAGGAGAAAGGGGATGTTGTAGCTGGTCATCAAGGGCCTAACAAAGGCCCCTCCCCCCATGGACTTTTTGGAGATGGCAGCCATGGAGTAGATTTTGCCCTGGATGTGACTTACTTAGGTTGAACCCAGGCAGTGTCACCCTAAAGTACATGGGACCTCCAACAAGTATATTTTGGCCAGTCCTCTGATTATGTAAGCAATTGCCTAGGAGCAGTGAACGTCATTGAGGCCACCCAGTCTCTATGAGACTGCAAAGCTAATGCTACTCCCAGCAGCAGAGACTGTCTGAGGCTCTTTGCAGCTGGGGCTGCCCACCCGACCCTCGGGTAATGCACTGAGCTTGCACATCGGGCATTGAGAAATTGGCTGAAAAGCATCAGTTCCTCACTGGAGCCCATAAAGTAAGCAAAGGCCGAGCAAAATCCTCCATTAGGTTTCTTGTCAGCTTTGGGGGTTTCGGACCCCCAAAACCTACTTGAACCTGCAGCCACACTGGAAACCAGGAACAGCAAGAGAGGACCATCTGTGTTATAAGGCACAGAAGTTTGTTTTTTGTTTTTTGTTTTTTTTTCGAGACAGGGTTTCTCTGTGGTTTTGGAGCCTGTCCTGGAACTAGCTCTTGTAGACCAGGCTGGTCTCGAACTCACAGAGATCCACCTGCCTCTGCCTCCCAAGTGCTGGGATTAAAGGCGTGCGCCACCACCGCCCGGCAAGGCATAGAAGTTTTGTGTACACGTTGGTGAGCTGACAAGCCACCCCTCAAATGATGGGTAGTTATCTGCGATGGATTGCTTGTCTCCTGGGGAGGATGTAGTCGTTTTATGGGAGCCATATTGCTCCCCTCAAGGAATGGCAAAGACAACTTCTTTCCCTATCCTGGAGAGCCAGAACAGCAATGACAATCACCCGGAACCCATTTGGACCAAGACTACGATTATGCACGATCCTCATCTTCACCTCAGTTCTTCTGTTTAAGCCTAAGGCTCACGTAGGTGCCACAAAGGCAGACCTGTGGTGGTAGGACACCTTTGTCTGTAGCTTCCCTTGTGCCACACTGATTGGCTCCCTTCAATCACCATGGACTGTTAATTTATATATTGGGATGTGAGGCTTGGCCCACCCTCTGGGGGCTCCTGGAGTTGGGCCGAAGACTCTGCTATTCCAGATTAACTCTTGGTATCTGGTTGACTCTGCATGCATAAATAGTGGGTAAAGGATGGTGGACATTCAAAGGTGCCCTGATGGGGAGACAGGGAGCTTACGTGGGGTGGCTCTCCAAAGCCCAGGACCCACAAAGAAGTAGTACCCAGCTTTTCCCCAACTTGTTCATGGTGACACTGACTCATGACCCAGTTAAACACAAAGCAAATAAACGTAGACTTTAGAATTAGAACATTCTGGCTTTCAAAGCAGTTCTCTCATTCCAGGGCAAGTGAGCTCACTTTCCCATCTACTGAATGGACTCAAGCTAATATTCCCCACTACCCGGACGCACAGAGAGCTATAGGATGGGCCCACATGAAGACTGACACACAGCTCTACGAATGATGCTTCTTAATGATATTTCCTGCTCTCCACCAGAGAAGGGCATGGTTCCATTTGCATTTCCCCCTATGCCTACTGACAAGTTGGAAGTGAGGGATAATTGAAAGTATTCTGGCTTGATGTAACTAAGAAGTGAAAGGCGCGGGCAAGGCTGACTTGATTTAACCTGGCAATATGAGATTAGTTCTTCATTGCCTCTGCTAGGTCTCCCGCATTGCCAACCTCTGAAAGCAATAGATTGGCTGACAGGGTGCTCATTTGGAAGGTTTCACCTGCCATTAATACCCTGGCTGCCAGTCGGACCGTTGCTCCTCAGGCGGCCTGCTCTCCCTCCGTGGAGCACGGCCATTCTTAAATATAGCGAGGAGGAGAACTGTATTTGCACTCCTGGAAGGCCTGTTGGAAGTCTTCCTCTTCCTTCATGCCAATTCCTTGTGTCAGTCTCTGAGTTCCAGGGCCAAAGAGCCTTGCCCCAACCACCTTCAGCTTTTCTTCTGACTTAGCAATGGAAATCAGTCAGGCTTGACCAGAGAGATCTGGCAGAGTGGAAGCCCCACTATGAGCTGCCTTGCCAGCTCTCCTGTTCTGGGGGAGGGGTGTGGGAAAGAGAGAGCAGAGTCAGCTAGGAAAGCCACAGGCTCTGTTGCCCATGGCAAGGTTGTGATTCGGGCTGGACCTCTCTTGCTATGACTAGCGGTGCCTGGAGGTCAGTGAGGGATGTTTCCCATCACGTCCTTAGTCTCCATCCCCTTTATTTAATTTGATGAAGGTTCTTTACCAAACACTAAACAACACTCCCGCCCCAACACAACACAAATACACCCAACAACATCTGTCTGGGATTCTGGGTGGGCCTTGAGAACATATGTGATTTACAAGCTCTCTGGTGATGGGGACCTTAGTTCTGAGCGCTGTTTTCAGGATCCACAGTCTAAACCAGCCTTGCTCACATACTTTGTTACCTGGCCTGGAGAACAGGCATTTGGATTCCTGCTGTTACCCTAGACCTACAGAATTATTGAGACGGAGACTGTGTGTTAAGGGAGACCCCTAGATGTTCCTTTGCTTATCGAAGTTTAAGATTCCTTGCCCTGAATTACTGCAAAGACCCTTTAGACATCTAAAGAAGTACAAGCTGTCCTGGGGGACTATACCAGCTTTCTCCATCTGAGTCCCCTGTAAGATATATATTATCAGGGGTTTCCTGAAACACAGAGGTGGCGGGCAGGAGGGAATCTATACGTTCAAGTGCAATCTGGGAGACAATAGTTAAACAATATGTGAGACATTCTCACAGCAGAACTTCTCAGAGTCCTTGTGTTGTAAATACACACAACTCTTCCCTACCATGGCGGAGTGGATAGCCCTTCATGATGGAGGAGCCATTTGGTTCAGACTCATTTCTGTAGTTGTATCCAGTGCCATATAGCCTAACAGATTCTGAAGGCATTCTGCCAGGAAAGGGGGCCCTGTCCTTAGAAGGGCCAACCAAACCTTCCTGTCTTCCACTTAACAAGTAGCATCTTTGTCCCTGCTTGGCTTTGCAGAGAATGGAGGCCATGAGCGACCAGGCCCAACACAAACTGCATTACTGTGACAAGCATGACCCTTCAAGGGGAACTGCACTCTGTCACCATTCTCTATCCTGAGGTGGCCTTGAGTGCAGGGGCCCAGTGCTAAGTGACAGCATCCTGGGGGGCCACATGTTAACTAAGCATCACAAACCTCTGGTATTGTGTTACAACACTGTTATCTGGAAAGTTCGTGCAGCCAAGTTAAAGAACAACTGCAAAATTTTTTTTCTCATAACATTTTATTTCAGTTTACAATGTTGTGTTGGACTGCACTCATTGATGCTCTTGGCTGGATGCAGCCCACAGGCTATGGCTCCCAGGCCTGCGTCATAGGCAAGCTTGTCTTGTGAGAGCTAATAGTTGGTGCTTACAAAGAACTTCCAAGCTGTTAGGGGCTGCCCTGGGGTAGTTTTCACATATCCCCCGGTAAGACCCTGGGGTCCCAGGCATCAGGGCTGTCATTTGCAGTGGTAGAGCAAAAGACCAACACAGACTAGCTGATTTTCTGGAATGGCTAGGCAGGGCTTGAACAGGGCCTGCTGCTCTCTGAAGCCAAGTCTTCTGTGTAGCTCCTATCTGAATCTATGCCTCTCATCAAACACTCCTCCTTCCTGGGGGCCATCGGACCACTGAGACATCCTCTGAGCCTGCCTCTAATCCTTGCACGTAAGGCACGACTAAGTCAGATTGAAGACCAATGACTTGAATACTTATTGTATTGGGCTACGGAATATTTAACCATCAGTCTTCTTTCCCAGGTCTTCACTTACATCCAGTTTACATTCTGACTTGGTGGGCGACCACAGCAATGCCCTGTACCAGCTCTTCAAGAGTCTCTATTATCACACACTATACCATGAAGATCTAGCTGTGATCATTCACATATGTTCTTAGGAACCTCACAACTAGGTTCTACGGTCTCCATTTTGCAGATGGAAAAACTGAGGCTCAGAGAGCAACTGGGTTCTTCCCAAGTACACAAACTTGGTAAGTGTTGGATGCGTGATCCCCACATTGGCCATCTATTCCACTTCTTGACTCTTGATTCTTAGAGGAGACTGTGAGGGTCATAGCATATCAGGGGTCCTTTGCTCTGAATGTTGACACTCCAGCAAGTTTCTACCTTCTACCTTCTCATATCCCTTCTTTTTTTTTTTTGTCCTCCTACCCTTTCCTTAGTCTACCCTTTCTTCTTTCAACTCTTGGCTAGCTGACTTCCTCTATCCCCACAGCAGCTTCTAGAAATGATCTCATTTGATCAGTAGTTCAGCACCACAGACAAACCCTGACCTAGCAGATACTCACCCCTGTTAGCCCACAGCCATGCTTGCTGTACCACAGGGACTTTCACCCTGGCTGCTGCTGTCTACCCCTTGACTGTTACAAAAGCCACTGGCCATAGACCAGGGCCTCTGATCCCAGCCTCCCATTTCCCCAAGCGCTTGCCCTCTGTCTGCTGTGCCTGGCCTCTCATAGTTACCCATCACCCTCTCCCCTGCCCTGCTCCTCATCAGCTTCCTTTTTTTTTTTTCAGAGCCTGCTGACAGGTTGGACAGACAGAGCTGATGGCCATGCAGTCTAGGCCCAGCAGGGGGTAGCAGCCTGGTGGGGTGCCAGACAGTGACCTGCTGGGTCCTTCAGAAAGAAAGGGGCTGTCACAGTCAATGCTGCGGAGCAACAAGCTGGAACAGCTACTTTCTGCCTGCGGGGAGACCAGGGGATGTCTGTGTCTAGGATGGGCCTCCGAGACTGCTGAGGAGTGGTGCTTCTCTTCCTGTGGCATAAACACAGTGCTGAGTGCTGGCTGGGAGGAGGGATTGGACTCCGTTATCATATAAGCTTTCGGCTTGATTGGGATGATAGGCTAATTTCTAAACCGATCTTTTCCTAAAGACTCCTGTGCACCAGGCGCTGGATGCAGAACCCTCAGGATGAACTTAGCTCATCTTCACGTCCCCTCTGTGGGGTGGGTGCCACGAGCCAGTATTATACTGCTGGTGACGATTGTGAGATCTAGAGACAGGTGACATGCAGCCAACAATGAACTGTGTGTGACACATTGATTGCAACCTATTAGCTCTGTGGCCTTGGACTTCTGGTTTTATTCTTCTGAGCCTCAGTTTCTTATCTACTGAAGGGTACTGATAATCATGCCAGTTTGGCAAGGCTTTCACAAAAGATTAAACCTTTTATCACATGTGTTTAGTACATGGTGACCAGTTGTTTCCACCCAGTTCATGGCTGGAGAAAGCCAGTCTTCGAGAGCCGAAAGCTTGTGGGAAGCAAGGCTGGAATTCAGCGGTCCAGGCTCAGCCTTCCCTACCATGCTACACCCTGCCCAAGGAGCTATACGGAGATGTCAGAGTCAAAGCATCCTCGATACTTCCGCATTTCTTCCTATTTTAGTTGATAATTCTGGGGTGCGTTAGTCGATAACTTTTTGGTCACTGTGACAAAATGCCAGACAAAGCCAACTTGATATTTATCTTGGTTATGGTTTCAGCCTATAATAGGTTTGCTTCTCTGTTATGGGCCTGTGGTAAGGTAGGGGAGTATGACAGAACCAAGGTTCTCACCTTGGTATGTCTAAAAAGCAGGAGACAGGAGGGGGCTGGCGACAAAGTCCCTAAGGACATGCCTTAGTAGTTTTTTTCCTTCAGGTAAGCCCCTCCCTCTTGTCCATGCTAGCGTGTTATGAACCTGTTATTGATGGATCCATCAATGGAGGCAGAACCCTCGTAGTCTAAACACCTGTCAGTCAATATTGCCCTCAGCTGCTGAAGACCACACCTTTAACATATAAGCCATTTTACATACAAACCATAAGAACCTTAACACTGGGTTCATGTCACCTAGGAAGTCACTGTATAGGACAAAATAACACTGGTAAGAACAGTGAAGAACAGTATAGACATGTGCCAATGTCTTACTGAAAGGAAATAATGAATCGCACATTGGGATTTTTTTTTTGCATTAGTAAAGTGAGTTCAGTGGTACATAGTGACTTAGGTTTACTGTTTTTAATAAAATGATAGTTATTATTATTATTTTGGATAATTTCTTAATGCACTGTGAAAGTTTTTTATTATTATTCAACTTGATACAAACTAGGAACATCTGAGAAGAGAGAATCCAGGCTACAGAACTGCCTCCATCCGAATGACTGCAGGCAAGTCTGTGGGAACACTACCTCCGTCAGAATGACTGCAGGCAAGTCTGTGGGAGCACTACCTCCATCAAAATGACTGCAGGCAAGTCTGTGGGAGCACTACCTCCATCAGAATGATAGGCAAGTCTGAGGGAGCACTACCTCCATCAGAATGACTGTAGGCAAGTCTGTGGGAGCACTACCTCCATCAGAATGACTG
>NC_022014.1:57521720-57572833 GCF_000317375.1 Microtus ochrogaster
CACTACCTCCATCCGAATGACTGCAGGCAAGTCTTTGGGAGCACTACCTCCATCAGAATGACTGCAGGCAAGTCTGAGGGAGCACTACCTCCATCAGAATGACTGTAGGCAAGTCTGAGGGAGCACTACCTCCGTCAGAATGACTGCAGGCAAGTCTGTGGGAGTGTTTTTTTGATTGCTTATTGATACAGGAGGGTGGTGCCACCCCTGGGTACATAGTTCTAGGTTATATAAGAGAGCAAGCTGAACAAGCCACAGAGAACAAACCAGTTCCTTCATGGTCTCTATCTCAGCTCCTGCCTCCAGGTTCCTGCCTGACTTCCCTAGAGGATGGACTGGAATGTGTAAAGGAAAAGCAACCATGTTTCTTCTTGTCATGGTGTGGATCATAGCAACAGAAACATGCAACCCGGGACATGCATATATTTTGATATATTTTGATCATATTTACCCAGGTCCTTCCCCTGACACCTTTCAGATCCACCCTACCACCTTCTAAATTTGTGTCCGTGATATTCTATTTATTTATTTATTGAATAGCCCACGGATTCTAATTTGTTCTGCCCGTATACTAATGGGTGTGGGGCCATCCAATGAGAACTCTCTCCTCCAGTAGCCCTCAACTGTCAATACCTCCTTAGTTATAGGTGGGGTTTATAAAGGTATCACTGTTTGAAGTGATGATATTTTTTTAATCCTCACATGAAATTTATTCATCGCTCAATAACTTACTAAATAAAAGCAACTGTTTACAGCCTTATCATGGAGGCATGTGTTCATCAGTGTGACAGAGGTTGACGATGACAGACAAGGACCTGAGGATATGAGCCACACTCCCGAGGGGTAAAACAGATGACAAAGATGAATACCAGATTGAGGGAGTGAAAGTGCCTTCAAGACACGGGATGAAGCAGTGTAAACCAGTAGAGGATGTAGGGGGTGGTGGTGGGGCTGGGGACTGGTAAAGGGAGGGGCGCCAGGAAGGGCTTCCAGGAAGAAACAATACTTCAGTAAAGCCTAAGTGACATGAGAAGATAAGTCACAGAAATGTCCAGAGGAAGAATCTTCTAGGAAGAGGAGACAAAAGTGCAAAGCCCAGGGTGGGAATACGTTTGAGAGTTGTCAGATGCAGCAGGCAGGTGAGGGCAGAGCAGAGGGAGGAAGATGAGGAGGAAAGGGACCAGAGGAGAACACGGGGTTTGCTGCAGGAGCTGCTTGCCATTCTTGGGGAGCTGAGAAGGCCTGAGGAGGCTTGAACAAAGATATGCTGTGCTTGCACTACTAGTGGGATTCCTCTTACGGTTCCGTGTACACTGGGCCAGAAGCTGGAGGACTAGTCACCAGGTCAGTGAAGTTGGTGACATGATCTGGTAGAAGGTGGTGGAGGTGCTAAATGTACACCATTACTCTAGTGCTTAGCCATAGAGACCAGAAGGGCTGGGTCAGTTGACTGTGTCTTGCAACATGCATAGTAGTTGCGATGTGTCAGCGGCCAACGGCATGGCCACCTCAGCAGGCTGTGGCCGTTGGCAGGTGAGGACTTTAGTACTGTTTGTTAGAGGATGGCTTCTTCCCACACCTGCCTTTTATTACAACTCTCTTGAAAGAGGAAGCCAAACCTCTGAAAGCTACAGTCCCAAGCCCCCTCCACCACCGCTCATGTGTGTCATGGGCCTGTGAGAGCCCAGAGTTGCTCCCGGGGTCCATGCACCAGTCAAGCTACCCTTACCTTAAGATGTGGAATTGCTTGGCCTGTTTTTCTCATTAGGTGACCCTGGGATGCCATGCTTGGAGGTATCATTACTTTCTGGTTTGAGCTGTCCTCAAAATGACATGCAGGAGGCTATCAGTGTCAGTATCACCTGAGTGCTTGTTAGAAACACACATCTATAGACACTACACTGCATCCACTGAACCCAAACTCTAGGGATGGGGCCTACGAGTCTATGCATGAGGCTTGTCAGACTGTTCTGACTCTAGCTCACATTGCTGTATGTCCTGAGTTAACTCAACAATGGCTTCGCAAACCCTTTAAGATAGTAGCTATCCTTAGCCCATTCTTCAGAGGACCAAACAGAGGCTCCGAGACATGGAGCAACTTGAGCTCTTGCTGTACATGGTGAGCGGAGATATGAATATGGAGTTCTGTGATCCCAATCCTTCTTTATCAGCCTGCCTGCCTCTTCTCTCCACGGAGAGAGAATGCCCACACATGCAGTGGAGGGCTCCAAAAAAGGCCATACTTTCATTTTGGTCAAGGGTCTATTGAGTCAAAGAGATGATCTTCTGTTTGTGGGAGGGGTCTGGCTGTGATTCTAAAGAGCAAGGTGCTACGTGGAGGAATGCGAACTCTGACTTGAGACATGAGACAATGCTCTACGTAAGGGCCTGCTCTCCTGTGGCACTCACGTTCATCTGAGTGGTTCCCAGCCTCGCTCCCACAGCCCTCCTCCTCTGTTTCCTCATGGACTCTGTTGGAAGGGCCCCAGCCTCCTTGGAAATGCTCAAGATCACCACTGCTCCCTCTTTCTTCCTCCCTCGGTCTTCCCGTTTCTAAGTCCCTTTACCCATAATGCGTTTCCTTCATTCTGTATCTAATTTCCCAATATCTCTTACAATTTAAGATGTATTCACTTATTTTGAGATAAGTTCTCACTCTAGCCCAGTCTGGTCTGGAACTCACCACGTAGCCCAGGATGACCTTGAACTTCTGGTCATCCTCCTGCCTCAGCCTTTAATTTAAAAACATTTGTTTTTTGAGACAGGGTGTCATGTATTCAGGCTAGCCTTGAGGTCTGTAGCCAAGGCTGGCCTTGAACCCTTGATATTTCTACCTTCACCTCCCAAATGCTGGCACTATAGACATTCATTGCCATGTCTCTTTCACCTACTTCGGAAGTTTTTGATGACCTTTTGCTGGGCATCCAAAACCTCTTTACGCATTTCTTCTGTCATTATATTGTGATGTAATGATGCTTTGAGTGGATATTTTACCACGGACAACCCAGGGACGCTTTGCAGACTGAGTCTGAGTCTCATCCATTCATGTGGCTGGGAATGGAGGAAGGGTATGCACAGGTGAATTTTGGGTCATTCTGACAAGGAGAAGGACTGCATTGTGGCCGTTGTTGGCTATTGGCTTCATCAACGACACGTGATCTGAACAGGGCTGTACTGAAGGTGAAAGAGAGAGATGGGCTTGGGAACCAGGCTAAAGAAATACTTACTATCAAGGGTGTTAGACATATGCATTGATCCTAGCCTAGGCCGACTGGGGTTGATGTAGATCACAGCTTAAACATTAGTGGTAGATACCTATCCTCCCAAGGGCCACTGAATCCTTTTGCTGGTTGCATAGCAAGGGGAAAAATTAGAGTAGATTTTGAGCCAGAAATCTGGAACTCTGGTCTGCCCTGCTTGCTTTCTGTCCTTGAAGAAATTATTTTGCTTCTCTGGATTTTGTAGCTGCTGTGGACTATGAAAAACTAAATAAAGTAAGCATTTTATTGTCCTTTGATTTAGTTGCTTTGGTTTGGGAGAGAGTGTCATCACCTAGCCTAGAATGACCTTGAATTCAAGATCACCACCCCCCCCCCTCCACTCGTGTTTGGATTACAGGCGTGTACTGCCATGCCTGGGAGTACTATATATATTTTAGCCTTTCTGTACCTGGTAGTCCCCAACACCCATGGAGGAAACAGCCCACGATTCTATGAACGAATGGGTGTCCTTTATTGTGTGTGACCTCAGAACGTCAGAGCCCTGTTTAGGGAGATGGGGTGGTGAGGGGCAGATGTAGAATGACATTCTTTAAGTAGAAGGAGAAGGGAGAGAAGCGTCCTGTAAGGATTTGCCTTTTCCTATGAGTAAGGAGAAAGGGAAGCGTGAAGCAGAGAGGGCTGGGGAACCGTGTCATTGTCTTTGGATTCACATTTGGCTCCACAGTTCTGGCCTCTCTCCAATCCCCCAGAGCTCTTGGCTGAGAAGATGGAAAACCAAAGAAAAGAGCACAGGCCTCGGGCAGCTGCTCTTGCCGCGCTGCAGAGGACTCCTCGCTATTTAGAGTCCAACTGTTCCACTTTCCCCGGCTCGCCCCTGGCATTCCAGCGCACAAGCACTTTGTGGGGGAAAGACTGCATAACGCTGATGGTGGTTTTCAGCACACTCAGAATTCGTGTTTCTGTGAGACTGAGGTTGCACAGTCCCCGGTCTGCCCTGCTCAGACAATGGACACAGCACTCAGGTACTGGGAGCCCTTCAACCTGAGGAGGGCTCTTGACCTGTGTTCTGGATCCTGGCAGGGCTGTGTTGTGACCCTGGGACCATGGACAAGATGCTGTACTTTCTCTTTTAAAGTATAGCCATGCCTGAACCAGGGAAGTGTTTGATGCCTCTCAGACCTTGGGCATCATAGACTTTGACATCAGAGCAAGAAACATCCTATTTTGGGACTACGTGACTTTCCCATGCACCCAAGCTTCTAGAGGAACTGTTTCTCAGCTGTGCTATTGTTTCCTTTTTGGGCCTGGTTACTCTTTATTGTGAACAGCCATTTCACACATGTAGATGGCTAGCGGCAACCTGGGCATCGCCTGGGATCATTTCCCATTCACCATAACTTCAGAAATGCTTCCAGACATTACCAGAGATTTCCTGCAGAGCATAGTTGCCTCTGAGAGAAAAACCACTGATCTGGACCCAGACTGTGGGGAACACAGAGCTAATAAAAATGGCGCCAGGGCTTCACGCTGGCCATCAGGTGGTAGTCACAGAGACAAGGCAGGGTAGTGCTCTACAATCCAGGAAGAGTCTCTGGCCCAGACTAAACTACCAGAAGCCAGTTCAGTGACACAAATGTTATCCTTGGGCCGTGAGTTTAATCCGTGGTTTAATTCCCTAAAACAAATCTTCAGTGATTTAAATGACTAGCATTAAAAATTATTGAAAAAAAAAGTGATCATGGGAAGATGCACGTGAAGGCAGGTACTTGTGGAGGCCGGAAGATGGTGCTGGAGACCCTGTAGCTGGAGGTGTGGGCAGTGGTGAGCCTCCCAACATGGGTGCTGGGGCTTTTGCAGGAGCAGCAAGCATTCTTGGCCGCTTGATCATCTGTCCAGCTCCTTGATTAGCACTTCACAGATTAGGCATCTTCATTGCAATTTTATGATGAATATTGGATTTGTCAGCTAATCAGGTGAAAAAACCCTAATCTCTTAAGAGACACTTAATAACCATTTAGAGTATGGGAGATTTGATTAGGAAAGACTGAAGGTGCTATGTTAGGTAAAGCCATGAACTTTAAATGTCTTAAAAAAATCCGATAGTCAAATCCATTTTACCAGGAAAGGGTTTTCAGTGGGAAGCTTAATCTTTGAAGTGCTTATTTTGTTTCCTTTGAGTTCTAAGACAAATCCTGCCCTTGCTTTATTCCTTTCTGGAAACATCTGTTGTTAGTGTTTAAGAAGGAAGGAGACGAAGGCTTTAAAGATGGAAACCTGCACATCCCAGAAGTCGCCTGGAAGGCCAGTTTTGAGTCTTATTTTCTTGAGACCCCGTGTTTGTTTCTGTAAAATGGGAATACAGTCACCCCTCCCTCTATTTGGGCTCTCCATCCACACACTCAACCAGAAATGAATAAGACGTATTCGGAGGAAACAATTTCCTCTGTATTGAACAGGTCCACACTATTCTTTTATGTCATTCTGCATGTAATGCAGCATAGCAATTATGTACATAGCATCACATGGTAACAGGAAGACACATGCAGGTTATATGTAAATGCTACACTAGGTTATGTAAAGGACTTAAGCATCCTTGTATTTTGATATCCACATGGCAAATAAAACTAGTCCCTAGAAGAAAGATGGTTGTAATATGGTGAAAGAGGCTCAGAGAACTTATAGGCAGTGTGACCTAACAGCACAACTAGAAAGATCTAGGAGTATGATGTTCCTAGAGGGAGATGGAAGAGGCCGGCAAAGGGTGCCTGACCCAGGAACTAAAGGATGAGAGGAAGCCATTACACACAGACCCGGCTTGAACACTTTGGGCCCTGAGCCAGCAAAGACCCTGCAGTAGGCACAGCATGCTGGTGTGGGTATCAGAAGGGTGCCCAGTGAGACTGAAGCAGAGCCTGAGGGAGGGTAGGGAAAGGATGGTCAGAAGGCAAGCAGGGGTGCAGAGGAGGTCCTCTAGGTAGGCGAAGCAGATGTTTGCCTTGATTCTAATTGTGTGAGAATTCTCCGAGGGAATGATGGATCTGATTTACAACAGACGTGTCCCCTAGCTACTGGGTTGGAGGACCAAGGATCATGGAGATGGGATTAGAAGCATAGAGACCCACGCACTTGGTGTCTACTCTCATTATCCTGGTACGTAGGAGGTCCAGCCCAGTGCCGGCACACTTAGGAACTGTCATTCTTACATGAATCAAAGAACTGCAGATCTCAATCTGCAGATTCCATCCTCTGATGATCTAGTCTAATATGCCTATGCCTCTAGAGATCTTGCTTGGATGGAAAGATGTGGAATGGCCTCAGATACCTGTGCTTAGCCATGAGTTCCTCTTCTATCTCACCTGGACTTGCTCGGCTTTCTCCTCCAGAAGAGAGAGCCAGTGCCCAGCCAGCTGCTGGTGACCTGCAGGCCAAGTCCTCTTCCCATACACTAGGAGTATGGTTTTCTCATCTGGGAGCAAGCTGGGATCCTGCATATGGCTCCAGATACATTTATCACAAGGCCTTTGGAATCTGAGGAAAATCCTTGCCCAACCCAATAACAGAACTAAGTTGCCCTTTGGAACCACCTCCCACCTGACTGACTCGTTGGCGCATGTGCATGCATTAACCACGGCATTATGCAGTGGACTCACCAAACACTGCCTTTCACTGGGTGAAGAGACTGGACTCTTTAGATTTAATAACCATGTCTTTCAGAGTCTCTCAAGTCCCTAGCTTGGCTCTGCTAAATGCACAGACAAGGTGAGGTATTAATTAACAAGTGAGATAAATGCCCAATTTACATCCTTGAATCAAGTCAAACCAATTTGGATGGTGAAGGGATGGGAAGGAGGGTGAAGGAGCTGTGGGCATGGGGCAGATTTCATCGGTTTCGAGTGTTCTGGGCACAGTCCAGAGTTATGCCTCCTCATTTGGACTTGGCTGGAGTGCCTTGGATGATGTGCCCAGAGCTCAGGCCAGCATCTGTATCTCTTAACCCAAGGCGGCCTCCTCTGGAGCAAAACAAGGAACCAAACCTTGCCAGGGGAGGCAGAGTAGATAGCAGGGTTCTGGACGGAAACTGGAGTGGTGTCTAATTTATACAGAGAAATGAAGACGCCGCTAGTGGATTGAGGAGCCTTTCTATGGCTCATTCTACTCTGTGACTTGGAGAATTCCCCCAGGGATGGGATGAAAACTCTGGACTTGACTTTTGAGATGTGCCTTCTCTCATCCCATTAATGTCACATTCCGTGACAGTCCTTTCTCATGGTTCCTACCAAGGTACTCTCTCTCCCTTGGTCACTTCTCATGCTCTGGATTATCGAAGTAATGACAGTCTTTGTGTACCCCATCTTTTCAGATGGAGAGTGACCCGTCTAATATTTCCCAGCAGTCAGTTTCTATGGGTGAACATTTGGTAGACTCTGGAAATGTTCGTTAAACTGAGAGTGAATAACTTCACAGGGGCTGGATGCTTGGAGGGATGGATGAGTGGAGGGGCAGGTGGACGGATGAATTCCAAGGCATATGGAAGAAAGGATGGATGGAAGGGTCACTCATGACAGGGAGTTCAGGGCTTTTCAACTTTGAATCAAACATCGTTCCCTGCTCCAGCTAGTGACAGAGAAATAGTTTTAAAACACCCTTGGTAGACGAGGCAGGTGTGGGGTGCATGCTTGGAGTTTAGGAAGGTGGCAGGGAGGAAGAGGGATAAAGCATATGACACACACATATGGACATGTTACAATGAGTCTACTCCAGTAAAAACAAGATGAGAAGACAGTCTCATCGCCTTCCAGTTACGCAGGAACTAAACCTGAGATAATTTATGCTTTTTCTCCTAATTGTTTCTTCCTCTCCTCATTTTACTCCTCACCTTCTCTGGGATTGAAGTGGGGAAGGATCTGGGGTAGGTGTAGGTACAATGACATAGGCCTGGGCTAGCCACCCCAGGAGGAAGCGCCACTTAAAATGGTTCCCCCAATATGTGGCTTGTGGGACACTCTTTGGGTGGTTGGTGGCATGTAGATGACTGTACTGGAAATCTGACTTAACTGACACTCAAAATGCAGGGATCAAGACACCTGACTCCAAGGTCTCCACGGGGCTCTCCACAGCACTGAAGTTTAAGGAGATGGGTTAGACTCTTCGCAGCTGTATGCATTATGGGAAAGTCACTGGTTGGAGTCTGTTATATGATTGTCTCTAGAAATTCTAGAAAGCAGCATTAATAGGAACACTATTGAGGCCAGCCCTGGCCAACCTGCCTGTGCATTCTACAAACCGAGCATCTGTCAAATGCGTAGCACGCATTTGCTCGCTTAAACTTATACTAACTCATGGAGTTGACATAATCACACCCGTTTTCTTTTTTCCAGACAAGCAAATTGAGACTTTCAGAAGTAACTTGCTGAGCCTCAGTTATCTCAACACAGGCTAATTCTGAAGACCAGAGGCTGCAATCCTATGATGCCACAGGGTCACACTACAGAAGCAAGGGAGAAAGGGTGAGATGCCATCTCACGCTGTGCTGAAAAAAGAACGAAGGGGAGATGACGGTTCTCCCTTGCAGCCATGAGGACAGCGACACAGGCAGCACAGGTAAACAGAATGTGAGTAGCATAGGAGGGGCGTTCTTCTGCCTCTCCAGCTGTAGGCTGATGAGGTCACAACCCTGTCTTGTCAGGATTGCAGTGTCGTTCCGTGCAACCAAGTGAACAGGGAACTTGATCTAGCCTACAGGAGCTTCAGGCAGACTCCCATGTAGGCTGGAAATGATGGACTTGGGGGCATTTAGCACATAGAAGCTGGGTGTCCTGCTTCTAAGTCCTGGGGGACAAAGGGGCCTCTAGGGAGTGAGTAGAGGCTCTCCAGGCCAGACAGTCTAACGATGCCTCCTCACCTTGCTGTTCCCACTTGGAGAGGAAATCTACATCTCTCCCTCCTACCCCTGGCTGTGATGAACTAGAGTTCACACCTCTGCCTTGGTGGTGATAATTAAATATTATCCACCTGTCACTTGGCACACATGTTGTGTGTATTCTCAGACTTTAATGAGCTGGTATTTGTCTCCTGTAAGCAAAAATATTTCTTTGACTCTCTCTCTCTCTCTCTCTTTTTTTTTTTTTCTCAAATTGGGGTGAGTGGTTCAAGTGAAGAGCTCTTGCTTTTAAAATGACAGTCTCTGGCCAGCATGTCTGTGGACGGTCTCCACTGTTTTGGTTTTCTTTTCCTTTGGCAGGGACAATGACACTCAAAGTTTGTCCCTTCTAAAATGGCCATTGCCTTCTGTTATGTAAGCAGCCACATGGCTGGTGAGTATTGTAGCAAGTGATGAGAACTCAGAGGTATGGGGTCACCATGTATGTTGTTGTGGGGACACTGTAAGGTGACCTTTTCTGACAGGGTTTCTCAGCTAACTACCGAAGAAATTGTCCCCAGATCTCCAAAAGAAGCAGTTTTATCTATGTGCATTGAAAGAGAAATTAAGACGTTATACAAAATGAATGTTTTAGAACAGTGGATCTCAAAGGAAATCTACATCCGAGCCACCTGGAGATTTACTAGATTTTCAAATTCTTGTACCCTTCTAGCGACTCATGAGCTCAGAAACTCAGTGATGGGGTCAGGTCTTAGTCGCCAAGGTGTAATCAAATCCTTTAGGTCCTTTCCGAGCTACTAGGGAATAGGAAGAAAGTACAATGCATTCAATTCAACCCCGGCTGATGAAGTCAGTAAAGAACTTCAAATACCTCTACCAGCGTTTGTGTTTGTAACTATCTCAGCCTCAGTTTAGAATTTAAAAAAAAAAACCCATCACTTTAAACTGAGGATCTTTTCCACCCCCTACTCTCAATGTCTAGTGATGGGAATGACTGGCCTTTTCCAGTTCCCTTTGGAAGAACGCTCTATTATCTCCCCCATTCATGAGATTTATGACAAGTGTGTTCTTCGCAGCTGCTCCCTGAGCTGGCACTCATGTTCTGCTTGGATGCCTCTCTGACCCAATGCCAGGTTTCTAAAGCACACAGTCCTTTCTGAGGACTCCCAGCACAGGAGAGAACCAGGTACTCCAGAGGCAGGAGAGCCAGGGGCACCCACCCCCGAAACGTACGTGGAGAGAAACGGTGAGCTCACTGCCCCTAGGTCTGGGGTTGGTGAGAGGAACTTTAATATTTACCAATAAACAGCAAAGTGCTTAGCACACCTCCTAGGGAAGTAATTAACCATAGAGAGAACACCCTGCGCCGAGGCATCTCCTCCAAAAAAAGAACTCACTTAATTGTGAATTGCTTACGCCAGGTGAGAGAGAACCGGTGTCTACCCCCTCACCTGACATAAGCAACTCTGAACTAACTGGGAGTTTCTTTTTATAAACACAGTGCAGAGACTTTCTTCTTGGTGGTAATTACTTCCTCGGGAGGTTGCGTTAATAGTTCCCATAAGAAGACCATTATTGTCTTTAGCATAATCACGGCCTCATTTGCTTTTGTCCTAGCCTTTCCAGTACGTGGGCTCTGCCTCTTCAAGGGATCCTGAGTTGTGCCTATCAAGCAAGCCCTTCAGCCTGGGGATCAGGTACCTCGGGTGGGGAACCAGGATCAAGGTGAAGCTGACAGAGAGGGAGGCAGATGGCGCAGGGCCTGTTGGGGACCCAGACCACCCAGGAACCTCTTCTCTTCTGTGTTCCGCTTTCCAGCAATTTGCTATGCTTTCAGCTGCTGACACCCCAACAGGGAAGGGAGTCAGGGAAGCGGCTCCTTTGAGGAGGCAGAAGGAGCTGATCTATGAGCAGCCTCGGTGCTCGGTGAAATCACCAGGGAGGCAGAAGCAAAAAAGTCATTGGATTTCAACTCTCAAAAAATGCCTCTCGTCATGATGCCTCACCTTGGTTTAAAAAAAAAAAAATGAAAGGGAGTGGCTTCTATTCGGGTTTTGTTTCAGGAGAGAGAAAACGAGCGAAGGACAGTGCCACAGAGGCATCTGCCCTGTGGAATTCTTTGATCAGGAGCTTGTATCAGTGTAAGTATGTCTGTTTGTTCACAAATTATCTATGTACACAAAGGCAATCATTATGGAAATCGCCAGACGTCCATTAAGAGGATGAAGAAAAAGGAGAAAATTGGATGTCTAATATTCTCCTTTGTTTCTTACCAGGATGCACCCTACTGTGGACACCCGCAGATGACTCCAGTGGCCATGAAACAGGTGGCTTTGATGTTGGAGGGCGAGGCATGCATAATCTGTGATTGTCACAGTGGGATCGTAAACTCCCTTGGTAGGTCAGATAGCTGCACTTGGAGATCCTTCCACCCCTGAAACAACTTCATGTGAACTCACCCTGCCTGTGAGTCTTTTGGGTGGGGGAGGGCCACATACCTACACTGATGATATGGACAATATACGGTATTTGAGCTTAGGATGCTGGGCAGAGGAAGGCAGATCTCTGTGAGTTCAAGTCTAGCCTGGTCTACTGATCTCCAAGTGTGTCTTCCCAAGAGGCTTGCTACCTCAGCTGTAAGAAACTAATACAAGCTGGGAGGTGGTGATGAGCGCCTTTAATCCCAGTACTTGGGAGGCAGAGGCAGGTGGATCTCTGTGTGTTCAAGGCTAGCTTGGTCTACAGAGCAAGTTCCAGGATAGCCAGAGCTACACAGAGAATCCTTGTCTTGAAAACCCAAAAACAAAACAAACAAGCAAAAATAGGAGATTTCATGCCCCACATGCTAAGAACCCTACTTAGCTTCCGAGCCCTATCATTACACTGGAATGTGTCCCAGAAGACTCAGCTCGAAGGTTCAGAACAAGGGTGGTAGTACTCAACCATGCCATCTGACTGTACAGACCTAGTCTCAGAAACTAGCAGGGTTAAACTGGGTCAGTATTAACATGGCAGAAGAGAGGGTGGCGAACCTCCCTGTAAGGGATTCAGAGCAAATGTTTGGCACCCGATGGCTGTGTAGGCTCTCTCACTGTGTAGGCTCCACTCAGCTCCGTGGTTAAGGTTGAACACAGAGTAGAGCTGTACACAAAATATAAACGAGGGCAGATGAGATGGCTCATGGGCAGTCTGGGTTTGATCCTTGGGACCCACAAGGTAGGAGGAGAAAACTGACTTCCACAACTGATCCACTGACCTCGACAAAGCTGTGGTACTCATGTTCCCCTTCCCCTCCGCACACACAAGGCCAAAGACATGTCAAGAAATTAAAAACTAGTATAAACTAATAAACACCACCACCTTCCTGTGCAAAGGACGGCGTAGGTTAAGGGTTTAACGCTTCACCATGCAAGATAAAACAGTTTGTGAGATCTGCGAAGCCGTAAGAGTGTCTATAGCTAAAGATACTGTATTATATACTTAGAATTTGCTAAGAGGGCCGATGGCAACCCCACCTGTAGAAAGTAAGACTAAAGATGGTGGATATAACTCTGAGTGGTGATGGCCATGCTATTTTTTGTGAGTGTATGTTATACTCCTAAATTCATCGAGATATGCATAGCTTTTTATATATAAATCACACGTCAATAAAGTAGTTAGAAAAATAAGTGTAGATATTTAGTTTGAAATTTGTGTACTTTTCTGTGTGATGAAATATTCTTTAGATTATTTTCCCTCAGCCATCAAGAAAATGTTAAAAACCTTTTCTTTTCCCTTACAAATTGGGTTTGGTTCACAGTCTATAGTTGGATGATCACAGATTAGAACACATCCCTTTGTTCCAGAGCTGGGTTTGGGTCCTGGTTTCATGCTATATTGTCTTTAGAAGTAATGGAGCTGCTCTTTAGGTCTCGGTTGCCACATCTGCAAACTGACATCTCATAGGGCTGTCAGGATGAAGGGGCACTTGGCTTATGTCATCCTAGTGCTGTGTGAGGCTCCAACTGTCACCACCATTGTCAGTGACCATAACTGGCCACCCTGAAAGGTCTGGCAGGACCATTCACCCGGAAGGCAATAACCAGAATGCAGCTACCTCTTTGCAATGATGAATATTTGAGAATACAAAGCCAATACCAAACCCTAGGTTGTGTCTCCAAGAGTCCTCCTGGCCCAAGGACATGTGTTCTCTGTTGTGTTGGTTTCAAAGGAAACATTACCACATTTGACAGTAGTATGGAAGAGATCGTTCAGGAGAATGACTCATGACGAAAGCACATACAACACACTTCTTGAGGGGATGGGAATTAGAAGATGCTTGCTCACCTCCCTCATTATCCTTGTTATCAGCACAGGAGGTTTCCATGGCAACGTTGCATCCGGGCCCTCTCCAGCCGGTCTGGCAGACACACTGCCAGCTGTTCTGACCCAGTGTGCATCTCCCGTTACCGTTGCACAAATCAGGGCAGCCATCTGGTTGGAGAAATGGAGAGAATGAGAAGGAGGGACATGAGGCCGCGCTGGGGAAGCAGGGGAGTCATGCAGAAGGGGAACAAGCCTGCAGGGCAGCCACTGGGCCAGCCTCACAGTGGGGCCCATACCTGCTGTCCAAAGAGTCAGGGGAAGCAGGCCATGCATGCAGGTGCAAGAAGGAGTTGGGGCACAGATGCAGGGGTTTCCCAGTGACAACTGACCTGGGTGCAGGGGACAGAGCAATCTTGCAAGTGGGGAGGGAATTCAGTGCACATCCCAGACAACTGTACCAGTGCTGGCCTGACAACCATACTAGCTAGGCTCTCATTTTCAGTCAGTGGCTCAGAATGCGTGGTATCTTGAGAAAAGCCTGCCCATCTTCCCTCCCTTCCTTCCTTCCTTCCTTCCTTCCTTCCTTCCTTCCTTCCTTCCTTCCTTCCTTCCTTCTTCTTCTTTCATTCTTCCCTCCATTTCCTTATTCTTTCTCTCCCTCTTTCACTTTCTACCTCCCTTTCTTTGTTTTTAATGCCTTCTACATACAAGAAAAAAAATTCCCTACAAGCCCAGAGTCAAAATGTCCTCCATCTTGCAGAATTTTAAAGATAGATTTACATATGATTTTCAAGAGCTTCTTGTGACCAAGAAAGAACTGGATAGTGCTGCTGGCCATTTTTTTTATTCTTGTAATAGCTTTAAGGGACACTTCCAAATGTTGGCTGCTTATCACCACCTATTTATGGTAGATTTAAAACTAGAGCAGGATTTAAAGGCCAAGGGAGGGGTAAGGACTGGATGACTGGGGACAGGATAGAGGAGATCTTGTGTCCACAGGGGAAGGGCAGTGGAATCTACCCAGTTCTGATTTCATAGCTTTCTTTTCTTTCTTTCCCTCCACCCTTTCCTTAGTGTGTGAAATCAGCAGCCTATTTTATTTCCTAAAAGCTCCAACATCCACAGCAACTGTAGCATAGACTCCCCAACCCGGAGCTCTGGCAGAGGGAGCTGGGTGAGAAGAAAAGGGAAAGTGATATGGCCTGAGTCTTGTCACCCAAGCCACCATGGCCCTTTGTGAACTGGCCAGACGCAGAGGACCCGTGGCATGTGCCGACTCTCCTAAGACCTACTTGCTGGTAAGAATTTCTAGGCCTCTTCTCATTTTTCTTTCTTTGAGCAGTTTTATTGAGGCATAATCTACCTACGGTAAAATTTACCTGTTGTGCATGCACGCTGCAATGACACCTGGGGAAGTTATGGAGTTGTGCAATTGGAGGTATATCTTCTTGCTTCATTTAAATACACTCCAATGACCATTAATTTAGCTGTCCCTGTAAGTAACTATCTGAACATCTTGAAAACTCCCTCTCCCTCTGTGACCTCTTCCATTTCCAGAGCTGTTTCTCAACTACACCAATGCAGGCCTGCCTGACATCAAAGCTCCTTCTGATGATAGTGGGAATTGGCCTGGAAGTCTGCATCTTCCAGGGCATTCCAAAGGCCTTCACTGGCCTTCCTCTTCTCTTCTTTCAAACATCCCTCACATGGGTGCTGATAAACCTAGTTTGCCCATGTGGCAGCAGTGTGAGTTGAAGGAACTCCCAGGAAGAAAGGTCCAAGGCTCCACCATGGAGTTTGACTGCTGTAGGAAATGTCAGTCTGGGCTTGCTCTCTCCCATCCTGTGTAGCTTAGGATCAGAGTGAGTAGGGTAAGCAATAGGAAAGTCCTCCGGGGGAGGTCTCTGGAGGACAGCTGTGCTGAGGGGAAACAAGGAGCCTGGAGCAGGGGCTCTGGCTTGCTGCTAATTCTAGCAGTGTGCACACGTGCCTGGGTCTCCATGCCTGCCCTTACAAAGTCCAGCTCAGGATTCTACAGCCTTCCTTACCAATGAGGTTACTGTGGCCCTGTCTGGGGAACCACGGATGTCCCTCCTGATCACACCCTGAGACAGTGCTCCAGGGAATTCCTTCCCCACTTCCAGGGATGTACCATCAACACTTCTGTGGGAGCAAAATGGTGCTTGGGAGGAAAAGCCCGAGGGACATTGGATGAGTCGTCAGGGAGAAAGAGATCCTGGCCAATCTGCATCCACCTTCTGCCTTACAGTCACCACCAGAGGAGTGTGCAGAAAGAGGTCAGAGAGAGTGCCCTACATGACAGACCTCTGAACATTTGCTTGGCATGGTTTCTGGTATATGCGCTTTGCCATTTAGCTACTCTGAGGCCTCATGTCTTACTGAAATCATGCCCAGAGTCTCAACGGAAGGCTCATTGTGTAGGAAACCCACGTCCACCACATAAAATTTAAATTTGCCAAGAGCCCCAGCATGTCAGTCAGAGATATGTGCTCAAAATATGTATGCTCCTCTATGGAATGAGGCCCCCCCCCCTCTTTTCATTCTGACCAACTGAAGTGAGATAAACAGGGCAGAGTAGCGAGTTTTCGCCACTTCCTGCGAGGAAGATGAAAACACGAACAGTGGGGAGCTGGCAAATCTCTGAGAAGTTTCAGGGCAGCTGGGAATTAATGGACAGGACTTTGCTTTTAGCTTGAAGAGGAAGAAAGCAGTCTTGGTAGGTGCGTGGCGTTGCTAGGCAACCCCAAGCTAGCCCTAGCGCAAGTTCATTCGGCTGGTGGCCTTCCCGAGGAGGAGGCGATTCTCCGTGTTTGTAAAGAGCAAAGCCAGCTTCTGCTTAAGGAAAAACAAAACCCAGGAAGGAATTAGTCTGGAGGGTAAATGGGCATCAGGTGGCAGCTTTTCTCTCGAGAGGATGCTTTGACTGAAGTTGGAATTGGCTTATGGGCTCATACTTGGGCATCCAAGAAAGCGCTGTATGGAGTCCTTCCGAGTTTCAGGCCGGCTCTCGGATTTCCTTGAGTGCCGGCCTCTAAATGACTGGTTTAGCATCCCGGAAGGCAACTCTGTTTGGGTGCTTATCTCCTCAGCTAGGAAGAACTGATGGCTGCCCGGGGCCTTCAGGCTCTATTGTGACCCTGGATCAGTGATTCTTAACACAGGATTTATAAAAGATTTCCCTCTCTTTCTCTGGGGGACATCTGACAAGGTCTGGAGACAGTTTTGATGGTCATGTTTAGGGGTAATGACACTTGAAACCTCATGGGTAGAGCCTGGGGGGTGCCGTTCAACATGCCAAAGGCCCAGAAGAACCCCTCCCCACCCTCCAAGAATAGCACAGGTTCAAATGTCAGCAGTCCTGAGGTTGAAAACCACGGCTTTGTTAGATCTCAGACATGGTTGTTGTTGATTCACAGAGCCTTGCCTGACCTCAGCCTAACAGTGAGGGCTTGGACAAACAGGAGTCATTCCCGCCTGTCCTTCTGAATCTCTTCCAACAGCCACGAGGAGGTAGAGGGAACCTTCCTTTCCAACACAGGGCCTCTCCTCAGGAAAAGTTTCCAAGGACACAGTAACATGGCTGGTATTGTCACCTCCTATCCTATCCATAGCTGATACACACACATGCAGTAATCTCTACACAGACCAAAGCCCCACCACTAGACTCTTATGATGCCTGATTTTCAACCCTTTCAGTCCTCTCTAGCCCTGGATTCCGGCTCTGAGTTCCTCAGTCTTGTCTGTTCACCTCAAAATCGGGAAACTTCAACCTCTTTCCTTTTGTCCCCTCTAAACTGGTTCCTTGATCCACCAAGGCTCCTGAATCTATTCACTGCCAGGACCCAAGGCGGGCAGCCGCTCTCCTGCCACAGCTTCTCTCCTCTCTTGTAGCTAATTCCAATCTCCACTGCGAAATTTGCCTTTTAACTCCGAGCTAAGAAGCAATGCTACTGCTGGAGACAGCCTGGATGTGTCCTAAGAGTCCATGTTTGAAAGCTGCATCCTCAGTCTGCTGGTGGGAGATGTGTGGAACCTTCAGAAAGTGGGACCTTGGAGGGAGGTCCTCAGGTTATTGGGAGCGCCTCTACGGAGCACAGTGCGGCCTCAGCTTTTCTGTGGGCTCCTGTTTAAGATGCTACAGAGAGGCACAGCCAATGGGGACCCTTTCTCACACTCTACATGTAGCGTTCAGATTTTCAGTCTCTTTTTAAAATAAAGGCATTTTTTTTTCTTGTACTAATGCAAAATGTAATGAAAAAAAAAAAAGGAATACACAGCCACACCCGTCCTTCCTTTTAAATATCTCAGAATCTGCTCCCTGTTAATATTATGTTAATTTTGGTTTGGACTCCTAATTTCGCTCCATCCTGGACACTGCCGAAAGCACAGCCGCTTTCCATGGGGAAAGTCCTTAACGTGGTCCTGAGACCCTCCTGAACTGGCTCCCACCCTACTGCCCTACCCCAGAATTACTTTCGGTTTTGGCCACATACTCACTTCCCCAGCTCTACCCCACCCTTCATATCCCTGTTGGGAAGACATTCACATTTAGAAGCCCCATTTTTTTTTTTTGTGTTATCCTACCTGCCCCTCTCTCATTATTGACTAGCACGTAATTGATGTGGGCTAGGCCACACAGCCAACCTATGACCCGCTGCCAGAGTGCCGAAGACGGTGGGCTTTGCCGTTAACTACAATTTGAATGGTGTTCCTAGGACTTCTCAGCACTAAACTGAACGGCTGTCCTGGGCATGGCCATTGTGTTGTTCACCTGCCAGATGAGGGACCATCTCTAACTTATTTACTGCTGGATTGTAGTACTCAGTGGGTAGCTGAAGGGAACAAATGAATGAATGAATGAATGAATGAATGAATGAAATGTCTGAGTGAAACTAGCGGAGCCAGTAGAAATGCAATCGGTTCTGAGACCTTATATATAAATCCTAAAGCACTGGAGAAAAGAAGCAGAGTGAGGGCTTGTTGACAGAGCTAACCAGCTAGGCAGGCTTTTTGACTTAAACAAAAGTTAGGCATTAGCAAAATAATGTCTAGGGCCCAGAATAAAAGGGGAGCGTAAGTGGGTTTGAAGACAACTATAATTACCATAAAAACACTTTTCTAAGACAGCATCAAGATGTGTTCTGCGGTGTGTGGCAATTTACAGGTAGACGTGCGTGGCTAATACTGTTTGGGAAGGAAGGACAGGCGAATGGGCTTTTAATGGGCCGATGGGCGCACTGGAGACGATGCGCCCCAATGCAGCAAAGGCAAGCGAGAACACAAACAGCCTACATGGAAACACCGATGACAAAGAAAGCTGCACAATTGCCACCTCCCTGCTCAGCTCAAGAGACTGCTAGGAAAACCATCACACACTGCTACAAGCCCTGAGAAGAGTTTCTTTTTCTTTTTTTCTCTTAACTGAGGGGAAACCATAACTTTGGAGGCAGAAAGTTCCGGGAGCGTTGAAGCCAGATCTGCCTTTTGCTATCCCTGTGATCTTGGGCTGGTAGATGGACATCTGGGAGGTCAGGTTGTTTGTAAAGTTCTGCCTCCTCTCCCTTAATGTTATATACTGTGTCTCTCAACAGAATAACACCTTCACGGGTAATATTCTGTCTCCGTTGTCCACTGAGACAGTTTCCATGTCTAGAAGGGCAGTTGGCACAAACCGGACAATAAATGTTTGTTGTACACACAGGACAATACATACTTATTAATGGAGTAGCTGACTTCAGACGTTGACGATACTTGCTTTAAATAGACAGCAGTTGTATTACACAAACTAAGCAAGAGGGAGGTCTTAGCAGAGTTTGGGGCATCACACATGCTCACTTGATACAGCGCATGTTGTTGAGAGTGTTGATACAGCTGTCGCTGCCGCCACTCTGATTACTGGGAGGTTCTTCAAGTACAGCCTGAAGGGCAAACCCCTTCTCTTTGCCTCACACCCAAATCAGGAAAACCCGAGAGCATATATTAATTCAAGTTGTAAAAAAAAGTAGCATTTTCTCTAGTGTTCTCAGTGTGTGCTTTGCTACGAACTTGGATGTTCTCACTCTTATGATCACCAGCCCAGAAAAGCAGCGAAGACGCATGAGGCTGGGCTAGCGAAGAAAATCCACAGAAGAGAAGAACAATGTTGAAGGCAGGAGGCTCAAGTGGAATTAATGTGCCCTTTCTCTTGAGGATAGTTTCGTCTTCAGCATTTCAATTATTACAATTTTAATGTGTATATGTATGTGTGTGTAGGTCAGAGGTTGACATAGGGCATCTTTCTCAGTGGCTCTCCGTGTTATGTATGCTTAGAGGCTGGCTGGCCAGCAAAGCCCAGAGATTTCCCTGCCTCTGTCTCCTTCCGCCATTACTGGGGTTACAGATATGTAGTGCGTTGCCTGGCTTTTTCAATGGGTTCAGTTCCGTTCCTCTGTGGCAAGTGCTTTACTGACTGAGCCATTTCTCCAGCCCCCAAAATTGTGTTTTTAATGCCAACTAAAATAGGGACATTGTCCCTTCTTCCTTGCAAACTGTTTAAAAAAATCACTGTTTTTTTTTTTTTTTTTTTTGTACTACACATCTCTGGATTTAGGGAAGATGCTTGCCTTTTATTCTAGAAGTCTTTCTAGTTGAGGACAGCAGAGGTGTTAGGGACCAGGGATTGCTAGAGGTTTTAATTGTCACTTAGACTAAATAGCAGTGGCAACACTGGATATCCTGTGAGACACACTCTGGGGGAAAACTGCAACTGATTTTAGAAACCTGGCTGACAAAGAAGCATCCTAGTCCCCGGGGAACAGTAAGGTTGTCCTCGATCACCTACATGTCAGGTGGGAGCTGTGGGGACCCTATTTCTAGGTATGTAGTGGGATGGTCATGCTGCCCTGAACCTGTGACTGAACAGCCGTTCCTGCTTTGCTAGCAGACTTGGAAAAGCAAGAGGCAGATGCTTCTCTGTGTTTCAACAGCATCTGTGTATCTTTGAGGGTCTGCAGAGGTGTGAGCAGGTACAGTGAGACACAGGAAGAGCCAGCATCCTTGACATGGTCTACTGCGGGGGAGGAAGCTGCTTTTGCTCGGGAGGCAGAAACTGTTCCCCTCCATGCCAGCAGCCACAGAAACGGCAGACCAGCCACGAGATGATAGGGATTTGGATTCAGCTGTCTGTTGCACGTGTCTGGATGCACCTGGATTCTCACCATCAGCATCATTTCTGTCTGTGTGGGGGAAAAAAAAGAATGCGGCAGGCTCAGCTGTGGCCGCGGAAAAAGTGATGAACTTAAAAAAAAAAAAAAAAAGTAAACAGGATCCTTTCCCATGTAGGGGGCTTGAATTTCAGGTTCTTAGTACATTCCAGGTCTTTTTAAGTTGAGGTCATGGGAGAGGATACTGAGAGGGTAGGCAATGGTGATGGGGGAAACTCTTTGGGGGCAGGAACCTCTGGTGAGTTACTGAGTGAATTCAGTGGAGTCCGTGCCCCCTAGATGCTCTGGGCTTCATACAAGCCTGTGCTTGCTTTCCTAGAACAACATGGGTACCTATTCCAGTTTACCCATCAAAGGAGGATGCTGGCAGCTGGTTGCTGGACTTGGAGTCCTCACTCCAGTGTTGTTAAAGTACATACTAATCGGTGACAAGACCCTGCGGATGCTCTACAGGAGCCTCACTACTGATCTAGAAGCTTCTCTATTGAACTAGATGAAGACTAGCTTCTTGCTGTAGGGATACAGTCCTGACGCTTGCAGCATCAGCTTGGATTTCATCCCTCAGTACTGAGTCAGCCTCTGGGTGGACTGGCTACCCGGTTCCTTTGTAACAAGCCCTCCAGGGGCCCTAGTGCCTATCGTGCAAACATCAGCCCCAAAGAGGACCTCAAAAGGCCTCAATTATCTGTCCTGGGAGTCGGCCTCTTCTCTTTTCCTTTTGCCTCTGCTCTCTGGGCCTCCGGAATATGGATCCTTCTCTGGGGCTTCTTAGAGGCCCCTCTCCCTAAACTAAGCTCACGGCACCCACTCCAGCAATGACACTCATCTGGGGCCATCCCGTCGGGGTGGTTTTCCAGACAGCCTGCCAGACCATCTCCGTTCCCCTTCATAGCACCCTCTTCCATGCTTACACCTATCATAATTCTAGTTCAATCTTTGTTGAAAGCAGAAGGCTTCCGCTTGGCTGCACATACCTTGGCCATCCTTCCTTTTGGCTCAGTCACTATAATATCTCCAGAGGGGCTTGCGCCTTTCTGAAGGGGAGCCCCAGGCATCAGTATCTCTGTTTCTCAATCTCTTATCCTTTATCTTTCTTGCATGTGTACATTTGTGTAGTATATGTGGACGTGTGTGTGGATGCTTGTATGTCTGAGGGAGCACCGTGTGCACGGATGCATGCACGTTTGTATTTGTATACATGTGAAGGCCAAAAGATGATGTTTGGTCGGCTCATTGGTCACCCTTCAGTTTATATATTGAGGTGGAGTTGCCCACTAAAGCCTGCTTAGTGATTCTGTTAGTCTAGATAAGTAACTTGCTCCAAGGGGGAGATCCTCTGTTTTTGTCTCTCAAGCCCTGAGATTGCAGGTGAGCCACCACACTCACCTGGGTGCTGTGGATTCGAGCCCTTGTCCTCATGTTTGCCTCTCCAATGTGGAGTAGTGTGAAAGTTATCCCCCGGGCTACACCCCCGCCCCCTTTTTCTTTCTTCCTTGGGTACTGGAATTGAACCCAGGGCCCTGCTTATTAAGTAGAGCTCCACCGCCCAGCTACACTCCTAGCCCTTTTATTTTTCCTTCTCTATAACTCTCCAGATTATTCCACTACACAAAGAAGGCTAAGAACCAGTGGTTTAATGGCCTCCTTCCTGGGCTCCTCAATGCCTCCTGCATGAAAGACTTTGGCTCCGTTGTTTATGGCTGGATTCCCAGTGCTCACCCCAGTGGTTAGCATTCAAGATATTTGTTTGATGAATTCATGAAGAAAGAAACCTGGGCGGTGTTTCTTTGCTGTTATATCATGCCCTTGATTCAGCAGCCAGGTAAAAGGAAAAGCCTCCTGCAGGCCACACCCCAAGCGCTGGAAGGGCGATCGCTTCCACCAGCAGAAGCAGCAGCTGCTTGCTGCACAGGGTCCAAACCCAGGCTGTGGCAGGGGCTGTGTCTGCGTGCCAGTGTGGAGCTCTGCCTCCAAACCTGTAAGCAGATAGCTCCCGACTGAAGGAGACAGACTGAATGGCCAGAGAGGCAGATGAGAAGGCAGTCGGTAGGTGAAGAGGGTGACAAGAGTCACACAAAGGCAGGGATGACAATGAGAAGAGAGTTCAATAGTTTAATTTGCTTCTTGGAGGATGATCAGTTGTTTTACCTTGTGCCGCTCATTCCCATGACTGTCCGGCAAATATTGAATGTGGTACCTACCGGTTTGGAAATAGGGACAGACATGACTTTGATTTCTCATTTGTTATTTTTAGCCATCCAATTCTACACCCACAGAGCATCCTGATAGCCACAGGAGGGTCATAAAAGGAGGCTTGTGGGCACAGACTTGTTACTTCTGGAGGGCTGATGGCTCTCTTTAAACTAATGTAAAAATCAGGCCAACAATCAATTACTGTTTTCGTCGTTGTGTACCCAGTACAATGGCAAGAAACATAGAAAATAGGAAATGGTTTTTAAAGAGATGCTAAAGGGGGCCAGGCAAGAAATCTGCTCCAGGACTGAGACTCTGGAGCTTAGGATGTGTTCTACAGTGACAATGACAGCAAATCATCACAGCAATACTCCCAGGTGCTTTTCACGTACGAGGTCCTTCAGTGTGGTCACAATAAGCCTTGGTGTAGGTACTGCTATTACTCCCATTCCACACACGAGAAAGTAGAGGAACAGAGAAGTCCAGTGGAACAGAGGCAGATAGCAGTAGTGGCAGAATTCTGACTCCAGACTCTGATCAGGCTCCATGGACCTGTTCTCCGCAAGGCTGAACAGTCATCCTGGTTTGCCCAGAAATGGCCATGCTTGCGCATTGCAGTGTATCTCAGGAGAACCCCGGATCCCAGGAAACCTGGGGTCACTGCTGAGGTCAGGAAGCGAAACTGGGGTGTTAAAGAAAGTGGGTTGGGAAGAGAGTGAGGACTGGGGTCTTGACTGGTCATTGTGGGGGCAAAAGGTGAAGTGGAGATAAAGATCTCCAAAGACAAGGAAGAGGTCAGAGTTATAGACCATGCCTCTGGTGTCATCATGGAGTACGGGATCCTTCAGGATGTCTGAACATCAGGACAGCCCGAGACAATATAAGCCATTTATCCCTCAAAGTCTACCAAGGTTTGGTTTTAGGACCTCAGATACTAACAATGTTCAATGGCTTAAGGGCCCATATATGAAATGGTGCAGTGCAGTATGTGGATGCAGCCTGCAGAATCTTTCTGAATGTTCTATTACATCCTCTATATGGCTTGTAGCTAAGACAGTGATAATGTTAATGCCATCTGGATACTGTTGCATGATATTAGGGAGTAATGACAAGAAGAACACCCATCTGTGTTCAACCCTGATGCCTATCTCTTCCCAGTTGGTTGTAAGGTTACGTCTGCAGGCGTGGCGTCTGGGAGGCCGGCTCAGCTACAGTTAGGGTCTGTGTCTGAACTGTGTGAGTTTGAATCTCAGCTCTACTCTTGGCCACGAGAACTTTAAGCAGAGTACACGAGCCCTTCATGCCATAGTTTTTTTTTTTTCACCTACAAAACAGAGCCTGCAAAATATCCATCCCTTAGAGTTGTTAAGGGTTAAGGAAAGATGATGGCCCATAGTAAATCTTCTGTATAGACACCTTTATTGCTGTCGTTACCATTAGAGGAATCCTCTAACAGGGACAGCAGGGGCCGTGAACTTCGGGTAAGTCTTTCATCTGCCCATGGATTGATGCTGAGGAGGGGCCGTGTTCTATGACTTAAAATAGGAACAGAACTGGGTGGGTTGACACACAGATGTAATTCTAGTATTCCAAATGCCGAGGTAAGAGGATCTCAAGTTTGAGGTCAACCTGGACTGTGCCGTGAGATATTGTTTCAAAAGAAGAAAAACACGGGCAGACCACAAAAGGATGGGCATTGTCAGTACAGTTAGGAAAGTACTTTTAAAGTCCTGGAGAGAAAAGAGGAAAATAAAGAAACTTTCTGGGAGAATTTCCTGAGTTGAGATGTCCCCATGATGGACATCACAAGTTATCTGAGGAATGCTTTTCAAATTTAGTAGGTGAGTAAGATATAATTCTTAAGGACCACAGGGTAAGAAGTCTCACCCACACTCAGCAAAGTGTATTAGTAGGATGAGGTGGTGTTGCTAGGGAGTGAGGGGAGACTCAGGTCCCTACAAAATATGCCCTGCCCTGTGGGGTGGAAGGAGGTAACGGTGTCTGTCATTTAGGAGTGCTAACCAAGTACTCAGCAATCCACAGCCTGCATCTCACCAAGGCATTGCAAGGACCACAGGAAATACATATTGTCATCACGTGTGGCTGCAATTACTGAACCTCAGTGGAGTTAATTAACTTGATGAGGGTCATCAGCACTCTAAGTGGTAGAAGAGGGATTTGAACTTAGGCCAGTACACTTCGCTCTTCTCTAGTTTGATAGGTTTCTAGGGGAGTGGATGCCCGCTCCCCCCTCCCTGGCATATCATGCCATCAGCTGCATCTGTGGGTTCTGCACCCTTGAATTCACCCAGCCTTGCCTTGAACAAAGTTCACCTTTATTGAACATGGCTAGATTTTTCTTGTCATTACTTCTCAAACAAAAAAGCCTATAACTTTTAACACAGCATTTATGTGCATTAGGAATGACAAATGACTCAGATATGACTTAAAGTATATGGCTGCATGGCACAGGTTATATGCCAACACCGTGTCAAGGGCATTTTGGTACTCTCTGGGGCCATGGAACATGTCTCTGTGGAAAGGGAGGAGTGACTGTTTTTTTGCTTTGATTCCTTGCTTTCTAAGCAAACTTCTGATTTTAAACTTCATTACCCATATAGATTTCCTGTTAGGGAGAGACTATGCTGGAACTGTAAGACCTCTTCACTGTGGATTAATAAATTACCATTTTGGGGTTAAACGCAAATTTGGGTAGCAGGAGGATGAAGAGAGGGCTCATCTGTGGACACAGACAGACGGAGCCACTGAAGCTGAGAGCCAGGCTGTGAGCTAGAGAGATCCTGCCGGGGAAGCGGCTGCATAAGGATGCGGTTTTGCCTCTCGCTCTGTTTGTAGCCCCTGATGAGACTAGCGTGTGAGAACCGAAGGAAGAGGACTTCCAAGGGAGAACTAGCGGCCCAGTTTCATGGGTATTGAGTGCTGATTTTGTAGCAGATCCATGATTGCATTTTTTTTTTAAATCAATGGGTCCTGAAGTACTGTGGACAAGGTGACATATAAAAGAAGAGTGCCAAGCACAGGAGAAGACCAAACCACTGTATGCATGGACAGTAGTTCAGGCAGAAGACATCGGGAGGAACGGGGCATGAGGTAGAAGAATGCTTGGGTACCAGAGGGGCAGCAAGTGTCCAGTTGGCCAGAGCAGAGTCAGTGAAGAGCAGGACTTTACAGGTTATTCTAAACATACTGACTTTATTCTGAAAAGAAGGTTGTTGTGTGTGTGCATGTGTGTTTGCTTGTGCGCATGTGTGTGTTGGGGTCAGGGGAGGCTAAGCAGAAGTGTAAGGTGGTTCTTTGTACTGGGTGGCTAACAGACTAGGGACAACTGAGAAGGCATCTGCCATGGTGGTGTCCTGTTAAGTACCAGCTGTGATAGACACCTTTAGGTTTTACATCCTATCTCCCTGGAAGGAAAGATCTTTTGAGATACAAATGTGCCCCAGATGAAGTAAGCATTCCACATGCCCAGTTGGGAACCAGTGATCAGATGGTGGGGAGCAGGGGGGTCTCTTCTGTGATTTTACATTCCCTTCAAGGTTTTTGGCCATGTTAAAGAAGATACCTGGTGACAAAGGCTGAGAAGAGCATGGAAGCATCCTTCTGCAGATGGACACAGGAAAGACCAGAGGAGAGGACAGAACTACAGGGTCTCAGGGGCTCTGGCTGTAAAGTCAGGATGGACAGTCTCACTTCCAACAGCTCTAGCGACTTTCCTAAAGTGGTGACTTCAGCTTATCCCACTAGTTACATCTGCCTCTTCTCGGGCTTCTTCAGACCACTCTCAGGAAACCTTGTGTCATCATTGTTGATCCCTAATTCCTTTGTGTCTCTGTATCCTTTCGGGCTAGCTTGACCCATCTGAATTGGGGCATTCAAAGACACTTAAAAAACCTGTTCACTTGTCAGGTGGTGGTGGTACATGCCTTTAATCCCAACACATGGAAGGCAGAGGCAGGCAGATCTCTGTGAGTTCGAGGCCAGCCTGGTCTACAGAGCAAGTTCTAGGACAGGCACCAAAGCTACACAGAGAAACCCTGTCTTGAAAAAATTCAAGGAAAAAAAAAATCACTCACTCGCTCACTCACCCTATCAATCTATCATCTATCTATTATCTATCATCAATCAATCTATGTATCTATGTATTTATCTATCTATCATCTATCCATCCATCTATCGATCTCTTCTCTATATCTATCTATCTATCTATCTATCTATCTATCTATCTATCTATCTATCTATCTATCTATCTATCTATCTATCTATCCATCATCCTACCTATATCTAGTCATTAATCCATCAAGCCCTCACTGACCCAAATCCTGAGAACACCTGGGACAAAACAGCCGGAAGTCAGAAGTATTCACAAGGGGAGGGTATGTTTTACCTTGTGTTGTGGTAGACTTTCCCTTGTAGATAAGCAGTTAAAACATTCTTTCCTTTTCTTCTTTAGCCCCTTATCTCCCCTGTGGGTGGCCCAGTGTCCCTCACACCCACCTTAGTCGTCCACCCAGAATCACTTGTCACTCTCCCTTCCCATCCCAGGGACCCAGGCAAGCTGAAGAAAGTTCCGAAACTATTTGAAATCTGGGACCGAGTCTTTTCCGCCAACTCAGCATTTAGCATCATCTAAAAGACTATGGAGTGGAAGGGGAGCACAGCTCACTGTAGAATGCTTGTGTACAAGTTTGGCAATCATTTGGAGCAGGAAGCAGACGCAAGGGTTTCACAGAATGAAGAGTAAGGAGGCCTTTGTTTTCCAAAGGAGTAGAGACTCGTCCTCAGAATTCCCACAATCTGGCATATGCTATTGTTAGGTGCTATTCTTCAGTTTCGCATAATGAGTACACCCTGAGAAAGGCAAGCTCCCTCTTTGAAATCTTCTCATTTACGGAGAAACTAAATTCCCTCTTTTCAAATACATCTTCACATGCAAAACAGCAGTCTGTTTCTGCTAAGTCACAGCCTAGATAAATGGATAATTGAGCGGGTGAATGGGAGCTGCTACTCAGCTGCTGACCTGCAGGGCTGCCACACATATATACTCCCAAATTGCGGTGGAGCGATCCCCAGGAGGCAGAAAGCATGACTGATTTTTCCAATAAAGCTCCAAAAATCGATAATCCCTGTAGACGGAGAGCTTGCATCTCTAACCATCTGAGATTTCTTCCTCTGTTATCCTCCACCCCCAAACGGCCCTCTGTCTTTGCCATGGCACCCGCTTGCAATCCCCTCACTCCCAGAACCAAGCCTGCACTCTATTACAGTTCTGCTGAACGTACCTTTTAGGGAGGCTCTGCAATGCTTCTTGATTTAGAGATGCCTGGGTTTTATGTGGTTGTGGGAAAAGTTGCTTAGCTTTTCCCAAGCGCCAATAAGTTCTGATATATGGCTGTGCATGCCTGCATGATTAATGGCACATGCAATGCAAGGACTTGGAGCTTTCAGAGGTCACCCCATGTGTACTGAATAATACAGCCTAGATCCAAAAATACCCTTGGATGAGAATCCTGGCTGCACATAAATGCAATGACATTGCCTGCGTTCGTTGACATTGCCTGAGACTCGGTGTTTCGAAAGGAAGTCACCTCCCCCAAGCAGGCAATTTCAAGATAAAATGGGAGATCATTTTGGCTCCTTGGATATTTCTCTGCACGGTGTTATAGGTACTGGGAAAAGGAAGGAGGCTGGGAAAATCATGAGGCTGCAATGTTAGTTTCTGACAGGATTTCCAAGTTCAGGGTAGCCAGGCCACATTGTGAAGCAAATTAAATGTCCATGCAAAATATGCTACTGTGTGCAGTCCTGTGGCTGAGAATTTAAATGCACCAAAGTCAAGAGATTCAAAATGATGGTTCCCACAGCAACTATAACTCAGTTCTCTGGTGAATATAAAATTAACTTTATTGCAAAACATGCTGTTCAATTTACGCCTTAATCTAGTCATGGCAGAGTTACCGTTGCTGCGAGAACGCTAACTCTGAATTGTTTTGAATAATTAATTTAATGAAAAGTTGGTGAAAACGTGAACTCTGATAGAAAAGTCAGCTGAAATTTAGGCGAGTTGGCCAATTGTGCCAATATGGAATGGCACTGGGTCAGTCATAGAATCTGAAATTACTTGGTGCACTCTTTGGCCTAGGGACACTGGTCAAGGTAATGGGGCATTGTTGTTAATCCCCAAAGGCACGCTCTTGCAAGGGATGACATTACCAACAGGTGACCGCTTTGCTGGACTCCAAAGAAACCCTGTTGCTGCTGCTCCTACCTGGGGACAAAGCAAGTGATCAAAATATGCAATGATCACCCAATAGTCAATGGGGTTTGGAGCTCAGCTGCCCTTCCCTTGGACCGTTCAGCTGGCCACATACTCCTTCATTTTTGTGAGATAGCTTTCTTTTGTGTAAAACGAGGGCGCTAATAGTCTCTGCCTCACAATGTCAACATGAAGGTTAGAGGAGGTTGGCAGGGCAGAGGACTTAGCAGTACTTGGCAAACTTGGTGTTAAGTACTCAGGAATGGTTAGCTGGTGAGATCCAGAAATGGAGACTCGGTTGAGTTGGTAGATTAAAACTTGAGACAAAACCAACTATTGGGCCTGTCTGGTTCTTTTACTCCAGCCTGAGCTGGCATAAGAGCTGGCAAAGGGGACATAAAACCAGAAGCAGGGGGCTGGGCAGATGGCTCAGTGATTAAGAGCACTGACTGCTCTTCCAGAGGACCCGAGTTCAATGCCCAGCACCCACATGGCAGCTCAAAACTGTCTGTGACTCCAAGAACTGATACCCTCACACAGATCTGCAGACAGGCAAAACACCAATGCATATAAAAATAAATAAATTAATTAAAAAAAAAACCAGAAGCAGAAGGTGGCAGAAAGTGTTCCCATTGATAGCGTATCTCCCCTGAAGTCACTGAGGCCATTCCTACTGAAATTCTAGAAACTATTTCTTCTACTGTATTAAAATCTTTTGATTTCTTTTTTTTATTATCTCTCTCCCTCTTTTTAGAATTTCCTTTTAATTTCTCTCTTTATTGTGAGATATTCATGTCATTGATTGGTAGATAGACTGTATGACATATTGCATACATGTTTAACATATAAGAGAGTTGAGTTGTTGCTACCCCCTTCTGAACCATTTTTCACTGTTGGAAGTGATACTACCCCCATTGTGAATGTATACTCTAGACCACAGACAAGAAAGTCCTCTGTTCAAGCCTTAATGTCCCCCAAACTCAGGAGGAACTCCTGATCCACCTTGTGTGTTTTTTTGGTGGCCCACCTTCAAAGCCAGCTTTGTATTTCTAGGAAGTGGGTAATTTTGGCAGCTGAGAAACAACATTCTGAATTGACTCATTGACTTCTCCCTATTCCCTCCCTAGCTGTTCTCCCAAACACAACGTGGCTGTTCTTTTTCCCTGTCTTGAAGGAATCAGATGCTGGGTAAAAGGGAAAGGCAGGTTCCCAGGGAATTTTAAGATTGGCTAGCAATCCCTGGGCACCTGCTGTGACCCAGGCTCCAAGGCAAGGGATAATTTAGTCCCTCCCCCACACAAAGAATCTATGTTGTACTGCCTGGTCCAGGGTTGACCCAATAGTAACTGACTTTGCCAGAGGTACTGTCAAGGTTTCGACAGAAAGGGACAAAGTCACAGACTGTGAGAGAAGAGAAAGTCAAAGGCAATGCCCAGCAGTGTGTGAGTGCAGCTTGGAAAGTTATCTTGGCTTGGCTCTACCTTCCCTATTTATGCACTGGCTTCATACCGTTTGCAGGGCCTCGGCCTCCTTCCCCACAAAGTCTTGGCTTGTGGCTTTCTGCATGCTGCGATCAGTGTCGGTAACATTTTAATGGCTCCTAAAAGACTTAATACTCTAACGCCCGCAATCGTTTGTTTTTCTCTGCTCAGAAAATATTTTAAAGCTATATTACTTAGTGTAACCTAATCTCACTGGTGACGGAAGGGAAATTTGAATGTAGAGTTAAGGGTACCCTCAGAACACAGAGCTCATTTAGAGGCGATGGAAAGAAGACCGTGTGGTTTTATCAGGTGCTCGGCTCATGTGGGATTTCACCCCTGCTTTGCCTGCAGCCTTAGAGGCTCAGGGTGGGAACCTCATCAGCCACAACTCCCCCAATGATTCCTCTGCCTGTCTGGGGCTCCCGAGCGCCCTGCTTTGGCTTCGGGAGTCAAGCTCATCAGTTCATCTGAAGGCTGCTGGACTTGAACCAGCGTTCCTTTCCCAGGTGTCTGAAAACAACTGTCTTTGGCTGATTCGACTGCACTGGGAAAGCGTGGTTTCACTGACCTTAACATTTTCTAGAATGTAGGCACCCCGAGGCTGTGGCAGAAGGGTCCCCATCACAATGCCTGATTGCTGCATGAATGGATGTAAAATTATCAAGTATGGTGGATGCAATTAGAACCTTGAGAGGCGTCATGGAGGAGGGCGCGGAGAACCAGTTAGAGTCCGAGGAGCTCTCATTCCGGACTCCTAACTGGCAAGTGCAAGCTGATGGCTCCCATGGTAGCAAAAAGGTAATTTCTTGATAGATATTTTTCCATCCCCCTACTGTTTGATTTAACGGGGGAAGGTAATACCTTTTATGCTGGAAGCCTACTATTCCTCCCTGTGGGTCTTGAATGTTTTCATTCCCTCCGTCTTTGAGGAAGAGTAGTGTCCTGATTGGTGGGACCAGACAGGAAGCAGGTGGATATGTCAGCCTTTGTGGTTCCGGTGAATCTAGTGCCTCCCCAACACATGCATTCTGAGGGGCCAGGTGTTCCCCTGGTTCTGCATCTGCCTCTGAAGGATGCTGATGGCATGCCTGCATGCAGAGGATGTGGATGATCAGAGTATCATGCTGGGAGTGCCTCCCAGGAACTGGTGGCCTGACCAGAGACAATTTAGAAGGAAGAGCAAGCGATCTAAGAAAATGGAGAATACTTGTGCTGTGCTGTCCCGGGAAAGTTATCAACAGGTTTACACTGCTGAACTGGAGTCTTCTCCCTGGGTCATGCCTGCAAAGCCCAAGGAATTCCTCTCAGTAGAGCAGACAGAGCGCATAGGCCCAGGAAGCAGAGGGGGAAGAGGGCAGGGCAGGGGATTGTGTGGCAAGGCCTTGATCACAGCCACAGAGGGAAAACAACGGCTGTGGAAGAGCCCAGTCCTCTTGGGACAGTCTGATTTTCCTAGCTGATCTACTCAAGGCAACTCAGGAAGGGGAAGGATTCTGGTCTGGGCCTCCACTGTACCTCTTGGGTCCTTCTGCCTAATTTGCATGGCCACTTCTGCTAATCCACTGTAGCTGAGGAGAAGGCATGCACTGGCAGGTCTGGAAGGGAAAGACATCCTAGGTGGCATTCCCCCAGCCTGACGAAGAGAAAGAGACATGGGGGACCCAAGAAGCACAGACTACAAGGCTCTTTATAGTCTTCTTGCAGGACACAGGTGTCTAACACCCCAGGTGGAAGTTCTAGGTCTCGAACTCTCAAGAGAGAGAACATGGCATTTGAGAACATGGCATTAGACCGATGACAAGTGCAGAGACGTGCTGCAATGGGTGCGGATGTACCATGCTGGGTCTGCTGAGCGGTCAGGTGGGCACATACACACGCATGCATGCACACACAGATATGGACACACTCATACGCACGACAGGAATCAGGCACTGGCTTGTCTTGTCTGTGTTTCCTGTTGGAATTTGAAGCTGGCTGTCTATTGGAATAGATGGGAGGAAGCTAAGAATCCAAAGAGAGTGGCGGAGGAGGTGGCCATGTTTATGGTTCTTACATGCTATCTTTGCCAATGGTATGTAGACCATAGGTTTGAATCAGTAAGTCAGCCTAGCTAGTCTTGTGTAAAATGCTTCTTGTTGCCAATCACTGGGTGTCTGGGGACTGCTGCTTGCTGTGAGGTACGCTGAAGCAACACAAAGTCTTTTGAGCTCCTAGGAGAAATGTACACCATGCAAGTACAAATTACCACCATTGTACCATGGGCATGAGACTTGTATCATCTTGAATGAATCACCAGGGATGGCTGGAGTTATCAAACAAAAGCAGCCAAAACTGTCCCAGTCTCAATCCAGGTAAATGATGTTTCCTAATTTCCATTACCCCTGCCTTAGAGGCAAACATCAGGGCCATAGAAGAGCATGCCATTGGTCCCCCTGTCTCATTTGAATTAGCACTAATTCCCCCCCGCCCCCGAATATCAGAAAATTGGGATAACAGACAAAACATCTTGTCTTTTGGCAATTGTTGGAAAAGTAGCCTTTTAAGGAAAAAAAACCGAGGCTTGCATTTCTACATGGCAACTCACAGTTGGAGCTTGCTTGTGCCCGCCCTCTACAGCTTGGGCATTCTCTAGACACTTGCTGCCCGCCTGCTTACACTCCTTCTAATATGCGCATTGACTTTGCTCTTGCCTCCTGTTCATGGGGATAGCTGAGCTTTTCTTTCTTTCTACTTGGTTATGCCCTCCCTTCTCTTCTCTAAGTCAACAAAGATACCCTGTTCATAGTGCCCTCATTATCCAAATCCAGGCCAGCTCCCCTTACAGAGGGAAGATCTGCCCAACCTCCCCTTACCAAGGGAGAAATGAGAAAAGCCGGGTTCCTCTCCCTCTTCCCTCCCTTGTCAGTAATTCTACCACTAAAAGCTCAAAGTTTTCTTATTCTGAGCTGTCCAGGCAGTAATCCAACTAAATTAGATCATAAGCATTTGAAGGTTTCCATACTAAATAAAAATATAGATATAGCTAAGAGAAGACGAGATTTAATTAATGAGTGTTATTTAACAGAACAAGTTGTGCCATAGATGGAGGATTAAGAGATAAAAAGGGATAGGAGGGAAAATCAAATTTTAATGAGTTGCCATCTTTGCTTGCTTTAGCTGAGCTTCCTCCATTGAGGAAATATTAACACTTACGAGGGAACCGTCTGCATGCATATACACGGTTGATACCTGGCTTTCCATTATGCAGTAGCGCTGTGCCACAAATGAATTCAAACCCGGCTTCAAAATTCAAAGTTTCCATCCCTGTATTGGTGGATCTCTTAGGGAAGCCACAAGCAAGGTTCAGTATTGAAGAATACATTTAAAAATTATTGCCAGAAATGCCAGGAAAGGGATCTTGGGTTAGAATATGGCCAAGTCTTGTGTGTGGGGAAAAGCAGGTGAGGTCTGAGATACTACAGTCCATCACTTGCTCCTTCACCAACAATTCTCCATGTTTGTTACCCTGGAGATATGGACAGAGTGAGGTCCCTTCTGTCCCACTCCATATGGTACCAAATACGTTAAGTACTCAATAAATACTGAATACACTTGTCACAACTCAGCTCAGACTAGACCAGTGAAGTATGGACGTGAGACTTGGCGTGCACGGCATGTGAAGGGTTTCTTGTCAGTGCTTATGTTTACGGTCTTGCAGATGGTGGTGGGATTCTTGCTGCGTCCCAGTCTCTTGCCACTTACTTTTGCTATGTGTGCTCACTTTACTTAAAGGACTGGGACCGTGTGGCCCTCCTGGGACTGTGACACACCAGAAGGCTGCAGACATCCATGTTACCGCCTCAGGTTTAGCTCTCAGGACCCTTTGGTGGGATGCTTGGCACAACCATGTGCTAACTTTGCTGGTCTCAGGTTGCGCACATTTTGAAGACATATTTGGGAACCCACAATAAAGGTATGAAGGTATGCTGTCAGTAATGTTTAAGCTAATGTTTATGGAATACCAAGCACTATGCTGGGTATTGCTTAACAAATTAAGTCCCCCTAACAGCAGGATGGAATGATGACTATCCCCAACCTACAAATGAGGAGAGTCAAAGCTCGTTCAAAATACATTACTTGTACAAAGTCAGCCAAGTGGCATGTGATAGGGACTGGTTTTGGAGCCATGTCTGTTTGGTGGCAATGTTATGCACATTCCCGGTACCTCCGCAACCTCTGAACTCACCAATAACGACAATAGTAAAGTGCTAACAGCGGAGAGGAAGATGTTACGTTTCTGCAAACGGACTGTGTGAGATAGCGACAGTTTGCAGAGGTTTCTCGTGTGTGCCGTGCATTTCAGATGGTTTAATTCTGGGTCAGCTGTTTTCTGTGCTGGATTTCTCGATGCTATGGAGGCGTTTCCTTTATCAGACCCCCATAGCACAGGCCAGTGAGAGAATGGACACAGATCTTTCCTGGCCCCATTATATGGAAATCAAGAGTTAATTCAGTTCCTATTCAAAGGATGGTGAGAAGTTGATAGCAATATGCTTAAGGCATGCAAGTTGACCTGCCCGCATTCTCTGGTTTAATAGGAAAAAGACTGGTTTCTCATATCCCCTCCAATATCTTCACTCACTTTCCCCTGTTCAGGGAAATTGCAATAATCAGTGCTAGCTGGGTTGCCTGGGCTTATCCACACCCAGCGTAGAGAACCAGCCTCAGGGCCACGTGGCCGGGGCACTCTCCACGCTGCAGAAGCCGCACTTTGACTTTCACGTTACTGCTGGGAGTGTGCTGGGGATGCACGGGTGGTTTGATAACTTATGGAATCAAGTCGGGCACAGACATTTTCTGTGTGCTTTCAAGGTGATGATTTCATAATCTCTCAGACTCTCCACCCCCTGGCATTGTTTCTAGACACCTATTCGGGGCTGTCTGGCAATCCCTTTTGAAGTTAAAACATAATTTCAAAAATAAAGAAATGCAATTCACACTTATCGGAACCCATCACTTGCATACAGCTTTAGACAGATGACCTCCTGGGCTCAGCTTTAACCAACTCCATTGCCAGTGGGACCAGGCATTGCTGCTGCTGAGTTAGGGACTTCTCAGCCAGGGATTCTCAGCTCTTTAAATTGTCTAAGACAGTACTCTTATGGAACTTTCTTCTTCTTTTTTTAAAGTATAGCCCATCCTTCCTTAGAATGGCGTTTAGAGGCTGTATAGTTTGAGCTGCATAGTGCTAGGTCTGATGTATGTTAGGATAAGTAGCTTGAAAGACCTGCTTAGAAACTGCTCAGAATTTGGGGTCTAGTAGATGTGTAAGTGCGCCCCTACTCCTTTCCATGTGTGTTTAGAATGAAAGAGGGATCCCAGGGATCTGTTCATATGCAGCTATTTTTTTTCTGGCTAAAAATGGAAGCAACCATTAACTGAGATGAGGGGAATTTGGGTTGGGGAGAGGTTCTTGACGGAGTCTAAACTGGCATTCGGGGTCTGGCTGAGGTTGTTTGCCCTTGGTTTTTGCTGTATCAGGGAATCAAGCACAGCTATGGCAGAAACGAAGGGCTTTTCCCTCAAAGGAACTTAGGGCCAGCTGCTAAGGCTGCAGAGCGTTCACTGGGTAAGTGCAATAGGAGTTCATAGTGGGTTCTAGGGTGTGGCTGGGACTGAAGATACCCAGCTTCCCAATTCATGGAGCCTGGGAGGCAGTACTGTAAGATATCCCAGAGGAGGATATTGTAGGCAGCTGGTTTCTCTGAAGGCATAGAGCCCGAAAGGTCTGAAAAGGTTAGGTGCACGCATGCGCAGCTTTCTTGGAACTTCAGAACCCCCTGGTGGTGTCAGCGGGGAGTGAACTTTGTAGTTGGGATGAGTCATGGACTTGGACAGGTGATGCAACTGATATAAATCTTTCCGAATGTGTGAAGTAGGTTGGTGGGATTCAGACAACTTGGGTCAGGCAGTCTTACAATGGATTTAAGAAGATTCAAGATTTCCCCTCCCTCTTCTTACAGTCTGAGAAGGGTTTCCTGTCCACTGTCAGCCTCATTTTGACTATTACTCTAGCTCTCTTGGCAAAGCATGCCAATCTCTGCTGAACCGACCTTTGCACTTGATGTTGGTCCAGGCAGTCAGCTGCATCTTTGGGAAGAAAACAATGCCATCGTGGACCAGAGTAGAGGCTGTCTGGAGAATTCTTTGGTTACCGCCATGGGAAAAGTGTAAATTTCCCCTTCAGGGTTTTAATAATCAGAGAAACATTTCCTGGCAGTTTTAATTACACCGTAGATGTCTCGTCCTATCACCAAGGACCACACAGGCCTCTCTTCCTGATTACAATGAAAAAAAAATGTGTGTAATTTTTTTTTAAAAAAACAAACACTTTACTTAAACTATGGATATTTTTTTAATTAGAAGAAAGATTAACTAAATGAATTTTCTCTTGTAATTTAATCCATTCTAATTATCTGGAGACTGTTTATGATGAAATACTTAAAATTTTGCCTGGCTGCAAAATTCACAAATGAAAAACCTCCAAGCTAGCCTATGGTATGGGTGTCTGCCTCCTGCAGCTCTCTGCTTATAATGGTTCACAGAAGTACAGGATAAAAAGGAAGGAGGCAAGTGTATCACAATTATGATCGCTATTGTTCAAGATGGTGGTACCCTATTTTCCAAAGTCAGTAAAGATGATCTTTTAAATATGCTTATTTTATTATTTGACTTATATGTATGAGTGTGAGTGTGTGAGGGGGAGCTGACATGCATGGGAGTGTAACTGCCCTTGTAAGCTAGATGCATCCGCTCTCCCTGGGGTTGGAATTACAGGAGGGTGTGAGCCATATGACATGAATGCTTGGCACCAAATTTGGGCATTCTGGAAGAGAAGTACATGCTCTAAAATGCTGAGCCATCTCCCAGCTCCGCTACAATCTTTTTAATGTCTTGATGACACCCATTATTTCGTAAGTGAATATATGTGGAAAGGCAATCACTTTAAACATAGCTTATGAAATAGAATGCCATGGAGGGAGAGGGTTACTAAGATGGGATCCTATTAGACAAGCAACTTGGAAGGAATAGGAAAATCTGTTTCTGACATGAGCATCTGGGGCATCCTTCTGATAACTACAGAGACTCCCCCCAGATGTTACACAGGGGTCACGCTCCAAGGAGTCAAGAAACTGCAGTGCATTAGGAAGGAGGGTAATTGTGAAGGTTATCGGGTTGAGTGGAGACAGAGAATCAATGAGAGTTTTGGTCTTTCTGGAGGGCATGCTTGTTAATTGGTAGAATCAAAACGGGGACTTCTGGATTACTCTTGCTGTACAGAGCCAGAATTGTGCTACCCAGAGTTGTCAAAGATGGGGAAGGAATGCACAAAAGAGAGACTGAGCTACGCGCTAAGTGACGCTGACTTGTGGTACCCTCCATCCAGGAAAAGACAAATCTCTTCTTTTTTTTCCCTCCCAAATGCTAGGAATCAAATCCTGGGTTTCAGGTGTATTAGGCAAGAGCCCTTCCACTGAGCTGCCCCAGCTGACCAGTCTTCTTCTTAATGCAGACCCGAACATCTTGCCACACTCCTCAATGGCATACCTGTGGTCTCCAGTTAGAGAAATGGCTTCAAAGAATGAAATACACTTGAATTCAGGAGTAACAATTTCTAAATTATACCTCAAAGAAGTTTCTTCTTTTAAAAGATACTTATAAAAGTAGAACTTAGAATTAAAATAAATTCATGGCTACTTGGTTCTCTGGGGACACCTGTCTCAGAGTTTGAGAACCTTTGGCCCAAAGTAACAAACCCCAATTTTACACCATGGTTCTATTAACATAAATATTTGATTCCATGTATAGCTGGGTTCCTTGATAGGATGAATAGGTTCAGTTCCAGCTGAGAGATGAAATTCTGAGTTGGCCATGAGAACGAGGTGCAGAACAAACTTTTGTTTGGAGGGTGGATGGAGGCAGGTGTTGGCTGTGGTATGTTACTAACTTCTTAATGGGGTTGGAGGCAGATTTGTGGAAAGGTGGCTAAGGAGGGGAGAATCGGAATCCTTCCTTGCTCTTCAATTTATGTGGCATAGGTGCTAGGCAATAGTGGTGGTCATAATGACATTAGCTCATGTCCCCAGGGCTCTAACATCAGGATGAGCACAGTGCCACATACAACCAAGGAAGGTTGTACTATTTCACAACCCCCATCTTACCATCAAAGAAACCGAGGCCCATCAAAGCTAAGAGCTGCCAGGATTTGAGGCTAGGCAGGCCTCCCCAAATGCTGTGACCTTTAGCACTGCCTTAGTAAGCTTGCATTTCTCCCAATCCAGGGAAAGTGGAGGGAGGCAGGTAACTCCTGCTTTAATGTTTCCTATTAAAATATACATATAAATGGATGAAGTGGGCATAACTTTTCATCATAGGCAAGGAAACATCCCCACACCCACGGAGATAGATTCTCTGGGGAAACTGGGTATGAACAGGCATCAAGGGGAGCCAATGAACGAAGAACTATTAACAAAAGCACCTTTCCCTTCTCTCCAGGCTCCAACTGCATGCCATCAGAGGGGCCAATAGTCATGGAGTCTGCTCCCTTAGTGCAAGGTCGTTAGTGTATGTTACGGGAATATACATTGAAAAGCTGCCATGCCGCAGAGAAAAGGGCTTGATTGCATTTGAGTGGCCCATTCACACAAGTCTGCATCACGTGCAATAAACCCTGGAAATGGACGGGTCCCTTAGAGATCATCTTATTCAAGTATGTTCTAGAGTCAGTCAATCACACAGTGCATTTGTGATATTTGCAATATCTGCACTGTTATTTACTTAATATTTTTCTTTAAATTTACTCAGGCCTAATATCGCTACCTACTATCAGCACATCCCTAAGCAATAACACCCACATAATCAGAGGTTTGATGTGGTAGTTACGTTTTCCTGATACTTATTCTTAAGAGCTTTATATAACTAGCCAACAAAGTGCATCTGTACCCGATGGACAGCATCTTGTGTTTGGATACAATGCTCTAGGAAACAACTACATGGTCTAATAGCAACAATTCCTGCACAAAGCAATGGAGGTTAGAGATCTTTCGTGACATGTTCTATGGTACATGAACTATGTTTGTCACAGTCAAGCCTAGACTACAGATGTCCCCCCTCTACTGGCCAATGCATTTTCCATGATGCCATGAGGAATGAATGATATGAGAGAGATAGAGATAGATAGATAAATAGATAGATAGATAGATAGAGAGAGATCTATCATTAATATCCCCAGGAATTCAACTCCCTAGGGTTGTCTTTCTCTTTCTAACTTTTGAGGTGCTAGTGCAGATGTTCTGCCTTTTGCATACATGGTGAGAGATCCAGGAATTGCAGACTTGATTCTCTCTGTTAAAGATCAACTTCTGAGTACCCCAGCACAAATTAGGACAGTTCATTCTCTCTTTTCAACAGATCTTACACGTGTTTGCTTTGGGGTGTACAGTCTTTCTGCAGGTGACTCTACCTATGCCCTGAGAGTGAACTATGTTTAATTCTTTATTTATGTGAAGTCTTGTGATACAATGAAATTGTAGTTAACAAGAGACCAGATACATGATGGTGGTCCCATAGATTATAATAGAATTAAATTTTTCTCCTCACTTAATGACATCAGAGATGTTCAAAAGTCATATGTGTGTGGTGTTGCTATAGTAAGCAAACCCACTATTCATCATTGGAATAGAAGTATAATAACTCATGTAATTTTGAATAGCACAGTCCTTTGTAATAAATGGCATTGTTGCTGGTTTATATATTTCTGTTGTTATTGAGCATGTTCCCACTCATCAAAACTGTTCACTATAAACAATATTTTGTAGGTAGATATATCTATAGCTTTCCACAGCTATAGCTATATTACATTAGGAGGATACATTGAAAGATTGACCTAGATTCTCTAAGTTTGCCCAAGAACTCTATCATGCAATGACAAAGTCATCTAACTATGGAGTTCTTAGGTCATGTCCCCACTACGAAGACATAGTACTGTTTTTGATGGCTCTGTACCTGGCACTCCGGCTACAGGCTCAATTACTGACCACTTCCTCTGAAAGTGTCAGGAGGTGGTACAGAGGATGATTCGTGCTCCCCAGAATCTCTTTCCTCCTCTCTTCTTGATAAGAGACCATGTCACAGCTAGATAGTACTAGATTGCATAGGAAGCCCTCCCAGAAATGTGTTTACTGGGAATCTGGATTACCAGGTCACAGCATTAGGACAAAGCTTGTGTCCATCACATATGTTCCAGGTGATGCTGAAAGCCTTCCTTGAGGAGCTAAGACAAGAAAGCAAATGCTGTCAGAGAAGAGACTCTGTTCTTGTAGTCGTTATTTCTTGTTAGTTTATTTTATATTTCCATGGTGACTTGAAAAGATGTCCCTGCCTCTTCTGCCTCCTACTTCTTATTCTGGGTTTGGATGGAAAACATAGAGATCCAGAGCCAAAGGGGATGTCTGGGCACGTGACTTTCTTAATGTGTGGTAGAAGGCTTGCATTTGGCCAATTCGTGGGGGAGAAATCACTGCCCTAAAAGTCCACATATAACAGTAAAAGGTTTAAAGGTTCAGGTTTTTACTAGAAAAAGGAAGATGACAACAGCAGCTATCCTGAAGAGTCTCAATAAGAACACTTGGAGGATTTGATTAATCAACCAATCAGATTATCAACTGCTTTCATGGCTATGGTGGTGAGGATGACTTCACTGGGGCTAGATTCATCTCGACTTGAACTCACTGAAGTCACAAAAGCTCAATGTCCAAGGGTAATAGCGACATTAAAAAAGGGAGGTGGTAAGAGCTGCATTGGTCTCCCTAACTTGGGTGGAAGGTGGAAAGAGTTGCCAAGACAGCTGCCTCTGTGTGACGTTGGCTAATTTTATCAGTGGCTTTTCTCTAAGCTCGCTCCCTGTTGTTCTGCGACTGTCTCCCTCCTGGACTGTGACCCTGTCTCCTTCTGATGACAATCACTTAATCAGCACATCTCATTGTCGCCTGGATGGTTTTACCTTGGGTAAAGATTCATTATCCTTATTAACATCTCAAGAAACCTTTTCTTTCCCCAACCAATTAAAGAGGAAAAATAGAAGGGCCCAGTGCAATAGATGGAAAAGAAAACTCTTTTGACATGTGACACCTGCTCAGGTCACTCAGCCTCATGTGGCCCCCAGAATCAAGTTGTCACAATTCAGAAACATGAGCAGAGGTCAGGACCACAGAGGTAAAATACACAGGTTGGAATAACTGCCGCATACACTTCCCGGATCCTCAACAGCTCACCAGATTGAGAAGGCACAGTGTTGGTAGACTGGGTCCCTAGACTGTCACTTTGCGACACTAGATAGGGATGGAGGCCTGCATCCTGTAAGAGGGTCACAGCGGAGCACTGTCCACAGATAACTGCCCTCATTTCCCTAGCGATAGGGATGCTGGTGTCTCCTTGTATTCTCTCAGCTATTCTGCCAGTCAAACATACCAGCACCCAATTCACCTTTTTATTATATAAGAAATGCTTATCTGAGTTTACTATAGTTCAAGTGATTTGACCTAATAAAAATTCTATAGTTCCATCAAGCTGTGGGGTGATAGCCATCCGATGGTTTTCTTATGTTAAATCCTTCATATTAATAAGGGGTGGTGGCAGGTGATAGGCAGGTGGCAGTTTATAGGAAAAGAAATCCATTTTAAAATCACATTTAAGGAATAAACCTCCTCTAACCACACAATATGCCTTCTGATTTATTCATAAGAGTAAACTGTACCTTCCCCAAATAATGCTAATATATTCCAAAGATGTACATGAAGTCTGGTGACTTAGATTCAAAGTCTATTCTCATCTGTGCAGTTCTATAGATTTTAGACCTTATATTTAACTTGTTAGGAGTGAATGTAAGACTCATTGTTGGGCAGGTAATTTAGCTTTTATAGTTAACACCAACACATTATACTTTTGATCCACATCTGTAACAATAAACACACACATACACTAAATTTCCAAATAAAAATAATTTGGTCACAAATTTGGGAACTATGTATTTGACCAAATGTGGAGAGCCCCTGGGGCTTCTACTTGAATGACTTTTGGAAGTCTGCCCTTTCAATGTCTCTTTCTTTTCTTCCTTCCACATCTTATTGCTTCTTCAGTAAAATAAATGCAACCTATAAAGGGTCGTGTGGATTGTCCATTGACTATTTGCAGGGACTCCTCTGAAACCATCTCTCCCCAACCTTCTGAAAACAGGCTGCAGACAGCCTGAGCGCCCAGCGCCAGCCGCCCAACCCTCCTGTCTTACCCCTCTGTTTATTGGCCAGTGCCATTTCCTTCTTATTTATTTTCTACTTTCAAAACAAAGCATTTGAGGCTCTGTGTAGAAAGGACCTAAGTTCTTCTCTTTCCCTTGACTGTCAGTCTCCCTGAGGAGGAGGGCTGAGTCTGGGCTTGTAAATTGTGGCATTTACTTTAAATGAAATGACAGGGATGTCTGTTCAAACTAAAAGACTAGAACTCCATGAAGCAGCTCCAGGGGCCAGCAGCCGGGAAGCTTGAGAAGTAATTATGATCCTCGCCCAGCTTTTCAGTGGCCAATCTCACCAACTAAGGGACATTTGCTGCTTTTGAGAAAACGCCGAGAAGGAAACAAGGAAGAGACAGCACAGGTCCTATTAAGTAAGCTGAGGAGCCCTGATTTCTCCCAAGACAAAGCTTTGGCAATCACAATCTTAACAACTTCCTTAGAAGAGACTCTTAACATCACTGGGCATCCTAATTCAGAATCAGGTGCTGCGCCGGCACCTCTTCCTTCTCGAAGCATTGCACTGCATATAAATTGGCACTTCCTTGACATCCCTCAAGAACTCATGGGTGTCAGATTGCCGAGATGTGAAACTTGAGTTTTATGCTTCAAGTAGCAGAGACACCCCTTGCTAGGCCATAGCACCCAGGGGCCTGCTTGACCGAAGTGTCTGGGCGCTCCTGCCGGTCACAACCTCACTGTCCTCCACTGAGATCAAAGATGCCATTGGTCTATTCTAGTTCAAAGGCTCCAGAGACATCTCCGCTCATGTTCTTGGTCTTCCCTCACACCCACTCTGGGGGGTTTCTCCCCTTTCCTTTGGCCATAAGATCTGTCAAGCTGTCCTTGGTGGTGTCTCTTCCACACAGGGAAGCCCACCTGCCTTTCATTTCACCTCTTTCTTCATCTGGGCTTAAGCAATTTTCTCACTTAGAATTCAGTTACCTTTTTTTTTTTTAAAGGACGGATAACAATTAGTTTCCTCGGTCTTTTATTTTCTGTTGTGATTGCTCAATGTTGGGGTGTCGCTGGCAACTAATAATATGCCAAAGAACCGGTTATGGTTTGTCCTCTACTAATGCCCTGTGTATGGGCACTGAAATGTGAGGTTCATAGAATTGTCAAATGTCAGCAAATGGTTTTTGTTGTTGTTTTTTGTTTTGCTGGATTTCTATCAAGCCTTAAAAACTGTCAGAAACAGTTCTTTGCTAGCAAGCCATGGAAAAATCCAAGCAGGCCAGGTTTATCCCTTTGGCTACAGTTGGTCAACACCTGCCCTAGGGGATCTGCCTGCTCTTCCCTCTTGTGAACAAAGCATAGGTTGCGGCAGAAGTGAGAGCCCATAGGCTCCACTCTGGAGACACTATCCCTGCCCTGTACTTCCCCGACAGGGAAAGAGGCTGTCAAAGTTGAAACATAAGAATCCAGAGTTGTGGGATTATCTTCCTTAGGGGTGTTGATTGGCAAGAGCTCCCAGAAGGGAGGGGCAATAGGGACAACAAAGATGTGAGGATGGGGAGTAATTTTGATTTAAACCACAGCAGGCATGCAGAAGTACAGCAAAAACCCCTGAAGAGCGGAAGCCACTGTGAGGACTGTCTTGGTCTTGGGCTGTGCACATCCCTCCCCTGAAAGTCTGGTGGGTTGTCCCTCAGCCTCTTGCAGGGAGCGGAGATGAGAGTGGCTGCAGGGGATGCAGGACCTGGAGCGTCATTGAGAGATTGCAATAACAATTCACTGCCAACGGACTGTCCCAGCAGGGTCCCAGTGCCATAGTTGTGACCCTGATCAGCTTTCTGCCCTTCCGATGGCCAATTCAACGGAATGGGGGGGGGGGAGTTGAACATAGAATCAGTTCACTTAATCTCTGTTTGATTGCCCGAATGAACAGCATGGGAAACTGAGTCTGACCTCATTGGTTAGTCCTGCGCAAGATCTTCCTCCTTGTCTCTCTCATTCTAGATGGCCAATTTGGACTTTGGGGGCTAGCATAGAGGACAGGGCTCCAAATTTATGACTAGAATCAAAGATAAGTTGAAGCGGGAAAGCAGCTGCTTGGTTGGAGCTCCCCTGGAGGGTCTATGCCAGTAGGTTATTGAGCCTGGTGTGGGAGAGTCCTTCAACAGATTTAGAGAAGCAGCAAAAGCAAAAACCGGAGAGATTAAAAAAAGGGTGGTTGGGCGGATTACTTTGTAATCTAACTGTCGGAGAGAAAAAAGTATTGGCATCCAATCCTTCACCAAAGAGATAATCAGACACTTTCAGAGCAGCCTGTGCGTTCCCAAGCAAAAAGATTGGAAAAACAAACACAAAGTGACAAAACAAAAGAAACAAAAAACTCCCCAAAAGCAAAACAAAGCAAAAAACAAAAACAAACAAATTCCTCCCCCAAAACCAAACCCCCCCAAACTAAACCTCAACTGTAGAAACTTCAAAACCATAATGTATTTATTTTTGGGAGACAGGGCCATGATATATAGTTCAGGTTGACTTCAAACCAAAGATATCAAAGATCAGGCCTTTACCATTTTTGCGGGGGAGGAGGAGATGTTTGAGACAGGGTTTCTCTGTGTAGCCCCTGGCTGTTCTAGAACTCACTCTGCAGACCAAACTGACCTCCAACTCAGAGATCTGTTTGCTTCTGCTTCCGAAGTGCTGGGATTAAATGTGTGTGCCACCATTCCTGGCTTACAAATATTATCGGTTAAGAAATTTATATACTCAGTGGTAGCTGAGTAGTGAATGAAGTGAGGCCAGAGGTGGAGCCCTATCCTGAAGACAGTGGCATTGGGGAAGCTCAGGAGTCAACTTACTGGGTGCTTGCATCTATGACAGCTGTACTTGGCTATCCGAGGACCTGGATGGCTTGTGTATACCAAGCATGCCCCCACACCAGATTCACAGTGGTACCAGCACCAGGGATCCAGGGATCTGGCTAGCCAGAGCAGGGAACAAGGGCACAGCCATATCAGGGTGCTTGGCAGCTGCAGGCACTAACAGTTTCCCATGCGTGTGCATTCCTCCCTCCCCAAGAGGAGCACTTTGGATAAGGTTTCTCAACGGATTGGGTCTCTTTCCACCCGAAAAATGCAATCCTGCAAAACAGGGAAAGGCTCTTCCAATGACGGAACCTCACTTTCCCCTTTTCCCTAACCCCATGGAGATTTGGAGAGGCAGTGGGATGTTGGGGGGGGGCACACGTGTCCCTGAGGGAACAGCCAGTTGCAATGCGCGACCGTCACTACCGATCTACGATTTATGAAAATAAAGCAATATGTGCCTGTTTCGGTGCCTGCCGTTTGCCTACCAATGGTGCAGTGTTCACCATTCCAGCCCTCTCGGCATTCACATTTGCCATCTTTACAGGTCCCGTGCTCAATGCAGCGGGGGTGGCACACGCGCTGGTCACAAGCTGCGCCTGTCCAGCCCTCTTCACAGCGGCAGGCTCCCCCGATGCAGACGCCGTGAGTGCCACAGTCTACTGAGCACACTTCTGGAAGAAAAACAATGATTACAGCTCAACACCACAGCGGGTGAAGTCCTTCACGGAAGCCAGACCACACACACATGGCTCCAGAGCTGGCCGGAGAGAGGCCTTGGTAGCCATAGCGTCTTTGCAGGTTTGTCTCTTCGCTGGGTGGGGAATCATTTTGCTACTTAATTTTATTTTATTTTATTTTTCTTCTTCTAGAGCAGTGGTCCTCAACTTGTGGCTCTGGGCCAGCAACATTATCGTCACCTGGGAACTTGTTAGAAATGTAAAGAAATGCAAATCCTCATGCTCACGTTGGATCAATTAGATGTATTGTCAGGAGCAGGGGCTCACCAATTCGCTTTAACAAGCCCTCTGGGCGGTTTGGATACTCACTGGAGTGTGACAACAGCTCTTCTAGATACTGAGACCATTTGAGAGGAGATCAGACCGTGGCTGCCCTTCAGCTAAGCCAACAGGAGTTACCCTTCATGCAAAAGAATTATCTGGTGGATTCTGGCTCCCTATTCAGCTGGGGCTCTTCCTCACTGAGCACCTGAACTGACCAAGCCACGGAAGCCTGCTGGGGTCCATGCTGCTCCACCGTCCCCAAGCCTATAGACCCACGGGTTCCCCAGATCAGCACTCTACGGCAAGGATAACCGCTGTAAATTATGCTGCACTTGCACAGCCTCTTTCTCAAAGGAGCTCAAAGTCTTTTGTGGGGGAGGTGGGGGAGGAGACAGACAGACAGATAATCCACTCTGGCGTTCCAAACCTATCACGCGAGGACAAGCACGTGCCAGACATTCATCCTTACAGCAGCCCACTGAGGGAGGCATGGCTCGTCATGCCACGGGAGGGGACACCAGATTGGGACGGGCAGTGACTTGCTCACAGTCACAGCGTGTCTGCGGTACTATTGGAACTTGGGGCCGGGACTCTGCATCTCCCCCCATCCTCTGCAGAATGTCGTCAGGACCACCAGCAGATGAAGCCAGGGGTGACTGGGCTGACTCTCTTCCTCCCCGCCACCCCCCCTTTTCTTTTTTGGAACGAAAGATTTTTTTACTTTCCTCATTGCAGGCAAAGCGTCACATCTCTTCCCTTTATGATTGTCATGGCAAGCTGACAGCTGTCTCAGCACCCCAGGAAGGGGGCGACATGGTGATGGCTTGCTTGGATAGGCACTCGTCAGTGAACAGAACCTTTCTTGGGAAGGTTGGGACCGGCTTGAACTGTTGAACTGTTCCATTTATTTTATTATTTTTTAAGGTCACTTGGGAAGTAAGACACATACTCTTAGTTTTAGGGAAAATAAAGTGTACAGCATAACTTCATTATTTCCCTGTCACCGGAGAACGGCAGAGCTTTATAACATGTTCACACGACACCCCGAGGGAGCCTCTTTTCTGTTTTATAGGACGTTCTATTCTGTTTGTCTGGGACTGAATTGTTCTGTATTGTTTGCTGCTACCTTTAGGGAGTGTACACAAGAAAACCTATAATGCAAGCAGAATCAACCCTCCTGGGCCCGTCATCCATTTGTGGTGATGGAACCAAAGAGGGACAGGCACCAACACAATCATTTGAGTTTTCTTTTCGTTCTCCACGGCTAAGGAGGTGCGAGTGAGAAAGATCCCACAGGCCCGACCCAAGTCCCTCGTATCCCAGTGTAAAGACGAGATTTTTCCCCCAGCCAGGAAGCAGTGGAACACAAGGCTCGAGTGTGTGAGGAGACGATCTCTTGGCTTACCGACGGAGCAGTCGGGACCCATCCAGTTCGGATCACAGCTGCAGAGGCCAGAGTCGGGGAGGTAAGTGCCGTGCCCACTGCACTGGTCTGGGCACTGGACCCTTGCCAGCTCACAGTTGAGACCACCCCAGCCAGGGCTGCACAGACATTCTCCATTCACACAGACACCATGACTGGAGCAGGTGGGATCCAAGCAGTCAACTGAAACAAGAGAAGAGACGTGGATCAGTCATGAAGAACAGGCCACCAAGGCGCTGAACTTGACCCACACAAGCCAATGTAGTTGCCTGCGTATGACTCGTGTAGTCTCTTGACAGCCGTAAAAAAAGGGACTTTATATGTTCGAGTACCGAATCTCAAAATGTAAAGAAGACCCAAGAGCCATGAGGAAACTCCTCAGGCACAGTCAGCAAGACCAGTTTTAGATTCTTCACAGATCGAAAGGTGCACCATCCTGCTTTTCAAACGCTGCACTTTCAACCCTGGCTGATGCCCAGCAGGATCAGGAAATACATGCAGTGTCTTCTGCATGTATGGCCAAGCCCTATTACCCTCCCTCTAGGAGAAGGCAGAGAGGCTCATTCTAACCTCACGAGTCCTTGATCTCAAAACGAGAAAGGAAGATTAGAAGGAAAACCTGAAAAACTCTTAAATGAGTCACTTTCATAATTGTTCCATTTAGGCTCTGTTCAAAATTAGTTTTTCTCTCTGAGAACACACCTAGTGAGTGAGGGAGGGAGGCGGCACAGTGCAAGATGTGAAGTCAGGTGCATGACCCGATCCTTACTACAGGTCCTGAGTAGTGTGGTTGGGCCAGTGTTGTCGCCCATGACAACGGCCCTCCCCAAGAGTGTCTACTGGCAAGTCCATAGTAGATTCTGTGTATTATTGTCCCCATGTGTATTATGCTCTGATTCCTTGGCTGTTCTCAAGATATGGGGGGCTACACATGTGGGGGGATTTGAAAACAATCGAGCCAGAATAAAGTCAAAGCAAGGCCAAACTGCTAGGGGCAGTTATTAAGGATACGGGCTTTACTGTGCAGCTGTGATCTCAAAGCTTAGATCTCTGTCAGCCTGCATGCTAAGGTAGACAGGTATTTCAGCAGGAGGACTGGCTTCCTTGGACGGTCCTAGGGAAGATTCCCGTGGCCTGTGGAGAAGATAGCTCTGTATAATATGGGTTAGGATGGTGAGTGAGACTTTTGCAAAGGGCTCAGCTGCCGCCTGTGGTCCAGGAAAGTGTGGAACTTTTGTATTCTTATTTGAGAGAGACAAAATTTTCTATGATTCGAAATCCAGCCTACTTACTGAAGAAGCTCTTCTAGCATCTCCTGGACACAGACAGCTGGAGACTAGTTTAAATTCTTCACATGTAATTTTTTTGCTGCCATTCTGTATACATTTGTGCCACTTTGTGGTTCAGATCCTCAGAAGATATCTTGTCATCTCTCCTTGCTTAACGACAAGATGGAAATTTGCAAGACAAATTTGGTCCCTTTGGTCCCTTAGTCGTGAGATGGTCACTTTAGATAGGAGCTCTTGACCTGCTATATTGGGTGCCTTCTTTCTTTCTTATTTAAGCATAAAATGATGGTTCTATAAGGTTCATCTATCTATTTATTTATTATCCTGGAACTCATTCTGTAGACCAGGCTGGCCTCGAACTCACAGAGATTTGCCTGCCTCTGTCACCCAAGTACTGGGATTAAAGGCGTGTGCCACCACCACCCGGCAGTTCTGTAAGTTTTAATACTGACAATACAGTGACTCTAAATAGGACATCATTTAAAGGATCTGTGTCATAAACTCCCTAGTCCTGAGGGAGTCAGACCAGAGAACTATGAATTTATTAGAAATCACAACGTTCCACAAAGCTCTCAAAGAAGAACCCTCTCTTGAGGCAAAACCAATTTTCAGTATTATGAGAATTCCATATTCTCAGGAAGATAGCATTTATGGAAGTCGGTTCCAAATTGTTTGAGCCATGGGGAAAACAGTGACTTTTTCCTTCACCCAGAAAGGTGAATTTTAGTGATTTATTATTAGTTATAGATGTACATAATATTACTTAAAATTGTTACAGTCACTGTAGAATGGAATTCATGTGGTGGGGGAATTGAACTCTGGGTGATGCAAACCCTTTGATACCTTCAAATTGGCTCCACACAAGGGGATGGAACGCACCTGTACATAAGTTTGAAATGAGGTTTGAACACATCAGAGACATTTATGGAGGAGTCATGTGCTAGTTACAGTGTTTCCTACTCGGCATGGAGGAGCGCGTACGCTGTGTTTACAATTTACGTAGGAACCAATGACAGACTGCTGTAAGCATGTGTCATTAGCAAAGTAGATGTCCAGGGCCGATTAGAAAGAGATATGGCACTATTCTCTCTCTGCTTCTTTTTCCTCCTTCCTTCCTCCTTTTGCAACACAGGGTTTTGCTATATATCACAAGAAGGCCTAGGACTCATAATACAGCCCAGGCCAGTCTTATACTTGTGATCTTTCTGTTTCAGCTTCCCAAGTCCTGGTATTTCTAGTGTGCACTACCACATCTAGCTGCTGTTTTTTTTTTTTTTGGTTTGTTTTTGGAAACAATATGTTTTTAGCATTGGCAATATATGAATTTACTCATTCAGAACCAATAATGTTCATATTCTTCTCCTAAAGGGGACCTTGCAGTATAGTTTTTTTTTTAAAAAAATTAATGCACCCATTTGATATTGCCATCTAATAAGGCAAAATCAAAATACCCATAAAATACATTGTGTATTATTGCCTAAAAATGCTCCCAGTGTATAATTAACCATTTAAAATGTTTGATGAGGTACCAATAGATGAAATATTTAAAAATGTATCATAATCTTTTCCTTAAAGGATAAAATAAGAAAACATAAGATAATAAGAAAACTTAAGAGATAATGAAAGTATATGCACACACACACACACACACACACACACACACACACACACA
>NC_022014.1:57572933-57587439 GCF_000317375.1 Microtus ochrogaster
AGAGAGAGAGAGAGAGAGAGAGAGAGAGAGAGAGAGAGAGAGAGAGAGAGAGATTTTTTTTTCTGCCAGATATATTAGCTCCCTTCTCTGTCCTGAATTATGGTGTGAAGAAAGGAGAAAAAGCCACTAAGATTTATTACCCCAGTACTAGAATGCCATCAAAAGGGCCATTTATAGTATCTAGAAATACGAGCCAATGTTTTCTCTGGTCAGTGGTATTAGTAAATATGCCCTTGGTGCGCTATAATTACAGTGGCTGATAGAATAACCAAATTCAAATTTTAAGAGGAATGGTTTTAAAATGAATTTTTAATTTGGTTCCAATTCCATCTGATGGTCTTTTTGGCCATGATTTTAGAGTCTTTAACAGGCAGGAGAGACTCTGTGGTTTTACGAAGCTTTATAAATAGAAACAGAAACAGCTGTACTTAGAAGGAGGACATTGGTCTTGCTCACTTAAGTATCCTGTCCCTTGAAACACCAGCTCCTGAAGGCTGAAGTCATTAGAGCTCATTTGGGTAGATTTGACAGAAAGGGTTTGTGAATGCCTTCCCATCTCCAAGGATGGAAAAGGAGGCCAAAGGAGTTTTTACAAACAGTATGTACCACGAACCCCCAAAGAACCATGAATTACGTTTATGAAGTTAAACGTCATTGAAAAATGACTCAGCCATAAAGCTGACATGAAAACATGGCTGACTTAAACAAACTAGTAAGGTCCCTCTCGTCTCCTTCCCGCTTCCCCAGATGTCACTGGGTTGTATCTCAAAAGATACCCTTTCATTTTCTTGCACAGATTTGTTAATAGTGTAACAATGTTGCTGCAGCAAAAGCATGTGCGGTAGCTATTGATTCCATTGCCATTTCAGGTAAGGCATTCGAACGTCATGACTATGATGAATATCAGAAAGGAAAAGGCTAAATGGAAGAAAAAGTGCTGACTCAGGCATCCTGGTTCCATTTCCTCTTTTGCAATCAGTCTGTGCATCCCTTCTGTTCATTGTTTTTGGGCAGCAGAGATCAATAGGGGAGAACTCATCTTTCTACAGCCTTCTGTGTGGCTTACTTGTTTCACTGTTTGGTTGATTCGCTCTGAACGTTTACCTAAGACTTCCTGGGAGAGTAAGGAAGTCCAGGAACCACTTGACATTCTGCTCATACACTGTCTTTGCTGGACAGAAAAAAAACCCAAAGACTGACAATGCCTCGTCCCCTCCTTGTCCCCATACTTTGCTACTGCCCAGCCATACCATGCAGAAGGTTGTTTTAACCTTTCCTGCTGTAGCATTGACTTCTTCCATGTTTTCAGCAAATGGCACCTTTGCCTCCTGTAATTCATTCATCTTCAGGAACTTTAACCTTTCCTGCAGAGTTATTAAATCAGTATTTCCTCCATCCCAACTCCCAATTTGGTTTTATGATTAAAAAAAAACACACAGGAAGGTTTTCTTTCCTAAAAGAGGGACAAAAGCATAGTGAATGAAGCAGGGAGATCTGGGGGCCAGATTTCTGGGTGACACTGAGAGTGTTATGACTGATCTATTGAAAATTTGTAGAAGAAAAATGTCCTAGAAGCTGACTCTTTTGAGACCAAAGTTGTAGACACAATGGAATGGGGATTTATAAGGGCAGCCTACAGGGTGTATCTCAGGATAGCACTGGCAAGACTGAGGAGGAGGAGGGCTGCAACGATGGTTAGGGTTGCATCAGGCCATAGGTCCTACCTAGCTGCAAAGCTTTGCTTCTCTGACTTGCTACAGGTGCGGTCTCAAAAATGACCCACAGTCTCTCAAGCCTGTCTGCTCTCCAAGGACAAGGGTTTTATTGAAATAGTTACAGAGATGTGCATGGGCCTGAGAATACCAAAAAGAAAGTAACCAAACCATAGTAACAACAAGAAGTCTGCTTTGAGGGTGTGTGTGTGTGGGGGAGCCGAGCTTAGGAATCCTTGCTTCCTTTCTCTAGATAGTTCTAGAAATTCTCAATTAGAAGACTTTAAATGAAACAGAAGAAAAGTGGGGATTTGATCTGGAGAGGGGGCCTGGCAAGATGGCATAGCAGGTCAAGCCGCTTACTACCAAAGCTGAGGACGTAAGTTCAAGCCCCAGAGCCCGCACGGTAAATAAAGAGAACCAACTCCTGGGGCTGGAGAGATGGCTCCGAGGTTAAGAGCACTGGCTGCTCTTCCTAGAGGTCCTGAGTTCAATTCCCAGCAACCACATGGTAGCTCACAACCGTCTGTAATGAGATCCGGTGCCTTCTTCTGGCCTGCAGGCAGAACAGTGTATACATAACAAATAAACAAATCTAAAAAAAAGAGAACCAACTTCTGCAAGCTGTACTCTGGCCACCACGTGTATGTTGTGTGCATGTATGTGAGAGCACACACACACACACGCACGCACGCACGCACACACATACACACATAAATTTATGCTTTCCAAAAGATATGGAGAAGAAAGGAAGGCAAGGAGGAGAGTATACAGGCAGATAGACAGAGGCAGAGGACAATTGAGAGAGAAAACACAGGAGGAAGAGTAAAGTAACTAATGTCTGTAGAGTGAAACAAAACATTCCTTCCAGAACCATCTCCATAGGCCTTTCCTAGACTACAACTAAAGAAGTTTACCAAAACCCAGGGGTTTGAAGTTTTGGGTGCAAAATGCTGCGTGAAGTTTTTTTTTTTTGCAACATGGGGAGCCCAGTTCGGGGCTCTCTAGCTCAGGTCAAGCCCTGCATGGCTCTCCAGCTGCCGACTCTCCCTGCTTACCTTCCTCACAGTGCTCGCCCTTGTAGCCAGCAGCACACACACAGTTGCCGTCAATGCAAGAGCCATGGCCCCCGCAGGAAGGGTCAATGCACTGGTTCATGGGTACGTCACACTCGGCACCTTTCCAGCCACTGTAGCACTGGCATGTTCCTTTGGAATACTGTCCATTCCCACTGCACAGGACAGGGCAGGCAGCTGTAAAACCAAAGAGAGGACACCAGGTCACAGGGGATCGACATCTGAAGGGCTGTGTCTGTCTGGCCCCGCAGCTTTGCCTCCAACCTTGTAGGCTGAGGACTTAGCCACAGAGGTACCTGATCACCTTCAAGTACAAAATGACAACCGGGCCATCACGGTCAGTGGCTCCTGCTCATGCCTGGCCAGGCACAGCAGAAGATGCTGTAGGCCTTTCCTGACTGAATGATCAGAACCACCCTTTGAGGGGCAGCTACGATTCCACCATGCGCTGGAGGCTCAGACTGGGGATCTTTTCACAGGGCTCACAAGCAGGGGCCCAGTTGGAACCCAGGTTAACACACTCTACAGCTATGCTCTTACGGAAACTGTTGCAGAGCCCGTCGGCACTGGCTGGGAGTCTGAGTGTATTTTACTCATTATTTTATCGTCAGAAAAGTTGACTCCTGTTCAGGCCACGTTTGAGTCAATGAATCTCTCTCTGCCTTAGTTTATTACCTACACCAGGAAGAAATAAGTGTATCTATTTCAAAGGAGAACACATGCATTAAATTACGAAGATAAAACAAGCTTGGCTTATTGAAAAAAAAAAACAAACAAAACAAAAACCAGGAGAAGGAGAAAGACAGGCTTACAGTGTGCCACCTGGAGCATTCCCCACTCCTTGCCTTTGCTTATGGGACGGAGGTTGAAAAGTCTGTGGGGTTGTCTGGAATGTCACTACCTCTGCTTTAAGTTGGCCTTAATTGTGCCACTTCTCACTTTCAGCCTTTATTTCCAAGGGGGTTCTAGTGGCTCCTTGAGGCTCCTGTCATCAGTGATTTGCAATGAACCTGTATTTCCAACCTGATTGGAAACAGAACATGTCTCTGACTGTCCCGGTTATGGCACAAGCCTTCAGGAAGAGACCTTCAACTGTGACCCATGCAGGTGTTTCGGTGGCTACTGGTGGTGTCTGTGATTTGGAGACCAGGTTCTGAGACCTCTTCAAGGATGCATGGTGCATACATACGAAATCATGGGACTTCAGTATTCCATGAGCAGATTGCGTAGTCAGTCAGATCACGACTTAATCGACTGTCCACCCTGCTTTACTTGTCCCTTCTGTGGTCATGGTACAGTCACTAACTTTTCTCTGTGAGTGTCTGACTTCCCAGGGACATGGTAACCTTCTAGAGGACAGGCACAGTGCTTACCAAAGATGACTTCCTGTCAGTTCTGAGTTCTATAATGCTGACTGGCTTGGGTAAACACTTCTGCATTCTTGAAAGGTTTTTGGGAAAACACTAAGAAGTATTTATGAACGACCAAGAAAGAATAATGCCTCAAACAGCCCTCATATTGCAAACACAATGAATTTCCCTCTCAATTTCAAACTGATTTGAAATAATATATCTCAACAGTTGGCATATGATTGATGAGATATTATTTTCCCAAATACTTTATAAGAGGGCATTTGTAGAAACTGTTGAGGATATCATTTCCACAATTCTTATCCTTATGAAATATCTAGAGAGGAATGGAGTTCAAATGACATCAAAGACACCCACTGAATTCAGATAAACCTTTCTCAGTGGAGGGTGCATGCTTCTCAACACTTAGGATGTTAAGAAGGGGATTCTGTAGTTACTAGAGATACTGATTGTCTTGGAAGGTAGAGGAAAGAGCTTGGAACTTCAAATAGGGACCATGCAAGTGTGAACTAACAAGAGAAATGATGTACTTTCTTGAAGTCTTGAGAGATATTTGGAGACAAACTAATTTTGGTCCACGTCAGTTCATCATAGGATGCATGCTAAGCTCAAAGTGATGCAAATGTGTTCAGGCAGATTATGATCCCCTCTTTTGGGATTCTGCAGACATCACTAATGGATCATAGCATCTTCTCCTGAGCCTAGAAAGAACCTGAAAACCGTCATAATGCCCAGGCTAATACTTGCAAGGAGGGTGAGCTGGCATTCAAGAGAAAGCCTACTTTGTCATTTCTGATCTGGGTCACATGGAAAGATCTCCAGAAGGAAGACTAGAATATACATGGTTTCTCACCCCAGTTCCACCCTCAGGCCTGAAATAAGCAACAGTGAGAAATGCATCTAGTCAATGGGTAGCCTTCCAAGACTATCTCTGACCTGCATACTGTATATTGGATGGGCTACCTGGAGGGAAGACAAGACCTCAAATCCTCACCGCTGTGGCCCACTGCATATTTTGTTTTTATTCCCACAAGGCAGGGGAGGAAGCAAATGATTACTGTCTATATTAGTTGATAAAGGGAAGGATTATTTTCTCCTTTTCTTTTACACAAACTCCAAGTGGTGGGGAAAAGTTAGAATTGTCTAGAAAATAGGAATTGGTTTTTATATAATATCAGATGGGTGGGAAATCAAGTTCAAAATGTGACCTACTTAAACTACTCAGGGAACAAGTAAAAACGAGTCAGGTCACGGCGTTCCTAAATGTAGCCCTTTCTCAATTTGTTTGATGCAAGCTTGCTGGGACTGTGGTCTGAGATGCAAGACGCTGATGTTTGCTGGAAAGCAGGGCACTTGGGGGGTTTGGCTGACACACCATTAAAAACCCCCAAAGGCTTAAAAGCCCCAAAGGGGCTGATTGGAAGAGTGGAACTCAAGGGATTCACTGACACTGAAACAAAGAACGAAGCCTGCTAGGGGTCGCTGGGTTTGCAACATGCAAAGCCAGGAACCCTTTCTGTAAAAGAATCTCAGGTACTGCCCATCCCAGGGCCCCAGAACAAATATGTGTGGCGCAGACTTGTCTACATGGAGAAGCTGAGTGGGAACTGGGAACCTCTTGTGAAAACAACTTCTTGGGTTTAATGTTTTCGGGGGGTGTGATCATGTAATGATCATTATTTTTAAGACAGAGCAGAAAAATTCTTTGGACTCCATGTCCCACCAAGAAGCAACACAAAGTAGAAGCGAAAAGGGCAGAGATTCTGGCGACAGAAAGTCCCAGGCTCAGCAGCTAGTCTTCATGTGTCAGCTGTGGGGTTTGAAAACGGTGACTAAACTTGGGTATTCAAGATCCTCTTCAGAAACCTGTCTCTCCGAGTGGATGGGAGGGGGAAATGACATAACATGACCAAGGAATCAACGTGGGAGCTGACACCCGCGAGACAAGTCATGAATGTTCCTGTGATCTTTCAAACTGGATCCCCAGCCTGCCTGACTGGAGGGGTTGATAAGATTAAAAAAAAAAAAAAAAAAAAAAAACCCAACAGCCACAGTTCTCTCACATGTGCATTGTGTATATACATGCACACATGCACATGTATGCAAACACACTGCCCCCATAACCAAAAGAGTGCCAAATAGCCTCAACAGAGAGAAGTCGCCAGCTTCTCTCCGGGTGTGGGTGGAAGCTAGTCTTGACTGGTCAGGAACCGTATGCCAGATGAGATGTTTTATCTTCCCGCTTCTCTCTTTCTCTCCTTTATCCCACAGCCTTCCAGGAATAGAACGTTGTGCATTCAAGCTTCTATTTAAAATTAATTAAAATGTGTGTACAAATTGACGATTCCTGTTTTACTCAACCCGGTAAATGAAAGTCTTAAGACTCCCGCAGAAGAAAAATAAATTACCGCTGCCACTAACGACTGACAAGTTAACAGGCTGATGACAAAAAAAAAAAAATAAAATAAAAAATGACACACTTTAGATTCACCTGGATGGTGTAAAGCTCATTTTAATGATCAAGCTGGAGTTTTCCCCTTCCCAGCGTCTCTGCATGGGGGGAGATGAATTATCAGGGTTATTTACTTGGGAGGCAGTTGCAGGACCAATCCACTCATCGCTGTTTGAAGAAAAACAAATCCTGTCGACCTGTCACTTTCAGTGGAGTGAATACTCGGAGGGAGTGGAAGGGCTGTAGGGGAGGCTTAAATACGATGGATGCGCATGTGGATGCAATGGATGCGAGACGCAAAATGGCAACAGGCGGCAAATCATCAGGGAGCTGGGCCTGTTGTGGAGAGGCACTCTCAAACAATACACTTTGAAAGTGATTTGAAAGCCAGTTTTGAAATTTTTTTATTAATTGATTTATTGTGGAGAGAGGGTCTCTCTCCCAGGGCCCAGGTTAGCCTAGAGCTTGCCACAGACTTGTGGCCTTCTGAGTCAGCTTCCCCAGAGTTGGGATTACAGGTGTGAGCCATGCCTAGCGCTGCCCCCCACTCGCGGCTACTTCTTTAGAGAAGGGACTTGAGAATACGCTAGACCCTAGCACCCCAGGTAAATTGTCAAAATTGCAGTGTGTGCTGCAAGCCTTCACTCCCAGCAAGTCAGCAGCTATGGACTGGTAGCTCAGTACTCTACACAGACAGACTTGGTGGCAGGAAGCAGCTGCCTTTGTCCTTCAGAGCAATTAACCGTAGTGGTATTTTGTTTGTGTTTTAACAAACAAAGCTTGCCTGGAGATCAGAGTGCAGAGCTAAGCCACTAGAGGCCAGGCCGCGGTGACACACAGCCTTTATACCAGGACTTGGGAGACAGAGGCAGACCGATCTCTGTGAGTTCCAGGCCAGCCTGGTCTACACTAGATTGATCCAGCCTCAAAGAGAAACAGAGCCAGGCGGTGTTGGTTTACACCTTTAATCCCAGTTCTTGGGAGTCACCCTTCTTCAATCTCCACACTAAGGAGGTGAGGAGAGGAAGGGGTGTGCCTGGGCAGAGAGAGGAATATGAGGTGGGAGGAGACAAGAGCAGTGCAGTCTGGAGATGCAGTCAGGTATCAACTGAAGCAGTCGGTCAGAGGACACAGTCTGAGGACAGGATGGCCCCTTTGGTCTGAGCATCTGGCCGCTCTGCTTCTCTCTTCTCTCAGCTTTCACTCTCTAATATCTGTTTTTTTTTTTTTAAATTAAGACCAATTAGAATTCATGTTGCAATCAACAATCTAACATTTGGGTCATGGAGGCCAAGCGGAGTCGAGGCTCTCAAAACAAAAACAGTATTCCACTTTCTTTCAAGGAGAAAAAAAAAATGGTGTTAGGAAAGACGGGTTTCACTTCAACATCCCCGTAAGTGGCATTTCATTTACTGCACAACCAAGCTGGCCCTGATTGTACCCTATATCAAACAATAAACTCTACACAGTGTAAAGAGTTGAAGTATTAGAAAACATCGGAGAGTAATCTTATTTTCTTCAGGATATCTGAAAGATATATATTCCAGAAAAGGAAAAGTGAGTAAGTTTGATGGCACGAAATTTACATCTATTTGACAGTGGATACTGGCCTAAAACTAAACCAGGTCATAAGCAATATTGGAAAGACAGATCTTAACGTGTTTTAGAGAACAAAATTTACTATTTAACCTGTACAAGGAACTTTATAAATCAATACAAAGAGACAGACAAATGGAAAAGCAGGTAAAGTCCGCATCAGAAATAATACAGCTTGCCAATATAGAAGCTATTTGGAATCTTTAACAATTACATATAAATATAAATACTATTAAGACGTAATTTGAGGCTTCTCAGATGGGAAGAAGAATTAAAAAGCTGTTCACAGCCTGGAAATGTTGCCAGGGCTTAGGGGTGCTGGACTCTGGGGAGGACAGAAGGGGGGGGGGAGGACATCCCAGGCAACATTCAGAAAGATCCTGGGTCCACATACATGGCCCCCCTGCCCAGTGTACGTGCTTAGCACCTCTGTTTCCCTTGTCTGTTAAAAATGGGCAGAGCAATAACGGGCTTTGCATAAGAGAAAGAATGGGGAAGTTGGGAAGTGAAATGAAGGAGGAAAAAAGGCCCAGACTCTTCAGGCATTCTATGGGGAGGGGCAGCAGGAGAGGAACTGCAGAGGGTGCCTTCTGCCAGGGAGGGGCAAAGCCCCTGGCTCTGGGGGTGTATGGAGGAGGGTGGGGCAGCTCCTGAAGCACCAACTTCCTCATTCCCGCCCATCTGTCAAATGGCACATTTAAGCAAGAAAGCGACTCGGGGAAGAATTACCAGAAGGACAAAACCCTCATCAGGTGTGTCAACTCTCCGGCATTCAGGAGCCATGGGGAAAGCAGCACACGCTGACTTAAGCACGAAAGTATGGATGCTTTAATTAATCCGGGGTGAATTTAATTGCTTTAGTTAAGTGGAAATCGGGTTAAAAATGATGCCGAGCATGCCGGGGTGTGTTAAAAACATGACATATGAGTTGGATGAATCGATAAATTAAAAGTGCACAGATGTTTTAATTAAACCCAGGGAAGTTAACGAAGATCGCAAGAGACTTTTAAGCCTATGATTAATTCAATTCATTTAAAATACCTGTAGAGATATGGAGACGCCTCCATTTCGAGAGTTAAAATTTCTCAATCGATAAGTACTTAAACCGCTTTAAAAAAAAAATCTAAGGGTGTGTATCTGTGACAACAGCCCCGCTTACATCACGGATACTTAAATTCTTTGGCATCTGTACCTCTGCCGTGCAAGGCCACGGTGAAGCTGTTTACGCTTCTGTTGGGGTTGAAGCATGGAGATAAATTGGCAACTTCCCTGTGCCCCGCCCGCCACAAGCATGGGAGTGTCGCGAAGGCACATTGGCATGCTGTGTATAGAGACACCTGTGTTCTATAGCCCCTAGGAAGGAGTCTGCGCAGAGCTGGCTCGTGAATCAGACTAAGTTTCTTGTTGTCCTCCCATCCCCTCTCCCGACTGTATGACCAGACACTTTAAACTTCTTATTTCTTTTAAACTCCCTTATTTAAAGGGAGGTGAGAACCCTGAGGCACTCTATAGGGTTCTCGTGGAAATCGAAAGAAAACGAGATAAATAATGCTTGTGGGGCCTGGCTCGGCGAAAGAAATCAATAGATATTATTTTATTATTATTATTTTCATTAGGAGAAAATTGCTCCGACTAGTTACAGGGTAGAATATCTGTCCCCCATCCCAGCCTACATCCTTCTAGAGCCTGGAGGTTTTCCCGTGTTAAGCCTTTTTGAAACCACAGGGTTTCCCCTAGTCCACGGGCCTCACTCACCTCCCCAGTGTTAGACATTCTGGTTTCTAGGACTCTGCAGCTACTTAGCCAAGTGGTTTAGGAAGAGAAAAAAAGAGGTTGGTTGTGGTTTGTTTCAAAAGCAAAGAAATGAGGGTGAGTGTCGGGGGATCCCAGGTTCTGGGTCTTGCTGGACAGTCTCAGCTGCGTTCCACAGTAGCATGATTCCAGACTCATACACAAACGTGAACAAAGTCTTCGGCTTCCTGAAGGGCTGGCCTCCAGCTGAAGACTTTGGGAACTGAACAGGCTCTGGAGGTCCCAGACTCCAGTATCTGCCGTGTTGAGATGACTCACTGAGCCACCAAATGTGGGAATCACTAACCAAGCAGCAGAGGGTATTTATGAAATACCAGCTCGACGGGGCAGAGTGACGAATGCCTGATATCCCAGCGCTTGGGAGGCTGAGACAGGAGAATTGCCATAAGTTTGAAACCTGACTGCATAGCAAGTTCTCGGCCATCTTGGGCTATAGAGTGAGGCCCTGTCTCACTGAAGCAAATAATAGACAAAAAAAAAAAAATACCCCTTAGCCCCCAAACATCTCTCTCTCTCTTTTCTGAGACAGCGTGTGCTGTGAAGAGATGTAGCTACATCTTCTCGCGAAGTGTTCTGCGTGCTGCCTGGGATGAAGTTCATCTTTGCTCTGTGGTAGCAGTTATCCTTGTGCTAGTCTGCTGACCATGGCTTGTTCAGTATGGCTGCGGAACATGTTCTAGGTGCACCTGCTTCCAGCTCCTCCTCCTGGGCCTAGGTGCCAAGAAATCCACCATGCACAGTTGCTTCTTGGGCCCAGGAATGGGAGGGAGAAGAGGAAGGATTGGGTTGTCAAACTTCAATGGGCTGTGGAACATTCTGGGGGTCAGCAGCCACAATCCAGTCTCATCTGCATTCAAGGGGCGGTAGAGGGAGACAGAAGCAACCCGGGTAGGGGGCTACGGGATCCGAACACAGTTCATGAGGGAGTGAGGCCACTGTGCAAGAGGCAGAGTGATTCTTTGTCAAGGATGCTGTAAAGGGTGTGTTTCTGTTACGATGGGAGAACCCCTCCCCTGCACCCACTATCTGGAAGGAGCTGAGGGCTTGTCCTTTCTCCTTGGTGAGCAGAGATGAAAGCAGGTAAATACAAAGAGCCAGTCACCCTGCAGGGGCTGCTGGCAGTACTCATTGTTAGGGCTCAGAGAGCTGCCACTGCCTGGAATTGGGGTGTCTACTTAACAATACACTCTCCTGTGGCTGTTAGGGTCACATCACATCACCTCAAATCTGCCCTTGTTACATGTTCTTACTTTTTCCTTGACACCAGAAGCTTGCCGTGTAGGTTAACTCAGCATTTCTGGAGTGTGTCCTATGTGCTACTGTGCTTTTGCAAGCTTCACATGTGTTTATGTTGACACTTCACAGCAAGGCAACCATCCCCATTACACAGAAGACAAACTGAGGCTCAGCACAGCTGAATAACTATCTACAATGAGCACAGTTAACTGGAGGAGCACAGAGGTCAATCCAGTGAATTCCAACGCTGTTGCTTCTTTTTTCCCCCATCACTCCATCGTTCTGAGGATGCACGTGGGCTGTGAACTAAATGGTATCTCCTGTCTGTAAGCACTTCTTTATTTTGTATTATCCACCCATAGCCTGTGCATGGTCCTTCCACTCACGCCGTACCTAGGCTGACTGGTTGTCACAGGCATGATTACTCTGACAAATTAACACCATGTTCTCCAGCACTCATATCAGTCACATTTCCGGCAACGTTTTAACGTTGTTAGCCTTGTCCCTTAACTTGAAGTCATCAGACATTTTAGTAGGTATATACTATGGCTTGGGTACCACGCTGGGGACAAGGACAAAGACAGCAGCTACTGCTTTTGATCAGCAAGAGAAAGCGAGCTGTCTTTCCAGCAGAACAGCATGGAAGAGCATGAGAGAGCCCTGGCCCCAATCCTTGCCTTTCCTGCCTCTGAGTGACAGCAGGGTCATTTGTGGGAGTGCTGTCAGGAGGTAGTGATCTGTGACCTCGAGTTCCACAAAAGACCAGTAGTTGAATAGTAAAGTCTTGGGATTCTGGGATTTTTTTTTTCCAGCTAAGCTATGAGCAAAGAGGAATGAGCAATCTGTACTTTGATGGGCTAAATCCTTGAATCTGTGACATGTGGGCCTTAGTGGGCTGTATGGAGCAAGAGCAGTGTGGGTCATGGTTGAATACCATTCTACTTGTTCTCCCGTATCAGAATGTGGTATCGGAGACCAGCTTTGACCAAAATACCACTTACTGGGGCAGCAGCATGGGGATTAGAAGAGTTAGCAATGAGCATGAAGACAAGTAAAAAAATAAAACAGAAAACAAAAGATAGTTCCAATGAATACTAAAAATCCACCACATTTAATTTTCCATTCATTTTGTACCCCAATACAACAGGGGAAGAAGACAAAAGACTGCTCTGCCATGATACAAAGGACAGCTAGAACAGTTCCTTGCTTCAGTATGCGAGGCATCAAGTCATTAGCATTCTGTTGTTTAGGCGGTGAACCCACCCTAGACCAAGTGTCCCAAAGGCAGCCACTCCCCACGTCAAACCTCCTATTTCAAAAGAAGGAGCAGAAGTATGCTTAAATTTCCTGACCATTGGTCAGGGTAGAGCAGACCACCTGTATGGGCCATGTTAATGGTCAAAGAACCAAGTAGCGACACCCTAGGTCAAGATGTGTAGCTCAAACTCTCTGCCCTTTAGACAGGGTGGAAACAGGCTTACATTTTTGGGCCTCCACAATGTGGACCCTAAGCACTTGCAGGGAGGGCCCTAGGAGCCTCGGTGAGAGGCGCATCCTAAGCCACATCTAATCCCATGATCCAACTGCCTGGCACTGGGGAGGGATCTGGGAACTGGCATCCGTGGTAATCTCCCTGGTAACTACACAGAGCTGAGCAGGTCACTGGGAGCACTGAGGGTATTCAAGGGGAGCAACTACAGCTGGGAAGAGGCTTGAGAGTGCTCCAGAAATGCTGAGGAGGAGAAGAGTCACGTGGAGAGGCTGGTGGCCACTACACAGGGAAAGGGACCTGAGGACAGCGTGGAGGCCTGGAATGGAAGAGCTGGCAAAGGGTGAAACGATGGTAAGAAACCTGCCTGGGCTGCTCAGCGAACACAGCCGGAGTACCAGGGTTGGCCTCAAATGGCCTTGGTGTCAAACTGTGGCTCTGCTAATAAACCTTAACCATGTTTTTATTGTCCTTTCACCCCCAGATTTAAGAGCAGAACCCTACTACAGACTAATAAGGCACACTGTGCAAACCCCTGTTTTGTTACCCCTTATCTCTCTGAAGCCCGTCTCATGGCTGGTCTACCGTGAGAGGTTTAGGCCCAGCTGTTGGTTTGAATCTCAGCAGTTCTACTTCCAATCTGGGTAATGGTAGCAAGTTATTCAACCTTCTTCATCTCTGAGGTGACTGTCACCTACAGAGCACCACTGGTGGTGTGACAATTATGCAGCTTCTCAGAGTTGGTCTGCACACAATAAGAACTCAATAAATGTCAGTGATAATGATCATGGTGGCAGCTTGATGCAAGGGCTAGAGTGTGGCCAAGAGGGCCTGGGTGGTGGGGGTACATTTGCCTGTTTGGAGAGAAATAGCAAGGTCCTCACTCCCTCCTCCTCAAGGCTCCACAGAACTAGATAGGAGCTGAGCCTCACCCCTAGAGGAAAAAACAAAAAAACCACCAAACTTTATGTTCCCAAGTTTGTGGTATTTCTGGGGGCTCTGTTGACAGCTGTTTGGCAGCAGGAGTTGTCATTTCCAATAGTTACTAAATTCGAGTCACCTAACAGCTGTGGCTCCCGGTTGTTACGGCTCTACTGTGTTTGGAGACTCCAGTTCAGCCTGAATAAGTCCTCAGAGGCGCTTGAGTTTAAGCTGAGAGTTTGAGTCTCAGCTCACTTCTGAAAAGCAGGGGGACACCTGGCTCTGTTGCGCAATGGATAGCGCATTGGACTTCTAGACTGAAAAGCAGGGGGACTTTGTCTGCACGCAAGTCTAGGAAAAGTCAAGCCAATGCAAGGCCTTGAAATGAAAGTAAAAAAGAAGAAAAGGAATAATAACCCAGAGCCTCCAGCCCCCAGCAAACAGGTTTGCAACGCTGAGGGAGCCCTGCAAGAGGAAGAGCCATGACAGGAAGGCTGGGGGGTGACCCGTGCCTCAGACGAGAAGTGGGATGATAGCTGGGCTGGAGGATCAACTGAGGGGGAAAGGTACAAACCATTGGGAAGTAGACAGCATCTGAGCAGATTCCTTTCTCTACGACACGGTGGACGTGATTCTTCACCACAGTTCCCTTGTTGGAGTTTCTTTGAGACTTTTCTCTTTCTCTTTTTACTAACTGACTATTTTTATAAATACCACTATACTGTATACTTTTCAATTTCTTTTCTTTTTTTTTTTTTTTTGGTTTTTCGAGACAGGGTTTCTCTGTGGCTTTGGAGCCTGTCCTGGAACTAGCTTTTGTAGACCAGGCTGGTCTCGAACTC
>NC_022014.1:57587539-57634788 GCF_000317375.1 Microtus ochrogaster
TTTTTTTTTTTTTTTTAAAAAAAAAACAGGTATGGTGGTATATGCCTGTAATCTCAGCAACTTGGGAGTGGAGGCAAGGGGATTAGAAATTTGGGGCTAGCCTCAACTAAAGAGGGAGTTCAAGGTCTTCTTGAACTATGTGAGACTTCCTCTTACAAAACAACAAGGGGAATAAAAAAAGAATCAACTTTAGAAATTTTAATTCTTCTTGAAGGCACAACACTCCCACTAACAGGCTGTGGGAACCTAGCCCAGGCTACTGAATGCACCTGTGTGTTCAAGCTGGTCTCTGTCAGCCCTTCCCTCGAGGGCGGGGCCTGGCGACATTCCCTCACACTGGCTATGGCAAATCTACCCTGATCCCCAGTAAGTGCCTTTGACCACGGGTTCAAGTTCTGCTTCCCACCTGTTTGATCTGTCTCACTCTAGGGGGCACCTTCCATGTAGCCTCTGTGTGGTGTGGTCTGCCGTGTCTCCATCTTTAGGGCCTGCTGTTATGATAAATCTTTTATACTCATCTTCCTCTTTCGATGTGATTTCCAAGGCTGTTGAAGGATCCTGAGAGCCCCTTTCCCCCCTCCACTGCTTACAATATAGCACTTCTGTGCCTCATAACCCTCCTGCTCTCCCCCTTAGTAACATCTGGGCATTCACAGTTTCCCATCGCAGCGTGGGAAAACGCGCCGCTTATTTCCTTATTTCCTGCAAGCAGGGCCCAGAGCTGCTCTGCACACCTTGTGTTTCTGGCTCTTCATGCAGCCGTCTCCTCCTAGCAGGCGTGTAATAGGCATTTGCATGGTTAAGTTCCCTCAAGTGACTAGGAGGGTCACGTTAGAAGCATCCAATGTTCCTACTGAGGGTCAGGTCCCTTTTGACCTCCGTGCCCCTGGGAGCCCCAGGACAGGAGGGGGTGCAGAATGAGTGCTCCATAAATGTGTGCTGATGGTCCCCAGGCTCTGTGGAAGGATGACTTCAGACGCCTGATGCAGACTGGCAGGTTTATAAGAAGACAAGGGACGGCTGCCTGCACCGCACATCGGAGGGCACAGAGTGCGCAGTGTGAGGTCAAGAGAGTAAATCTGTATTTCTGTCACTTGGACACACACCAGGTCGCTTAAATGTGATGGGAATTGCACCTGCTAACGTGGCACATTCTCCCCCCTGGCAGGAGGGCCTGAGTTTGCTGGCTGCCTACGCTAGCAGACTGGCAGAACCCAAGGCATTTGGGGGTACAGCTGTCAGAGCAAGAACAAAGGTGCCGTACATTCCTGATGTGTGTGGGGGACCTTGTGCTCATGTCTCCTGCAGTGGTTTAATCCAGAAAGAAGGGAAGCGGTGGTGGGCTCCAGCCAGGAGATGGGTCAGGCTGCTGTGGGCAGCAGGAGGCTGAGAGCCAACTGCTCTTGCTAGTCCTGTGACCTTCCTCTATCAGCTTCAGGCTACTCCCTGCTAATACCAGTTTCTTGGGCTTAAAAGTTGTTTGTGACTGGGACTTCTCCTGGCCACTGACAAACGGTACAACACCAATGGAGTTGGGCCTTTAAGCTGGTTTGCCCATGCAAAATGTTGAGAGAAAGGCAAACATGTGCACATTCATACAACCATATTCAACATTTCTTCATATTTGCATAGGAGCTTCATTCGTCACTTATGTAATTCACTGAAGGGTAAATAGTATCTAAAATGTGTAACTTCAGTCTAGTCATAAAATGTAGCAGACAAGCCCAGACTGAGAGATGTGTACAAATTGCCTAAGCAATGCTGTTCATAAGGGCCAAGGCCATGAAATACAAGAAGAGTTAAAGAACTATCATGGGTTAGATGGATCAGATGGACCAAGGGGTCATGATAACAAAACAAAGTGTGGGATCCTGAACCAGGAGTGGAAGGCAAAAGTGGAAAGAAAAGTCTATAAGTCAGTTAAAATTACTGCATGGGTGTTAAGTCTCTGTTTTTGAAGTTTAAATTTAAAATGCTGACCTTATAGAGGCTTGTTTAGAAATTCTCCTGTTTTGGTAATTTGTCTTTATATTTTAAGTTACTTGAAAAATTTCAAATTATATTTACTGTTTGTGTGTGTGTATGTGTGTGTATGTATAGAGGTGTGTGTGTGCGTACGCATGTGTGTGTGCGCACGTGTGTGTGTGTGTGTGCACACGTATGTGCGTATGCACAGGTATGGAGGTCTGGAGATAACTTTCAGGTCTCAGCTCTCTCATTCCACCGTGTTGGTCTCTGGAACTGAACTCAGGCTGTGAGTTTTGTTGACAAATACCTTAACCCACTGAGCCTTCTTTACCATTTTTAATGCAAAAAACCTTAAAAAAAATTGGTGTGGGGAAGATTGGTAAAACTCGGACCCATGTCACATTGCTGCTCTGTGGACAGATGAGATAGTATGCATTCCATGACTTGCACAGTGCCCAGCACATACTTAGTATTTGAGAGTAGTGGGGGTGCAGGCTTCAGTATCAGATCAGTATCAGAGCTGGGGCTAGAGTTCCCCTGCTGGAAGCAGTCCAGGCAGCTGTTTGCGCATCCCTTCTCACACATGGGCACTCAGGGCATTCTCTGATTCTCGGAAGCTAGCGCCTATGGGACGAGGTGCTTAAACTTGGATTTCCCTAAGAAGGCAGGCTTTGGATGGATATTCGGGGTCTATGGCTGGGTTCTTGACTTCTGTTTTGTTTTTTGTTTTGCAGTGCTGGAGATCGAACGCAGGACCTCATGCATTGCATTAATGCATTTGAGACCATCACTCTACGCTACTACAGCCCCAGCCCTCACTACTGGATTCCCCACCCCCCTTCGGTTTTTCAAGACAGGGTTTTCTGTGTAGCTTTGGAGCTTGTCCTGAAACTCGCTCTGTAGACCAGGCTGGCCTCGAACTCACAGTGATCAACCTGCCCCTGCCTCCTGAATACTGGGATTAAAGATATGCATAGCCACCTCTCAGCTTACTACTACTGGGTTAGAAGATGACTTGGCTTAAATATTCAAAAAAGACAAATCTCTGAAGATTATATATATTGAAACAGGTTTTCTCTGTATAATAGCCCTAACTGTCCTGGAACTCACTCTGTAGACCAGGCTGGCCTTGAACTCAGAGATCTGCCTCTGTCTCCTAGTGCTGGGATTAAAGGCGCGTGTCACCACCACCTGACAACTCTCTGGTTACTTTTAAAGGGGCATTCACATTTTATATTTATGGCAACTGATTCTAGTCTTTTTTTCAATTTTTGCTTTGGCATTGTTCTTTTAAAAAGAAATATATCTGTGTATGTGTAATGAATTAATTTAAATTAAATGAATTGATTTAAAAATATGTTAGTAAAAGTACTGATGGCAAAGTTTGGGAAGTAAGAGCTTGGAACTGGAAGGAAGCATACATGGTTCATAACAAAGCAACTTGACCTGTGGCCGCTTCAACAGCATGAAGGAGGAAGCGCTGTTAGGGCAGAGGGGCAGGCAGTTGCTTCCAATACTCTTAAACCAACTTTGCCTACAATAAATGAGGGATACAGCAGAAAGCAATTTCATTCTTTAAGCGCCTCAATTTTACCCATCATATGCATCAACAGTTAAATTAAAATATGCATACAAGTTCAGAGCCTGATTTCAGGAGCGGCGATTGAGTAGGAAGGAGTAACTCCTCTTAATAGCCACTCAATATTTCTTTCACAAGGATCAATTATATTCTATGGCTAATGCACGCCTGGAGGGTGCGCCCAGCCACAGCACAGGAGGCAGATGCAAAACACACGCCGAGAGTCCTTTTAAGCAGCTGAATGTACACTCCATTACGGATCCATAACGCAGAATGGACACGCGTCTGCAAATGGATTCGGAGTGGAGAGTTCTTAACTGGCCGGGTACTTGGGTCTGAAAGGCCAGCAACTGGATGTGCAATCAGAGCACACATGGTTTTTAGGATTAATAATACATCGATGTGTGTCAGTGTTAATACACACTTACAGCTCACAGCCCCGTGCGGCTGAGTGTTCGGCCCATTTGCAGCCACATATAAAAGGGCGACTCTGTCCTTCCTCTCATTAATGCCTTCACTCTCAGGAAAATTAGATTACACAAGAAAAGCCATCCAGACGATATTGAGGCTTGCCTTCCTCTCAGCCGTCCCTAGGAAAAGCACTCGACTTGGCAATGCAGGGTCAACCTCCACCCCATTGGACCTCTTGGAGCCAGCACTGCAAGGGGCCGATAGTGGGCTGTTCTCCTTGTGGGTATGACCCTGTGTCTTGGGGCGTGAGTGTGCTCTGCTGAACACAGCGAAGGGAACTGTTCACAGACTTCATCTTTCCTGTCTTTCCACATCTGAGAAGTTGACCAAACCTGTATGTTATGGGACAGACAAGATGTCTTAGGAAGGAATGTCACTTTATATGGTCGCCAATGCCAGGGATTCTGGGATATAAAAGTCTCATTCACTTAACACTGAGTGTTCATCAGGATGCAAATCTCAAATCTTTTAAGTTACGGAGAGTATCTAGATGTTATTTTCTAGAGGAAGAGATTTGAGGATTGAACAAAGCAATGATATTATTTATGTAGTAGCAGTTTTAGTGATTTTTTTATATCAAGGCAGAAATCTTTAGTGAAATGCAAATAAAGGTGATGAAAAGATGACTTGATTATATAAACAAATTAAAATATAAATAGCCACAAAACCAATCCCTTTGGCCCCTTACAATGGGCTCTACTGAGACACAAAATTACTTAGTACTGCGCTAGTACTCACTACTGTGCACTTGTTGGTACTCTGCTTTCTACGTCTCTACACCACCTGCATTGGACTTCTGACGTCACACTCCCTTCTCTAGATCAGGAAATCAAAGTTCGGAAATGCTGACTGACTCGCACAAAGTCACCAAGAGGCAGAGATGTGTACGGGCAAAGTCGAGACCGGAAAACTCAAGCTGAGCGAGGTCTCTTAATGTCCCCTTGCTGGTTTTCACATTTCCCTATTTGCTGGTGGGCACTCTGTGTTACACGCAGTATCATGCATTTTAGAAACGAAACAGAAAAGGACAGCACAACACTTGTGAATGTGTTTGTGGTGTTCTGGATACCCGTGTGTGTGTGTGTGTGTGTGTGTGTGTGTGTGTGTGCGTGCCCCAACTACACTTAACCCTGAGAGCCAATTCAAGGTCACACTGAAGGTCTCTTCCAAGCCAGGTGTGCAGCCTCTAAATTCCTTGTTCTTCAGAGAGTCATTTTCTTTCTTAAATTACCTTTTCCCCAAGAATCCCAAGGCCCCAGCCATTCTTTGCAAAGCAGTCTAGATAAATTAATAATACAATTTAAAACCAATTCCACAAAGATAAATAGCACTTCCTAGATTAGGAGTGTAGCTGGCCAGAATGAATGAAATTCACTAACCCTGAGATGCTTAATCTCCCATTACATAGAAGCTAATGACTATAAGAAAGGAGTGATGGTAATTCACTTCTGCTTTTACAGGAAATCCGACCATCTCATTTTTAGCAAATCTTTCTTCTCAGCACACCTCAGTGCCAAGGCTGCCTGCCTTACTTCTATAGACACACTGGCCGCTGGTCATATATCAAAACCGGCTCCTTGCCAAAGAGGGAGCCTTGGCGCATGCGTGGGTTTACAAAGTTCACGCGCAGAGGACTTAATGGGAAGGCGATCAGGGCGCTCCTTCTCCCACCCCTCTGCAGGGGCGTGGTGGACACGTACCTTTAGCACAGTCTGCGCCTAGGAACCCTGGGAAGCAGTGACACAGTCCGGACACGCATTCACCATTCCCGTGGCAGTTACGTGGACAGTCTTGCACTGAATCTGAAAGAGAGAGATGGAGCGATGACCTTCTTCTCCGCCGCGCTTGTGTGGTCGTTTAGTAACCTGCCTTTTGTAACGACCCAAAAGGGGGTGGTGAGGATCAAGGGTGAACGAAGGGAACAGGGAACAGGCCGCGTCAAGGTCAACACGAGCAAAGCATGGAGGTAACCAGCGCTGTGCCCGTGCTAACCCATGCTGGACTGCAGGGACAGGCACAGTTTTTATTCTTTTTATTTTATTAAGATTTATTTATATTTTTTGTGTACCGGTTTTTGGTCTACTTGTATCCGTGCTTTGTACATATGTAGTACCCATGAAGGCAGGTAGAGGGTGTTAGAGTCTCTGGAACTGGAGTTGGCTGGCAGTTGTGAGCCACCATGTGGGTGCTGGAAACTCAATCTAGGTCCTCTGCAGGAGCAAGAAGTGCTCTCAATACTGAGCCATCTTTCCAGGCCCCCTTTTGTTTTATTTATTTATTTATTTATTTTTAGAAGAAACTGTCTATTTGGATTTAAATACTATGGAAGTTTCCATATCTGGATATCGGAAGGTTTTTAGGCACTAAAAACCTGTCTGCCATGCCTTCACCCTGAAGTTGCTCCACTAATTTAAGCTGTGGCTTGAAATAAAGGATCCAGTATTCTGTCCTCAGGTATAGAGAGTCCTAATCTCAGACTTGGAATGCAAAAATGTTCTCCGCCTTGGGGAATTATAAGAAAAAGACAAGCAGAACTAGGAGCTGCAGGCGAGGTGTGGCTGGTGCTGGACAACATACTGGGCAGTGTGGGCCAGCACCCTGCAGCCTTCTCAGGTTGTGTGCGTGCTTCATGATGTGTGTGCCACAGTGAAAGGAATTCGCTCATGAATGCATCCCTATCTTAACTGATGTGTGGCTATACTTAAGTCTTATATTCCCTTATGCATGTTTCAGGGTTCTGCAAGAAGCAGGCATTGGGTTCTATACAGTCTTTTTTTTTTTTTTTTAACCTTTCAGGTGTATGGGTGTTTTGCCTGCATGCGTGTTTGTGTACCACGTGTGTGCAGTGCTTTTGGAGTCCAGAAGGTGTCAGATCCCCTGAGACTTGAGTTGCAGATGTTTGGGAGCTGCCATGAAGGTGCTGGGAATTGAACCTGGGTCCTCTAGAAGAACAACCAGGGCTCTTGACCTCTGAGGCATCTCTCCAGTCCCCCACCTCAATAACAGTCATTTCAACTTAATTTTTGTGTTCACAGAAAGTATTCTGTGAACACCATTTAGTCTGCTTGCTCTACCCTGCACTAGAATCTTATTCCTGGTTCTCCTTATCCCTAATGTCATCTCATCTTTCAGGGGATTAGTTTGGAACTTTTTCATGTCGATTCAGATGGGCATGTTCTTTCAAAATGATCCTTTTTGTTCTAAATTCAAACAAGACACACTCAAGCTTTCAGATTCCAAACAACAAAGATGATGAAAAGAAAAATATGAGCCAGTAGGTCCAACACATGACGTGACCCAACCTGAGGAAAGGAAGGTGCCGTGCAGGAGTCACGTGAGCGGTATCGGGACGTGTTCTTCACACATCCTTCCCGCACTGAGTGCTCAAACGGTGCGTTCCAGCCGTCTTTCTCTAGCATCCACTTCTATTACCTTGAATCAAGCTGTTCTTCGTTTCTGAGGAAACTCAGTGAGTGGGTTTGCTTTCTTTTTCTTCTTCCTCTTCCTCTTCCCCCCAAATACATAAAAGACTATAAAGCCCACCCTGCTAGTTTTCTTGATGTCTAAAAGTTCACAGCCCAGCTCCAGCTCCTTTGGGTGAGTTCTTTAAGAGGCTGAGGAGCATGCACAGTAGCTGCAGGTTTTGCGAGCTCATCTTTCATTCAAAGGGCACAGGGTGCTTCCATAGATACCGAAGTTAGAAATCTCATGCAGGTTTGGAGGACTGGTGTGCCTGGGCCTACTCCTGTTTCTACATGTCTTGGGAGCTGAAGCCTACACTGTTGGGGTATTCTGGAATATTCCAGAGCATCTATCCAACACCATCTATATATGGCCTGGGCAGACAAAGGAAATATCTCTGCAGAGTAAAGGGCAGGATCACCAAGTTTAATAGCGAATGCCCCTCCGGATTGAAAGATAAGCGTGTTTACAACCCACGCTGGAGCCAGCCTCAGTAGCTCAGGGCTTCTCTCCTGCGAGGCAACTGTACATGTAGGATCACCAGGTTCACTCCTCGATACCCCATAGGCATCAGGGCTTGAAATCCATTGTCTGTGACCCTGGAGTCCTGTGTACACGTGTATAGCACATCCTGAGCATGCATGTGCATGTAGTGGATGGATGGCTATGCTCAGTGTCTTTCCCTATTGCTTTCCACCTCCTATTTTTCCCTCACCAAATTGTAAGCTTGCTGATCTTGCTAGCCTGGCTAGTCAGCAATCCACAGGGATCCTCCTGACTCCGTTTCCTCAGCACTGAGACTGCAGGCACGTACTGTTGTACTTGGAGTTCTATGTGGGTGTTAGGGTTGTGCTCACAGTCTCATGCTTGCCAATCAAGTGCTTTACCAGCCAAGACATCTCCCCAACCCATCCTGCAGCCTAATGCCTTCTGATGACACCCAGGAAACAGTGGCAGGCTAATGTGTTAGTTTGTACTTAGGGTAAGATCTCAGACCCTTCACTCTTTCAACATAGGGTACAGTGTATTAACTGAGCACCCGTTACACACCAGGAACTGCAGGGGCTCGTGGAATGATACAGGCTCTCTCCTCATTACTTTCCACTGTCACAGAGAATACAAGAAACCCTGCCCCCCAAAAAATACATAAACAAAAATTACAGTAAGCTCTTGGCAGAGAGTGGTCTACTCAGGGGTAAGAGAGGGAAGCCCCTTAGAGGGGGTAGGTAGGGTGGGCCTCCCTCTTTCACCCAGTACCGGGGAAGGATGAACTGTAACGAGCTGATGAGAACCGGTGGGTGAGAATTCCAGGTAGGTGGGGCAGCTTAGGCAAAGGCTGTAAGGTGAATTGAATCTAGAGTGATTGGAGATGGGGAGCCAAGAGCAGAGCGACGTGAGTTTGGAGAGATCTAGGCAAGGAGTGGGTGGAGATTGTCTCGGGCCCCGCAGTTCACCAGACAAATCGGATCTTATTCTGAGGCTCCTGGAAACACGTGTGCACTCTAAGCAGAGGATTGGCATGGTGGAGCCTGTGGTTTTGGAAGTTGTTCCTACCATGAGGTAGTGACTGCTTCTCACTGATCATGGCAACCTGGGTGTTTGGGTAGAACTGAGTCGCTCTGGGACCCATGTCCCTAGTTCCCAACTTGGTATTTTCAGGCCTAAAGCAGCAAGGGTCTTGGGAAGTTCCTTGTCACCATGGTTCTGTACAAGGGGGACAGAGGTCTCTGCATGCTCCCTACTTGTCTGCATGGCCCTGGCTGGGGACATTTATCCTTAGGCCTTAGCTTAGGTGTTATCTCACTTCTGGGTGACTTTTTCCTTCCCTTTCCTCAATGTGGGCTTTTGGTCTCCTTTGTTCCTGTCACCTCTCTCACTGGCTTATGATGGTCTATCTTTTTTTTTAATTTTTCAAGTATGTCTCTTTCCCTCTCCCAAGATGAGGCCAGATGCCATCAATGCCCGAGGTCCTTAGTGCCTGCATATAGTGGCAAGAAGTCACAGAAGTGTGTCAGTGTGTGCGTGTGTACATGATTAAGAGGGGAGAGAATCTGTAGTGAACAAAACTATAATGGAGTTTACTGAACATTTACTTTTCCTGTGGTCTTATGTTTGAAGCATTTTTATATTTTTTGGGGAGAGGAAACCCACACAGAGATGGTTAAGTTTTAAATGTAATGCCCTTTTCAGTCCCTTTTCCAATTATAAGATTATTCTCTTTGAATCAACATGGTTTAAGTTTTTGTGTGGAAGAAACAGGAGATGAAGGTATGCTTAGGAATTCAAAGATTTTTTTTTTTTAATTATTGTTTTTTGTGGCACTGCAGAGATTTGAAACCAGGGCCTTGCACAGGCCAGGTGAGTACTCCACCACCGAGCTCTTCCCGGCTCCAGGAGTTAGGGTTATATGCAGTGGGGGCTCACAGTGTGCTTCTAGAACATGCCTCTGTGGTTTCCAGGAGGATGCTCTTTTCTGAGAGGCAGGCTGCTTCTCCGGAGGAGACGGCAGAGTCCTGAGTCATGGGTGTCTATAGTGAGATCGCCCCACACTCATCTAACGCTTTCCTTCTGTTTCCCATCATGGGGGGTTTTCCTGCCCCTGACTGCTCTTGAGGGAGAATGTCCTGATGATAGGTGTGTGGGAAAGAACTTCCGATCCAAAGAAAACACTGTTCTTTTCCCACATTTCAGGCCAATTGCTATCATTGCTCTATCAAGATGTCTGCCCAACTATTAGGCTGATTATCTTTGACTCGGTCTCTGAGCTACAGCGTAGATGAGAGAAACCCTCTGGGGGAGAATTGCTGTTTCCAGCTTTGACAGGCAGGGAGGGTAATGACTGGGGGTGGGGGTAGTCTCCAGGCTACCTTTCCATGTCCATACAGGGTGAGGAAATGGGGCAAGACGCCATTGCAAGGTAACCCCAGAAAGCTGGTGGTTTCACGGGAAGGCAATGCATTTGACTAGATCCCAAAGAAATTCAGGACTAAGAGCACAGCCGTGCGAAGTCTGTGCTCTGACTTCAACTCTCTGGTTTTGTGGTTTTGGATGAATCCTTTTACATTCTCAGCCTTGCCATCCTCCATTTCCAAATGACAGAGGGACAGTGGCTTCCTCCACCACCATGGCTACTCTGGGGTTGGGTGAGCTGAAGAACGCCAGTGGCACATGGCGAGGGTGAACACGTGATCCGGAACCCGCCTCCCCACCAAGCCAGCCGCCATGGCTGCTCTGTCATGTACTTTGAGAATTTAAATACCATGTACTTTGAGAATTTAAATAATCATCGCTCATCATGATCTTCTCATTCTAGTCCCAGTTCTGTTTCTCGTTCCTTGCTTTTGTAAGTTTGTCTCTGCTGTTCTACTTCGCTCCCCTGTTGGGACCTAACATCACCCTAGAGATTTCCCATCTGTTGGGAGCTTCCTCTATGACTTCCAGTAGACTAAGTTATGACATGGCTTTGGAGCATAGGTTGGCAAACTTTCCCCGTGAAGGGACAGATAGTAACTATTTAGGCTCGGTGGGCCATATGGTCCCTGTTGCAACACTCAGCTCTGCTGTAACAGTGGGAAAGCTGCCACACACAACATGCAAACAGATGAATGTGGCCGTGTGCCAATAAAACTTTATTTATAAAAACAGGCAGTGGGCCAGATTCGGCCCCTGGGCTCCAGTGTGCCAACTTCTACTCTTGAACATTTGGCTAGCCTTTGGAGGGCCCATTTTTCCTTAGAAAAAGAATAAGGATCAACCTTAGACCTATGGTCACTACCCAAAATACGTGATTTTATATAATTCTAATGCGGTTACTGAGAAAGAATTGCAGTCTGACATTCAGGATGGATTACATAGATCCTTCAAGAATAAGAAATTCCTTGAGAAAGCCATGTGGGGGCCCAAAGAGAAGTTCTACAATGTAGTAAGTAGATTAACAGTGTTTCAAGTTGCTTTCCTAAAAAGTCACAGGCTTCAATTCGTGACTGCTGGACGCAGGCCAGGTTCATTCATGGTGATCCTCACTTTAGCCTTTGGGATAGGATCATCTCATCTTCCTAGTCAGGAGATTGAGGCCCAAGGCGACTCACCCAGCTACCATGTGGGAAAGAAAGTCTGGGACTTAGTCCTGCTCCTTTTCTCACGAATGCCCTAACTCCATCCCTCTAGTGAATCTTAAATCCGCCGTGAACGGCAGCTGGGGTGACATGGCGCTGTAGGACAATGAAGGCCAGGGCTCAGGAGGGAAGGGCATTCCCACAATTTGGGACCCTGAGGCCCCAGTTAGTGCCACAGAACTCAATTTAGTCCTCAGTGGAACAGCACAGTCACCTGCTGACTCACGGAGCTTCTGTATGGATCAGTTATCAGCAGAAGATGGAAACTCATAACCTAAATGATGGTCACTGCAGTTCCTTCTAATGTTAAAATTCGAGGGTTTTCTAGAAAAATGTGATTCTTTACAAGGAATCATTCTTTGGGGGGATGGTATAAGCACACGGCAGAGGCAATTTTGGATTAAACCTTAGCTTTTATCTTCATGCCTAGCGAAAAGCAGGCCTAAAACATGTCCAAAGTGATAGGCATTGAATTAAAGCATTTTGAGGCCTTCCTGTTTGGGAATTAATATATGACTTTTAAAAACATCTGTATCTTTTCCCCTGCTGTCTTTTTAAGTTAAGAGAAAAAAAAAACCACCTTTTTTTTTTTTTGACATACTCTCAATTTTTAAGAGGTTACAGCTGATATGAATGGCCAGTGTTTCTTGGCTCTGCTACAGACTTAGAAATAAAAAGGCATTCTTTATTCCTAGGAGGAGCGTGGAAGGTGATACCGGCATTGCCTCTGTTTCATGAGTAGGGAAGGGAGGCGATTACAAGCCCAGCTATGTGCTCAAAGGGGTGATTTGAATGAAACGTCCCACAGTCCAGACATCTGAAAACTTGGTCCCTAGTTGGTGGCTATCTGGGGAGGCTGAGAAGGTATGTCACTGGGGGTGGGCTTTGAGGTTTCAAAGACTCGCACTATTTGGTGTACACCCTGCTTCCTGTTTGCTATTGGAGATGCGAGCCCTCAGTCTTGACTCACAACCCCAGTTGCCATGCTTGCCTGTGGCCACACATCCCTGCTGCGACAGTGGAGGACTGTTACCAATTTACACAAGCTCCAAATCAACCCTTCTTCCTGCAAGTTGCCTTCGTCATGGCGTTTGCTACAGCAATAGAAAAGCAGCTGATAACCTCCGGTCGGCCGCACGGTACTTGGCCCCAGCTGTCTGATTCAGACATTCTCAGGCCTGGTAGTGACTCCTGCTGGTTCCCATGGAATTCATGTGCAGCCAGAGCCAAGCGCAGAGACTATGCAGCCTGCCTTCACATACAATGGAGAGCCCCCATCATTTCCATCCCACCCTTTACAGAGCTTCCCCTCAGGACCTACCTAAGACGACTGTGTTGAAGGAAACCATCTCCTTGTCCTTGCCGTCATTGTAGAAGGCCAGGTGCCACAGGCCCACATCCAAGTACTGCACAAACACGGCCTCGTTCTGCACCAGGGTCTGGATGCTCCGGCGTTCCCTGGGCGACTCCACCACGCTCCACTTCTCCTTTCCATCCAGGCGTTCCATGAAGTCATACTGGGGAGCAGAGAGAGGACAAGGTGTAAGGCCCATTTTCAACCTGAACCCTTAGTCAGCACTGCCCATCAGCTAATAGGAAAGTAATTTTTAACTATGCTTTTATAAAGTAAAATTAGCCATATAAATCGTGAAACAGTGTCAGCTATAACTTATTACACCTATAGTGATAATTATTAATTAATTTTCAGTGGTACTGGGGTTTGAACTCAGGGCCTTGCAGATGCTAGACAATGCTCTGCTACTGAGCTGTAATTTTATCCTTGTTCTATTTTTATTTTGAGATGGAGTCTGGATAGCTTTCTTAGGTTGTCTTTGAACTTGTGATCCTTGTGCATCAGCCTCTCAAATAGCTAGATTTATAGGTGCTTGCCCAAACTCCAGACTTAATTTTTATTTATATTCTGTAGTGCTGGGAACAAAACCTGAGTTCACATATATGCTAGACAAGTGTTCTTCCACCGAGCTATATCTCGACTCTGTATTATTATTAATCTTATTTCTATTGGTCACAAGCACACATCAGTAATTCTGGAATAAAAAATACAGTACTTCAATTGCGAGAATTTCCTCCTTACTCTTTCTCTCTGTTTTGTTGGGCATCGAATGCAGGGTCGTTCCCATGCTAGACTTTACATGCAGAGCTGTGCTCCGGGCTGTGTCCATATTTTACAGGGTTAGGGGCTTAAAGTTCAGAAAAACCAAGCATTTTGTTTAAAGTCACACACTTCCTAAGTGGCAAAGCAAAAATCGGGACAAAGTAAGTTCTGTTCAGCTATGACACTTCTGCCTTGATAGTGGCTGGTCTGAAGAAAGCAACATTTAAATGTTGAAGCCCGTGTCTGTGGAAACCAGGTTGTAAGTTGCTAGAGATGAGCTCAGCACAAATGCAACAGCTAAGGTTTCTGGGGATGAGGAAGCGAAGGCTCCAGCGTTAGCCAGGACAGACATGTTGTAAGCACCAGGTGAAATCTCACGGCGGGGGAGAGGGAGGCACTGGAAACTCTTGGGCAGTGACAGATGAGATAAGAGGACGGTCGGAGGAATTAGTTTTTGGAGCTGGGATATGAACTGGTCTATAGGGAATGGAAAGTAAGTAGGAAAACTGGTTCAGGAAGTGGAGATTGCAGACAGTCAGGCGTGAGGCGCGAAGAGTTTGATGAGGACAGTAAGTGAGGGGCAGGCACTCGGGGGACATTCTAAGGGAGAGAAGCCACGAGTTGCCCAGGGGCTGGACAGGGAAGACGCAGGGAAGGCAAAGAGGACACCGATGTTTCTTCCTGTTGACAAGAAAATCGATAAACCCCAGTAGAAATGGATGGATCTCGCAAACTCACAGTCACCACAGAGAACAGTTCCTTGCACTCTGACTCTCAGACAAGACCCCAAGTGCGCAGCTTCGGGCAGATTAAAAACCTCTGCAGGATAAAGCGCTGTCTACCTTCCCCTCCATGGAAAGAGTCCCACATACACTGCAGACATCAGCCATAACCCCCTCCCGACTTCATAGCCGGAAGCTCCAGGAATTGCCTAACTTGATATCTCCCTTATCAGAATCGCCCATCTTCCAAATCAAAAGCCTTAGTAATCTTAAGCACAAAGGCTCTGCCATTAGACGAACCCACGTTTGAATTCTGACTCCACACTCGCTATTGTTTGACGCGGAGTCTATTTTTATTCTCAGGGGTGGTGGCACCTCAAGTTCAGGAATACGGTACCGGGATGACACAAGGCAATGCTCAGGGCAGTGCCAGGGAGATAAGAAATTAAAAAGTACTTAGTGACTGAGGCCCACCTACACGCAGCTCGGAAGGACCCCAGGGAGGCGGCACGCAGCTCTAGTCGTTCACGTGGGGAACGAGATGGCCATTTCTGGGAAGACGAAACGGCTCACATCTCAGTAAGTAAGTGTTTGTGGGGAGCTTCCCTCTGCCCCACACTCCACTGCCCACCATCGTCCTTATGGGCTGAAATAAATGGTTTGGAGGGATATGACAAACAGACGCTGCTTCCAGAGACCTTTGTAACCGAGGCATTTGTTCCCTAGCAACCTCGTAAATGTCCGACCATGAACGCTGGTGTCTACAGGCGGCTGTGAGCTAGAGCAATGGCTGTACCTTCCTTGGTCGTGAGAGGAGAGGAATAGGCTTCACCTGGGGTCCGAGTTATCACCCTCAGGAGGCAAAGTTTGGGGAAGGTGATTACTTGTGCAGAGCCATTGCTCACAACTAATTTGGGCATCAGTCATCCGGTGCAGAGCTGGCTGGCCAGCCGAGGGACACAGAAATGGCTCAGGACTAGTGGCGGGTCTTGCTGTCCAGCCAATCAAATGACTGGGGAAGAAGGCATTTTTCAGAGTAGACGAAGGGCATTTATTTTGGCTGACTCCTCAGAGGCCTTCTGTGGAGGTTTAGAGGGCAGTTTTCATTTAGAGGAAATCTGCCAGCCATGGGTTCTCCAACAAGGCGTGAATGGGAGGGCGAGAGAAGATCCGGTGGCCCACACATCTCACTTTCTGTATCCCTTTATGTACGTCATCACTTTCTGAGCTCTTATCTTACTCCCTAAATGACACAATTGTTCCTGTGCCCGTCGTTAGTCCACACAGAAGGATGTAAGCTGCAGGCACAGGGACTCAGTGGCTGCTGGAGTATTCAGAGTGACAGCTTCAGGGTTTGCTTGCCTGGTTCAGGTTCTGAGCTCCGGTCTTCACTTGCTTGCTGGCATTTTGCGGAAGCTATCAAGGGCCTGAACCTCTGTCTTCTTGTCCTTGCAATAGGTAAGACAATGGTTTCCATAGCAAAACATAGCTCTAAGAATGAACTGAACTGATATATTTGGCGCCTGGAACTACGAGGGCCACGCGCACAAACTGTGCACTCTCAACTTCAGCCATCTTTATTGGATGTCACGCCCCTACCAAATCTGACCAGAGCAGAAAATGATTGATAAATGTTTGTTAAACATCAAACAAATAAAATAGCCAACTTGTAAATGCATGATATGGAGAGAAACAAAATTGGGATGAAGCAACAGTTTTGTCTCCAATGATGATTTTTGATTCTGTCTTCTACTGTGCTGTTTTAAATGGGAGAGGAGAGGAGAGCTTTAGCCAGTCTGGCATGACCAGTTAGAATGTGTGTGTGTGTGTGTGTGTGTGTGTGTGTGTGTGTGTGATTGGGGGTTGTGGGCTGGGCGTTTGGAAATTCATAAACACCGCCAAGATTTGAGAGATGCTCAGCACTCTGCTTCCCAGTTCAGCACGATAAACCATGTGAATGAGCTTCTTCCCTTATTGTGCCTCATGTCCCTTCCTTCTTTGACACTGCAACTTGGCGGCCTCTGTGGCAGAGATCACTATGGCTCTGTAGTCCCATTACTGCTAGCTGGGCAATGCCATACAAGCCCCACAATTCTTTCGATGCTGTCAGCAGGTGCCCTGTGAATCTCTCATATAGCCTCTCTCCTCTGCTGAGCGTGCCAGGGCCTGGTACCAAACTACGGCAGCAGTGCCCAAGAGAACTGTGGCCTGGATGTGCCGATTAGCACCTGGAAAAGATCCTGGAACTGCCCCAGGAACTATCTATCCATCACTGCTGGTGACAACCAGCCTCTGAAATGGTGACCTGCCCCTTCTGCAGGCTTCATGGATTTCTCTGCCCCATTTCTCTTCCCCTTCCCGTGTACTCCCCAAGATGGCAGCAGATTCAAGCCTTGTTCTCCTTGCTCATCAGGCAGAAGAGGACGGGTTACCCACGAGAGTGTGAAGAGCCATTCATTGGTGAAACTGCCCCTCTGGTATCTGTAGAGTGCCTCTCCCAGTTTGCCCGCGCATTCCAGTTGACACACCTGGTCCTCTTTCAGAGAAACATCTGGCTTCTCTACTCATAGGCTGATACAGCACAAGCATTGTTCATTGCTGCTCCGGGGAGGGTCCAGAGACACAACGTGGGTCTGTGGAGCCAAGTGTGGAGACTGCAGTCCAGGGCAGGGTCCGGGAGCTAGCAAGGAGCTTCTAGGCAGGGAGACCTGCTGGTTCAGGGTGCGTCTGCGATCTAGGATGTGGTTTTAGGCAGTCTCCCCCTTGCTAGCCAAAGGTGATACTATAAGGACAGCATTTTCTGAAGCCTGGCTAGAGCTCCATTTTCACTGGGGACTGATAACTCAGGCTCAGGACAGGACCAGCCACTTCAGGAACAGGAAATGGACACATTCAGGGGCCATGCTCTGCTTAGCTGGCTATAAAGGTCTCGGCACGACACATTCTAACAGGCCACAGAGTTCCCTGAAGGGCATTAGGAGTATATAGCCAACCCAGTCATAACAAAAGAGACACAGTGGCCTCTGTCTCTTTTATACCAGGGGAAGAAGGGGAAACAGTACAGTAACCTGGAATAGAAAACATCCATCTTCCTCAAAGTGTGCACTTTCTTTCTCCTTTCCTCCTTCTCACCCTTCCTGACTCCCTCCCTCCCTTCCTCTTCCTTCTCCCTCTCTCTCCCCCTCCCTTTCCCCCTCCTTCTCCACCCTTCCTTCTCTGACCTTGGAGGAATAACCCTGGCTGACCTGCAGGAGAAGGGCTGTGCCTGTGAACCATCCCTCATGCCCGGAAGTGGCATGAAAATGCAACTTTTACAAGAAGCTGCAGCGGCAAAGAAATAAACCACAGTAAATATTTGACTGATCCAATTATAAATCTCCCCAATTCTTGGCAGAGAGCAAGGAGGAGTGGTAATTAAGATAACTTAGTGGGTTTCCAGAGGAGCCAGTGGAAAGAAGAGACACCCTGCACTGGCTGAGCCTAGGCCTGAGGGCCTGGCATTTTCCCAGAAGGGAAAGCGACCGAGCATCCAACCATCCGCACACAGGGAGCACACAACACCCTAGGTTGCTGCTGGAAGCCTCCAGATTATGTACCTGCTAAAGAGGGCGAGGTTAAAGACAGACCCATTGCCCTTCAAGAAGATGTTATTACTGGGTCCAGGACCCTGGGAAACTGGAAAATAACTTTTCTGTCACTTGGAACGTCTGTTTGCTGAGGGTTGATGCGACTGGGAAAAGCAATAAATGGTGACATTTCCCAGAGCTAGCCTGCTACTCTGCTGCTCCCCGGCAGCATCCTGGCAGTGTCCTTGGTTTTCTACGTCTGAGGCCGAGTCTCCCTCAGTTGACAGAGCATAGGTAGCCGGTGGTGGGATTGTGGGGGGCGGCATGTGTGAGCTGGGGCTGCTTGAAGTCCCCATGACCATGAAGCCTGGCTGCATTCAGTGGCACAGAGGGTCACTCAAGTCTTGTGCATCTGTCTCTGCTGCCGGCCAGGCCTGTGGCAACATGGGCCCAGCCGATTCCACATCTTGGCTCAGCACAGCCTTTTCTGCTGGCTTTCCAAGAGGGCTGCGCAGAGAGGGATGGGTGTGGGAGGACCACAACTGAGTAGCGGATGGGCGTGGGGGTGGGATAAGACTTGCTCGAGTGGGCCCCACTGTCTTAGAGCACTGTGTCACTTAGTCAAAGGTAAGAGGTGGAAGGAGGACATTCTCTGGGCCACAGTGAGAAGGCATCTCCTGGCTCCCACGCAGGAAATGGGGCTGCTTTTCCAGATCAGGTAAGAGTCCTGTAACTCACTCTGTAGACCAGGCTGGCCTTGAACACACAAAGATCATCCTGTCTCTGTTTCCGGAGTGCTGGCACTAAAAGCATGCGCCACTATACCTGGCTTTCTAAAAATAATATTTATCTTATTTTTAATTATGTGTGTATGCAAATTTCTCTCTCTCTCTCTTTGTGTGTGTGTGTGTGTGTGTGAGAGAGAGAGAGAGAGAGAGAGAGAGAGAGAGAGAGAGAGAGAGAGAGAGAGAGAGAGAGAAAACGTGCTTCTTATCTTCCTTTCATTCTGAATGTCTGACTCTCTCCATATCTTGTTGGTGTCTCCTCTGCGCCTTGATTATCTCCTCCCATTTCTTCCCTCTGCTCGGAAGTCCCACCTATACCTCCTGACTAACTATTGGCCCTTCAGCTCTTTAGTAAACCAATCACACCAATATATAGTAACACAGTGTACAAATATCCTACAACACCCATCTTCTGATCCTTCTGAACGCTTGGTCCTCAGCTGGTAGAACTGTTTGGGAATGAGTAGAAAGCGTGCTCTTGTTGGAGGAGGTGTGTCACTACGGGTGGGCTTGCAGGTTTCAAAACCGCATGCCATTCCCAGGTAGCTCTCTCTGCCTCCTGCTTGTGGATCAGACGTAAGCTCTCAGCTACTGCTCCAGCACCATGCCTGCCTGCTGCTGCCCTGCTCCCTGCCACGCTGGTCATGGACTCTAACCCTCTGGGAGTACGAACCCACACATTAAATGCTTTCTTTTAGAAGTTGCCTTGGTCACGGTGTCTTGTTACAGCAATAGGAAAGAAACTGAGACAATGATTCTCTGTCTCCGCCTCCCAAGTACTAAGATTATAGGTGTGCGCCGCCAGGCCTGATTTCTAGTTGGCACTTGTGTCAGGCGTAGTGACAAATGTTGATGTGTGTTATCATTTCACGTTCCTAAGAACCTTTGCTCTTTATCTTTGGCGGGAGCAATGGCTGCTGCGGGGTTAGAGAACGAGCTTACCCCCTGGAGCAGGGAGGGCTGCCTGTGCAAGGCTTGAATTGGATTTTCAGGAATCAAGATAACCACTGGCAGCTACTACAAGTTTTCCAAGAACCTAGCTCTCGATGCCAGCCTAGCTGGTAGCTGGCCTGGTTTGCCAGTCCTTTCAAGAGGCCACTGAGGGAGGACCCAGCTGGGCTTGGGCAGAGCACACAGAAAGCGTGCCTGGGAAGCTCCGTTGGTTTTTCTGGGTGTTGGTCTCACCTGGGTTACAGCGTCTCTGAGAGCCAGCCCCTTTCCAGCTCCCTTCTCTCTCTTCCATGTGTCCTAGCCATACTGTTTGCTCTCTCCCTGCAGCATATCCCAATGCACCCCAGCCTAATGGCATTTGCACCAGCTGCTCCCTCTGCATGGCTGCCCGTCTCCTGCCCTTCTCCTGCCCACGCAGCTGTCTGTTGCTTGTCAATCCTGTCTTTGTGTGCGCATTGCCACGTCAGAAAGGATGCCTCTGACCGCCCACTCTAAAATACGTTTGTTTCCATTCTCAGCAGAAGCTCATTACTCCAAAAAATCTTGTGATTCCCCAATTGAGATCTCATCTCTGTCTTCTTGGATATGAGCTACTAAAGGGTGGAGCTTATAGCGAGTGACGGAACATACGCGGTAGCCTAGTGGGGGTGGGTATACACGGGGTGTGGGGTATATTTAAAGAATAAAGCACATTCATCCACTACACCATCCTGGGACCATGTAGCATCCTGTACCTGACCTCAGATAGGGATCCCCAGCATAGCATTTACCCCACCTGTTGCTACCTGAGGATAGCGTGGCATCCTCTGGCTCACCTGAACAGAATACTGCCCACTCCTCACCCATACAGAACACTGCCCACTCCTGCTATGACCTATTACCTGCTACCAAAGTACTACCTGTAGAACCCAACAAACTGGCCACCGACTTATTACGATTGCTTGCAAGAACCTACTAAGCCTGTAGGTTTGCTCCGAAGCTGAACCTGTCTCGTTGATCTGGGACCACTCCTGATACCTCATTCACATATCAACATAGATTTGCTACAAGACTGAACTTCAAGGACCATTCGGCTGGTCCACAAGCTAAAATATTGGGGAAATAGTCAAGACTCAAACGCCCACTCAACGAAGGTCAGACCAGATAGCCATACCAATAACCACCACCAGTCACCGAAATATAGAAGCCCAGGTCCCACTGCAAAAATACAAATGGCATAAGTAACCAAGACAACATGTCTTGTCCAGAAATTAGCACGCCCATTGTAATATTTCCCAAGAAAGACAACTTAGCTGATACACAAGACAATGATTTCAAAATAGCAATTATAAAGATGTTAAAAGAACTCAAAGAGAATAAGAATAAATGTCTGAATGAAGACAGAAAAACACAAACAGCTGAATGAAATAATGAAAACAATTTAAAATATGAAAACAGAATTTAATAAAGAGATAGAATCTCTGAAGAAAAGCCAAACTGAAATAAAACTCGAAATGGAAAACTCAGAAAGTCAAACAAAAGGCTCAGAGGAAAGCCTCAATAGATTGGAACAAGTAGAAGAAAGGATATCAGGTTTCAAAGACGAGGTAGCGAATTGGATCACCCAGTTAAATAAAATGTTAAATCTAGACAAACAAACAAAACCAGGAATGGAACAACAGGAATTCTGGGACTCTATAAAAAGACCACATCTATGAACATACAGATGAAAGATGAGAAATCTTGTTTAAAAGCACAGAAGATATTTTCAACAAAACCATAGGGAAAAAAACTTCTTAAATATTGCACCTATCAAGGTGCTAGAGGCACACAAAACAGCAAACAGACAGGGCCAGATATTTTCCATGTCATTTAATAATCAAAACACTAAGTGTACAGAAAAAGAAAGGACACTGACACCTTCAAGAGAGAAAGACCAAGTCACATAGAAGGCAGGCCCATCAGAATAACATCGTACTTTTCAGAGGAGACATTGAAAGTCAGACAGCCTAGATTGATGATCTACTAGTTCTGAAACACCACAGATGCCATCCTAGATTACTATAGCCAGCAAAAATATCTATCATGGGGGCCAGACAGATGGCTCAGTGGTTAAGAGCACTGGCTGCTCTTCCAGAGGTCTTGGGTTCAATTCCCAGCACCCACATGGAGGATTCCACCCGTCTGTAACTATAGTCCAATGGGATTCCACATCCTCTTCTGGTGTGCAGATATACATGTAGATAAAAACTCCATATTAAAAAATATGAATCATATTAACAGGAGAAAGCCAAACTTTCTGTGATAAAGAGAGATTTTAGGACTTTGTGTCCATTAAGTCAGCTTCACAGAGGAAGTTAAAAGGAATACTTTTGTCTTAAGGACCAAATGCACCCAAAAGAGCATGAGGAATAAGAAATAATTCCAAAACAGTTAATCAGAAGATGTTGAAGAAAACACCACCACAGCAAAACATCAGGAATTAATAAATACTGTCTAAAAACAACTCAATATCAATGGTCTCAATTCCCCCAGTTGAAAGTCACAGACTACCAAATTGGGTTAGAAAACAGGGTCCATCTTTTTGATACCTCAGAGAAGCACACTTCACCATTAATTGATACCACATCAGGGTCAAATGATAGAAAAAGTCAGAGCAGGTAGAGCTATTTTACTATGTGACGAAATAAGTTCCAAGGCCAAACAAGTCAGAAAGCTAGTCAAAGAGAGAGGGAAGGGCATTTTATAGCCAGTAAAGAAAAGTTCCACCAAAAAGACCCGACAGTTCTAAACAATCATGCACCAAATGCAAGAGCACCTAATTTCATAAATGAAACTCTGTTAGCTCTCAGGTCATAGACTGATCCCAACACACTGATGTGTGACCTCAAAACCCAACTCCCAACAATATAGAAATCATTCAGAAAAAAAAAAACTAAGTGGAGAAATCTGAAGTTAAATGACATCAGAAATCAAATGGATCTAAGAGACTTCTACAGGACTTTCCACTCAAACATTAGAGAACACACTTTCTTCTCAACAGCCCATGGACTGTTCCCCCAAATCAGCCACAAAGTAGGACACAAAGCAAGTCTCGGCAAATGACGAAAGGTTGAATCGTGTCATGCTTGCTCTTCCAGAGGTCCTGAGTTCAGTTCCCAGCACTGTGGTGGCTCTCAGCTGTTTATAATGAGATCTGGTGCCCTCTTCTGGCGTGCAGGTAGAACACTATACATAATAAATAAATCTTAAAAAAAGAATATATGAAAAGAAATAAACTCAGGGCTGAAATTAATGAAATAGAAAAAAAAACCCACAAAGAATCAATGAAATGAAAAATTTGTTCTTTGAAAAGATTAACAAGATTGACAAACCTTTAGCCAAAGTAAACAAAAGAAAGTGAACAAGGAGCCACATTGATAAAATCAGAGAGGAGGAAGGAAACATTAGATACTGAGGAAATCCAGAGAATCTTAAGGATAGACTCTAAAAACTTCCACTAAATTGGAATATCTACAAGAATGATGAATTTCTAGCTATGTATGACCTATACAAATTAAATCAAGATAGAATAAATAATTTAAGCAAGCTCACAACAACCAATGAGATAGAAGCAGTAATCAAAAATCTCCCAACTTAAAAAAAAAAGACTAGGGCCAGATGGATACCCTGAAAAATTCTACCAGAACTTCACAGAAGCAATCCCAATCCTCCTTAAATTATTTAAGCTGGTTTGCCCATGCAAAATGTCGACAGAAAGGCAGACATGTGCACATTCATACAACCATATTTAATATTTCTTCATATTTGAATAGGAAGAAACACTGCCAGTTTCTTTTAATGAAGCCAGTATTATCCTGAATCCAAACCAGACAAAGATACAACAACAACAGCAACAAGGGAGGGGAGAATGAAAAACAAAATTATTGATCAATGCAAGGGTAGACATTTTCAACAAAACACTTGCAAACTGAATTTATGAACACATCAAAAAGATTATTTACTTTGACATCACCCTAGTTATGTAGACATGGCTCAGCATATATCAATCAATAGACACAATCTACCACACAAATAGATCCAAGGACAGAAGCCACATGATCATCTCATAGTCTTAAGTCTTAGCTAGAGCACAAGGAAACAGAAGGAGATCAAAGAAATACAAAGAGGAAAAGCAATAGTGCAAACATCCTTGTTTGCAGCTGGTATGATTCCATACATTCCATACTGCACTGGAAAACTGCAGCTAATAGGCCGGAGGCCGTCCTACCCTTAGGACAAGCCTGTACCCTCACAAACCTTACATTTAGTTATGATAAGAAGCGATCCCCTTAGGAATGGGGTAGGAAGGAAAGGCATTCCCTTTGTGCCACTCGGTTCGAATGGAAGGGCAATGACCAGGTACTGCCTGTCCAGAGTGAGTCTACTGTTGAAAACCAAGGCGAGCCACAAATGTTGTGAGAGCCCGAGTTTAGGCTGACACAACAGCAAGGTGAGACACAGCCCTGGAAGCTGTGATAAAAGCAGGAGGCCTGGGTGCTGGCAAGCTAAAAACGGTGGGAACACAGGAGGCTTGGCTCAGGCAGTCAAGTGCGTAACCCTAGCCTTGGTGGCCAGGGGTCAGTCTCATCAACTGGAAATAACACTGGAATTTGGTAGCTCTGTGCCCGAGGTCAGCAGGTGGTCAGCTTCTGGCTCCACCTATCTGCTTTTAACTGCTGAAGAGGCTGGGAACTCTTAATTCCAGTGATTAATTCTAAGTGACTAATACTTAGAAGATTCTGGAACTATGAAGAGCTGCCAGACTATACAGAGTGCTTGCTTCCCACACTCCCAGTGTGGGAGTCACCTCAAGCTCAGGCGTATCACCTAAGAGGCTCAGGAAGGTGAGAGAAACTGCCCAGCTCATAGCTGCATATCTAAGGAAGGCCAGCAGAGGCACAAGGGAGGGAAACCACTACAGGCAGCCCCACCGACACCAGACCCTTGTTCGGGACCGGCTCAGCACCAGCATACACTGTAAATAGGACAAGAGCCCAGAAGATCAACTGATTCTCATACTCTCCCGCCTCCCATGCATAAGCCCAGCTTTCCAGTCTCTAGCCCCAGGAGGGAGCGACTCCCACACTTCTGCTTCTGCCTTCGCTCCTCTACTGCCTCCTCACCCCGTGTTCATCCTCTTCCGTTCTAACCACAGTTTCGGCAGTGTTTTCGCTTTGTAAGATTTAAGAATATTCATATTTAAAATGACTTTTACATTTTTATTCCTTTCATTCAATTCATATACTTTTCTAAACACCTTTTTCATTACTAGAAAACCTTTCCCCCTTTCCTTTAAATATTTTGCTTCCTTCCTTTTTGCTTTGGTAAAGTCTCCCATCTTATAGTATGCTGCACTTTTAGTAGTATTTTTTAAAAAAATCTCCATGTTTCTATTTTTAATTTCTCCTTATATTTATTTAATTTATTTTTGACTTTCATATGATTGGGGAATCTTTTGTTGTTGTTTGTTTTATTTTTTCCTAATATCTTGCTCTTTTCTCTTCCCTCAAAACATTTTTCTCCATTCATCTTTGTATTTTCTTTCCCCGCCCCTTCCTTTTTTGATTCACTTAGTCTTTTTACATTCATCCTAAATGACTTTGAACATCATAGCACATTCTGCATTAGCATTACCATTTGTCTTGTTATGGTCATACAAAGTAAAGTATTACATCACTCAATTATAAGTGTAATTAGTTTATAAGTCCTTTATAGTTTGATACTGTATAGCTGTTCATTTTCTCTTCTCTGAGTGACATGGGAGAATAAGGCCTAAGCAAGAGCACCCAGTAAGAAGATGATCCCTCAATAAGATATAGAGATATATACAGAGATATAGTTAAACTAACAAAGAAGTACCAACCACAACACAGATACAGGAAACATAAAGAAATATTACTCCTCCCAAAGATACTAACTTCTCAACTACCAGATTAAAAGATGCCAAAACAGGTGGAGATGCTGGATGAAGACGCTACATGTTTACTAGTAAAATTTATCAGTGGCCACAAAGAAGTTACACAGAATCATCTGAATTCAGTTCAGGGTGCAGAGAGGAAAGCCAGCAGCATAGGGAAAAGGCCAGTCAATGGATGAGGTAATCAGACATAAGGATGGAAAAGCCAGCATCATGGTTTATAAAAAACCTAGCAAAGAAGTTTGAAAAAAGGAAATGTAAAACTCAGAGAGTTAAATAAAAACACAGTGTAAAGCACTACCAGAGGAAGACTTGGCCAAGCAGAGCAAAGACAATCAGGGGTGGGGGAAGAAGGTTAGGGAAATATTATATTCAAAGGAAGAACATTAAAGAGTACAACTATATCATCTCTGAAATCTGGAATATAATCAAGAGACCAAACTCAAAAATCTACAAGATAAAGGAAAGTGCTGAGATACAATTAAAGGCATAGAGATTCTGTTTAATGAAATTACAGCAGAAAATTACTTAAATTTGGAGAAAGAAATGGTCATTCAAATGCAAGAAGCATTTATCACACCATAGACATGATTAGAGAAGGGTCCCCATGAGGCTCTATAGTCAAAATGTCAACAGGAATCAATATTAACAACTCCAAGGGAAGAAGAGCAGCTTATCTACAAATGTAAGCTCACTGGAATAATATCAGAGCTCTCCTCAGCAGCCCTAGAAGCCAGGATGTTACTAAACAATACACTTCAAGTCTTGAAAGCAGATGACCGCTAAGTAAATCCATCCTTTGAAATTGAGGGAAAAATTAGGCCATTTCTACACAAGCACAAACTAAGGACATTCACAACCAAGTCTGAGCTAATAAGAACCTCATACCGACTAAGGGAACAACCTACCAAGAGGACATTGCTATTGTGAAAATATATGCACTGCACATGTGTATACTTAACATTATAAAACAAACACTACCAGAGGTGAAGCCACAGGTTAATCTTAGCACAGTAATAGTGGGTGACTTCAATACCCTACTCTTGCCAATATATAGGTCATCACAAAAAAAAGAGGAAAACGTCTAGAATGAAATCGTAGCTTAAGTAGATTTAGCGGACATCTATTGAATGTTCCACTCCAATATTGCAGAATATACATTCTTCTCAGCAGCCCATGAAACTGTCTATAAGATAGGTCATATATTAAGACACAAAGCAGTCTAAACAAATTCAGGAAAAGTAATTATATGTAGCCTATCTGATCACAATAGAATAAAATTAGAAACCAATAGCAAGAGAAAATATAGAACTTATGTAAATTAAAGGAGACTAATTTCTTAGGAGTTTTTGTCTTTATGGTTTTTTTTTCAGTTCTGGGGTTCTGGGAACCAAGTCTTGAGCTTGCTAGGCAAATATTCTACCATGCAGTGAAACCCTCCACTCCTGCACATGGAGATTAAATAGCACACTACTGAATGATGGATGGGTAACTGAAGAAATCAAAAAATTCCGAAGGGGGCTACATAGGCTCTTAGGGGAGAAAACACACCATTGGGTCTTGCCCAACAGTGAATCCTATGATCTATCAGGCCAAGTGCAAAAATGGCCGGTTATTGGGGTAACTACCTGTTCTTCAACTTGATTTTACACTCACTCCACAGGAGGAGAGCCACGTTTGGTACTATAAATCTGATTTAGAAAGCTTGGTCGGGGAGATCATAAGCCTTAGCAGGGAACTGAATACAGTTGTTTAGGTAAATTGACATGTTTATCAAGCTGCCATCTAAATATTTGTAATATTTACCCAGAGAGGAAAACTGCTCTAATTCTTAATCAGTGAAGCCTCTTCCAGTGAATGATGGAGAATGACGAAAACCATGGCTACAGAGTTGGTGAGCAGTGGTGATGTATTAGTGCTCATCAAAAAAACCATTTATTAATATTTATTAATATCTCTAAGTATTTATACTCTCTAAGTATCAGGAAACATTTCAGAAAAAGGGGACCAAAGATGGCAAGAGCCAGAAGATAAGGAAAAGGGCTGTAAAATGTCATTTTCTGGCAAGACACAGCCATTACAGTCATGAACTCATAGCAGGTTCACAGTGGATGCCTACACTAGGTCTACAAAAGGAGAGTCGGGCACGGATAGAAGAGGGACTCACGGGGTCTTACCTTTCACTGGTTAACTCCCTAACTCAACTCCCTGCATACAGGAAGCAGGAAAAACATTGCTTTCAATTCTGGGCCCAACGATGACTGCACCAGGTTCCACCAGACATTTCTAATTCAATGGTCAAATGGACAGGCCTTTGTTAAACTAAATAGGTCACAAAACAAAACTAGAAGTCATGTACCTGGGAAAGGGGCTAGCTGACAAGAGTTGTTAGGGATGGGAGGTAGATAAGAGGGGACAATGGTGAGGAGAGTAATCAGACATTATATATGCGTGCGTGACATTATCAAACAACAAAATTAATTAACATTGATGTATAAAAAAGGTTAGGAAATAAATTAATAAACTAGAAGTTAGAAAAACAGTACAAAGAATTTATGAAAAAAATTGAATCTTATAATTGACAAACCCTTAGCCAAACTAAGCAAGAGAGAAGAGACCAAAGTTAAAAAAATTAGAGATAAAATTAGAACCATCATAACAATTACTGAAGAAATTCATAAACTCACTATGACAAAAACATATATTACACTGAATTGAAAATCTAAAAGAAATGGATGAACTTCTAGATGCATATGATCTACCAAAATTAAACCAAGATGAGATAAATAATTTAAACAGATCTATAAGAAGCAGTGAGATTGAACAAGTAATAAAAAATTTCCCAACTATAAAAAGCCAGGGCCCAGATGGATTCATTGCTGAATTCTACCAGACCTTCCAAGAACTGACACCAAAGCTTCTCAAACTATTCCACAAAAACAGGAAAGGAAGGAATAGTACCAAGCTCTATTTATGAAGACAGTATTATCCCAAAACCCAAAATGAATAAAAACATAACAAGAAAGTTATAAACCAATGTCCCTGATGAACGAAGATTCAAAAATTTCAACAAATACCCTCAATCTTAATTCAAGAATACATCAAAATATTATATATTTTCATGACCAAGCAGGCTTTGACAAAGGATGTGGGGATGATTTAACAAATATAAATAAATAAATGTAATACACCATATAAATGGACTCAAGGGCAGAAAACACACGGTCATCTCAGCAGATGGAGAAAGGGTTTTCTAAGAAAATCCAACTCCCCTACATGATAAAAGTCCTAGAGAAGTTCAGGATACAAGGAACATACCTTAACATAACAAATATTTATGACAAACTTAGAACGATCTTTGTATTTAATAGGGGAAAAACTCAAAACACTACCACTGCAATCAAGAATAAGACAAGGGTGTCTACTTTCCTCTAATTCAGTATAGTGCTAGAACTCTCAGGGACAGCAAGAAGATAAGGGAAGCAATTAAAAGAGATATAATTGGGAAGGCATCTGTGGTGGTTTGAATGGGAATGGCCCCCATAGGTTTAAAAATCCCATGCCATTCTCTATTAGTTCTCTCTCTCTCTCTCTCCCTCCCTCCCTCAAGGTTGTGTCTCAATATGTAAGCTCTCAGCTACTGCTTCAGTGCCATGCTAGCTGTCCTGTGCCATGCTTTCCACCATGATGGTCAGGGACTCTGACTCTTGGAAATGGGAAACTCCCAATAAACTCTTTCTTCTATATGTTGCCTTGGTCATGACGTCTTATCAGATAGCAAAGCAACTAAGACAGTATCTTTATTTGAAGATGTTATGATTCTATGTACAAGAGACCCTGAAGACCCTCCTTTCCAAGGAAACTCTTAGTTCTGATAAACACTTTGAGAAAAACTGTCAGGATACAAAAATTAACATAACAAAATCAGTAACCTTCATACATCCCAATAACAAACACACTGAGGAAAAAAAAATAGGGAAGCAATCTCATTAAAAATTGCCTCAAAAATTTCTGGTAATGAACCTCCCAAGGATCTGAACAACCTCTATAATTAAAATTTTAAAACATCTAAGAGAGAATTGAAGCAGACACTAGGGGATGGAAAGACCTCCCATATTCATGCGCTGGAAAGATCAACATTGTGAAAATAGCCTTCGTACTGAAATATCTTACTGAAAGCAATCTGCATATTCAATACAATCTCCATCAAAATGTCAAAACTACTTTTCACAGAAACACAGAAACAGTCTTAAAATTCATTTGGAAGCAGAGAAGAACTCAGGTAGCCAAGGCAACCCCGAGCAAAAAGTATAATGCTGGCGGTATCACTATACTCAATTTCAAACTATAGCATAGAGCCATAGTCACGGGAGCAGAATGGCACTGATTAAAACAAACAGACAAACAAGGAAACAAACAAAACCTCATGTAGAGCAACAGAACAGGAAAATTCTGACATAAGCCCATGCAAGCACAACCACTTGATTTTTTTTATTATTTCTTTTTGTTTTTGAGATTATAGCATAATTACATCATTTGCCCTTCCCTTTCCTCCTCCGAAGCTTCCCACATACCTTTCTTTGCTCTCTTTCAAATTCAAGGACTGTTTTTTCATTATTACTATATACATATATGTATAGTAGTAATATATATGTGTGTGTGTGTGTGTGTGTGTGTGTGTGTGTGTGTGTAATGTGCTCAGTCTGCATGATTTACTTGTATGTATATTTTCAGGGCTGATCGTTTTGGTGTTGAATAAATGGTTGGAGTACCTTTCCCTGGGGAAGAATATTTTCCCTGCTTTTAGCTTTCCTTAGTTCTTGGTGTAGAATTTAGGCCTCTTGTGATTTCCCCCATCCTTGTTAGTGTGTCTATTGTTGTCTTTGGGCAGTCATGTTGGTGAGACTTTATGCTGTAACTTTTGATATTTGTTGGAGATACAATCTCAGAGCAAACTTCCTCTTTCTCAGGCTCCTACAGTCTTTCCATCCCCTCTCCTGCAATGGTTCCTGAGCCTTAGGCAGCCACCGGATTTTTGACAAAGAAGCAATAATACTCATCGGAGAGAAGAGCTTCTTCTACAAATGTTGCTGAAAAAGCTGGATATCCACAGGTAAAAGATTGAAGGACGAAAACAGTCCTTACACAAACAGCCCTTTCACCTTACACAAAACCGAACGCCAAATGGATCAATGACCTTAGCGTGAGACCCAAGGCCCTCTAAAATGGCAGAGGAGAGAAGGAGAGAAAACACTTTAGGATGTAGACACGGGTAAGAACTTTCTGAATATGACCCTGGTCCCTCAGAAAATAAAAACAATTACCAACAAATAGGACCTCATGAAGTTAAAATCGCATCTACACAAAAATGGAAATAGTTAACCGAGTAAAATGGCAGCTGGCAGAGAGGGATAAAACCTTTGTCAGCTATCCACATAGCTGAAGAGAAGTATCTGGAATTTATTAATAATTAAGAAAACAAAACAGCAACAACACTACTCCTACAGCTAAGAAACAGACACCTTAGATATCTATCACCAGATGAATGGATAAAGAAAGTGTGGCAATACACAACATGGGATTTTATCCACTGTAAAGAAAAATGAAATCATAATATTTACAGGAAAATGTACAGAACAGGAATTCATTGTCAAATGACATACACCATTCTCAGACAAATGCTGCATGTTTTTCTTATCTGGAGAATATAGATTTAGGGGTGTGTGTGTGTGTGTGTGTCTGTGTGTGTGTGAGTGTGTGTGTGTGCCATGAAAGAAGAAAGGGGTCCTGAGAAAGAGAAAGAGATCTTAAGGGGTGGTGGAAGAGAAAGCAATCAAACACATGAGGTGCAAAAGTGGAAGGGGGCTATTTGGAGAAAGAAAAGAAGTGACCAAGAGGAAGGGACTGGGGAGAACAGAACAGAAAGGGGGTGAATAGGAATGAAGTATAAAGACATAAAAGTATTAAAATGCTTTAATGGGACTCATCACTTTAAGTTAATGAAATAATTCAATTTAACTTTATGTTCTCAGTTTGAAGGTGACTCAGGACCTTAGAGTTCTTCTATGCTTTCTCCTTTGACAAAAGATGTCTGCTTCAACCTGGGGTATACACCCAAGCCTGCATATGTGCCAACTCAACATGGGGGCACAGCCATGAAGTCCTCAGAGGGGATGCCCTTTCAACACTTCCAGGTTGCAAGACGCAGTTCAGAAAAAAAGAAGAAGCTGCATATCAGTGGTGAGCTGGGGCTAAGAAACAGCATTTTCAGCTGGGCGTGGTGGTGCATATCTTTAATCCCTGCACTGGGGAGGCAGAGGCAGGGGAATCTCTGAGTTTGAGGCCAGCCTGGTCTACAGAGCAGGTTCAAGGACAGCAAGGGCTATACAGAGAAACCTTGTCTTGAGAAACCAAAACCAGACAACTAAGAAAAGAAACAGCAGTTTCTAGAAAGAAGACAACAGTGGACAGAAGATACAGCTCAGCAGTGGATCAGTTGCCAGGCACCAATGAGACCTTGGGTTAGAGTTCCCAGCATTGCAAAAACCATCAAAACAAAGAGCACGCATCTTGTAAAGTGCTGTTCCAGTCTACACCCAAGGATATATCTTCTGCTTTCCCCCCTCTTTTCCCATCATTACACTTGCTTAGTACACCTTCCTCAATTCATTGTGGGTGGCTGCTCCTCCTGGAGGCCACTCTGCAATCCTTCCCAGGTGAGAAGGGTCCTAGGTTTTAGACTCATGACCCCTGTATCCTCAAACCTTTAAGAGTAACACTAGCTAACAGGTAGTGACTGTGTAGCTGACGTGCAGAGCAAATGACATACGGCTTAATCTCGGAGGATCGTACAAGAATACAGTGTTTGCAGGAGGCCTTCACACAGAGAAGGTGTCCTGAGGCTATATGGAAGGCAGAATGTCCCAGCAGAGGTACCTAAACCTTGCTTGCTTGCATATCTGCAGGGGGATGGAAGGAGATAAGAGTCACTCGATATAGTGGGTGCATTCTAAGCACTGCAATCCAGGCTTAGAGCCTTAAGGACTGTTGAACACTCAGTTTTCATATCAGTACTAGCTTTGGCCAGAGGCCCAGCCGTCCTCCCTGTAGAGCCCCTGGTTGCTAGGCTACCTGAGAGTGAGGAGTGAGGACTGCAGACCAGTTAGACTGATTGATTGATCTCTGTAGGGTGCTTACTATTTGTGGGGCGTTCTCTCATCTATTCTCACAACAACCTGATGAGGAATGGTCCTCACGTTGTGGATGCTGAAAGGGAATCTCGAGAGATGAACCTGTGGACACGCCAGCTACTGCGTGGCCGGGGTAAAATACAAACTCCGCCCAGGAAAGCTGCGGGGTCCTTTCTCGTCTGCCCCAGCCGGTCCCTCAGGGCCCTCCCCACTTGATGCTGCCATCTGTGTTAGTCACTTTTACACTGTTGTGACAAAATATTTCAGAAAGTCAACCAAGGGAGAGAAGGTTTACTTTGACTCACACTTTCAAATGTTTTAGTCCATACGAGCTGGCTCCATTGCTTTGAGGCCTGTGGCAAGGCAGGGGCAGCATGGCCATGTGGAGCAAAGCGGTATGCTAAGACAGGAAGGGGCAGGGACAAGATCATCCTTCAAAGGCCCCGGTATCCTACTTCTTCAAACTAGGCTTCACCAACAAATAACCTGCTCTATCAGGAACTCATGCTACAATCAACTTATCAAGGATTAATCCACTAATTAATTTCGCCCTCCTATAGTCTGACCACCTCCCAACAGAGCTAGTCCCTGGGGACCAGAGCTTCAACACAGGACAGTTCACATAAAACCACGAATGGCACTGTAATTTCTCTGTGTGTGTGTGCACACATGCACACCTTAACTTCTCAGACAGAGTTTTACTGAACATCTGACTTGCCATTTCAGCTAGACTGGCTGGTTGGACGAGTCCCTGGGTTTACCTGTTTTCACCCCTATACCCATGCTGGAGTTTTTTTTTTTTTCTTTATGTAAGTGCCGGGATCCAAAATCCTATCTTCCAGCTTGTGTAGGGAACACTTGGCCTCCTGAGCCATCTCAACTGAGATGTCCCAACACTGTCATTTTTTAGCTTGCCAAGACCGTGTCCCCTTACGGTAGAGGTGATGTTTTTTCTTCCCATATCTGCAATGTAGACATCCCCCAAACATTTGCTGAGCTTGTAGCCTGCGGCAGGGCAGATTTTAGACTTCATTCTCCCACAGGGCAAAGTCCTCACTATGTAGCATTTTTATCTAGTCCATGAGCAGAGTTGAAGACACTACGCGGAAGACTCAATAACCCAGACAGCCTTGGGGTCAAAGTCAGTGAAACCTACGAGCAACTCAAGCCCTTTTGAAGATGCATGAAGGTCGCTGTACCCCAAGGCCAGGGGTGTGCTCATTCTACTGCTCAGTGCCCTACTGACACAGTTTCTTATTTATGGCACTTTTCTATCTAATTGTCTGCAGCTAATTCTTCATCAAAAATGTCACATTTGGCTCCTTGCCCTCCCAAGATCAATAGGAGGGTCTCACGAAAAAAAAAAATCTATCAAATCTATCACCAAGGAGAGAGAACAAAGACTTTCTTTTGGGGCCATGTCAGGATGGCTCCTGGCAGCACTTGGTGCCTCCACTCTTAAGGATTCTGCTCTTAAAGGCTTGACAGACTGTGAGCTCTCTGAGCGGCATTCCCACCCAAGCAATTCATGGCAGGGGAATGGTTAAAAAGTCCGTGCACATGGATCTCAAAGGTGCTTACTGAAGAATGATTACTTACTAAATGATTGCTTACTAAAAAGGAGGATTGGTTAACTTTTTTAAAAAAAAAGTCTAGACTAATTTTAAGTCATTTAAAAAGATTTTATAAAGAATACTCAGATTTGGAAAGATTTCCCCTCACTATCAGTAAGTAGAGTTTTTTTTTTTAATGTTACATGTATTTATTTAGTTCAAGGGGCACAGATCTGTCATGGCATGTTGAGGTCAGAGGAGACCTTCTGGGAGGCAGTTTTCTCTTGTCACATAAACACCTGGGATAAAACTCAGGATATCAGGCTTATTGGCAGGCAAGTACCTGTACGCACTGAGCCATCTCAAGGCTCTGATCACACACACACACACACACACACACACACACACACACACACACACACATACACACACACATATATGAGTTTTGTATTTATATTTATATATATAAGCTTTTCTAATGAAAAATTATATATATATATCATTAGAAAGACTTTAAAAAAATTTATGTGTGTGTCTGTGTATGGGTGTGTGCATGTGAGCGCAGAACCTTCAGAAGTCCAGAAGGGGGCACTATATCCCCTGGAGCTGGAGTCCTAACTGGTTGAGAGCTGCCCAGTATGGTTATTGGAAACCAAACTCAGGCCCTCTGCAAGAGCAGTAAGTACTCTTAACTGCTGAACCATATCTTCTGTCTTCAACCCCACATTTTAAAAGCAGTGATTAAAATGTGTGAACAGAAAAGAGGAATGAACATCAGAGCCTGCATTAAAATGCCAGCATTTTCTATTTTTCCTACCAGCACCATAATAAGGAAAACACAAGTCAAACCACTGTCCAAAGAGGCGGGTGGAATCTATGTGGGAGTTTTGAAACGCCTGAGAGTGGCTTACTTCCATTCCTGTGCCAGGACAACTCTAGGCATCTGATGAAGGCTTTCTCGCCAGTATCTCACCACATTGCCATAAGCACATCATTGTTCCATGCCCATTTTACAGGTGAGGGATCCTTAAGCACAGAGATGCCAATGAGTTGCCCAAGGTCACACAGCCTGGAAGTGCTAGAAGCTGTAATTGGCCTGTATTGGACTATACTGTGGATTCCCATTCTCTGTGTCTCGACCAGCTGCACAAGTATTCCATAGGATGCTCCTTTAAACACGATTTCAAAAATATATATTTTAACATCTTAAAAATTACGATGCAGCCCCACACTAACGTGATTTAGATAGCAGCGTCTAGTTGTCTGAAGATACTTGGGATGAGTGAGTGAGAGGTCACTTGAACAAATGCATTTTAATACATGAGAAAGTGTGTAATTTAGGATTTTACCTTGCAAAAAGAAACTCTAATTAAATAATATATATTTTTCTTATAGTTATGAAAATTTGGGTATATTTGCAAATATCTAGTGGTTGTTTGTATGAATACTCAGTTTGCACACACATGCGCACACACACACACACACACAAATGTGACACCAAATATTTCACTCCATCTCAGCCTCATCGATCGCCAAACACATCCTGTTTTCAGAGCTGTCAAGAGATGGGCGTGACCTGCATCTCAGAGTAGATGAAGCACAGGAAGCAGCCTTTCAGCTTTCCAGCTGGTTGGCCCAACACAACCAAAAAGGACATTTTTTTTTGGTAGCAAAAGTGGATGCTTCCATCCAGTTTCTCCAGGATCTCTTTTTGTTTTCTTCATTGTCCTCCTTGAAGTAACCATGATGAGTTTGCCAATTTGCCCCTTGCTTCTCAGGCTGTACCCTTAAGCACAGAGCCTTCTGTAAGCACTGGGGCACCCTGAGTGCTGCCTTCTCTGGTGCCGCCTTCATCGACTTAATGAAATTCCTGGTTTTGACAGGAGTTGTAATTTTGCTTTGTAACAACGAGGCTTACATCCCGGAGACGCTCTTAGGAATGACTGAGTGCCAGAAAGGAAGGTGCCTGACCTTCGTGTCTGGCACAAAGCAACTCCGTGACCCCACACTACCCCTGTGCGTCCATCTGTCAAATGGGGGTGCTACTAATAGACCTGTTGTAAGGATAAACTAAGTTAATTCATATGAAGCAATTAGTCTGAGGGATGCTAAAGCCCTCAATAATAACACCAGCCACGATTACCGTCAGTGGGCAGTTACTAGTGCAAAGTGTGTGTGTGTGTGTATGTCTGTAGAATATATTTATGCGAGCAGATAAATGTTTAAAAAAGCATCTTTACCTAGACGTCCTTTGGTGGTCATTTGAAAGGCCCTTAATATCTGAGCACTCAGAACAAAGTCTTAACATCTTTGAACGCTGATTTGAACTTCTGCAACTGTCACTTATTAGAGCTAAAGACGAGCACGAGGCTCCCTCTGATCGCAGGCTGATGAGTGTCTGCTTGGATAAATTCATACAGGCGGCCACAGTGGAGGCGCTTGTTCAAGCAAATGCAGGGAGAGCCGAGGCACCTGCTTGGGTCACCATGTAAACCAGGAGTGGAATTCCAAATGAACACCACACGTCTGAGAATGAAAAATTTTCTTTTGGTCTTGCATTAGAGCTCAGTTGGCCTTGAACTCATGGTTCCCTGCCTCAGCCTCCCAAGCTCGAGAATTTCAAACTTTTGCTACCAAGACCAGTGAGATTAGAAAAAAACAAAGCAGACCAAAGACTATCGAGTTTAAAGCTTGAGTGAGACGCGCCTCCTTTTATAACTAAGGTGAGGGCTGTGAGAATTTGTTAGACATTTTAAATGATTTAACCTTGAAATAATTATTTCCCCTCACTTCGCTTTCAAGCTTGAGGATCAATTTAATTGAAGAGCATCCACAGCCTGTAAGGGAAATGATTAAAGAAAGCTCTGCTTCTATTCACAGCCACGGAAGTATATTCATTATGATTTTTTTTTGGTCAAAAGTGTGCAAAGAAAACAAAGTATATAAATCAATTGCATCTCGAGGCTGACTGAGATTACAGGTACCACCAGACTCTTACCCAGGCTTGAGTCACTGAAAGCAGGCCCAATGGTGTCACAGCCTTACTTCTCTTAAAGAGAGACTACAAAAATGAAGAGGCTATAAGGAATATACTAACAAATATCCATTTCCACCAATTGAAATGAGTAAATCTTAAGGAATTAACATTTTTCTTTTTAATCTCTGTGTTATATATAATATATGATCTAGTATACATAAAAATATGTATTTCAAAAATCCAAATTTCAGTTCTAATCTATATGTTTCTTAGAAGGAATGAACCTTCATGAGTTTATTTCCATACATTCTTCTAAATTCATGAGTTTCATATTCATGGGTTAAGCCAACAGCTGACTAAAATATTTATGAAAAATTACATCTGGAGTAAATAAGGGTATTTTCCCCCTTGCTGCTGTTGCCTAAGCAATACGGCATAAAAACTGTTTAGCCAGCACTGGCACTGGGTTGGGGAATATAAGTCACCCAGAGAGGGTTTAAAGTGGATGGAAGAATGTACATAGATTTCACACAAATACTATGCCATTATATAAAAGGGAAGTGAGCATCCTAGGATGTTGGTGGGCTGGGACCAGTCCCCACAGATACTGAAGATGACACGACATATAGATGAACATGAATCCACAGACATTACTATTATAATAGCATGTATGGATTTGGAACCATAAACTGTATGCAAATAAAACTGTCACTTTTATGTTTTATACCTGGGGTTCTTAGAAAGATTTTTATTAGACGATAAAGGCCCTTTGCTTAGAAAAGTGACAAATTCTTGACTTCCCAAACCTCCAGGATTCTTTTGGGGCTGATCACCAGACACAGCGATACCCTCTGACCCTCCTCTCAGCATTCTCTGTCTCTGAGTTCCGTGAAACCCAGCATCATGGTTCGAAAAACATGCAGTGTATCTTTTTGTTTTTCTTTTTGTCAACTTGACACAAGTCAGAGTTATCTAGGAAGTTAAAAATGCCTCTAACAGATTGCCAATCTATAGAGCATTTTCTTGATGAATGATTGAAGCAGAAGGCCCAGCTTATTGGAGTGCTATCCCTGGGCTGCTGGCTTGGGTGCTAGAAAAAAGTGTAATGAGCAAGTTAAGGGGACCAACCCAGCAAACAGGGCTTTTCCTTAGCCTCTGCTTCAGTTCCTGCCTTGAGTTCCTTTTCTGACTTCTCTCGTGGCGGACTGTGACTAAGATGTAAAGCCAAACTAACCCCTTCCTACGCAAGCTGCTTTTGGTCATAGTGTTTTATCACAGTGTGTTAGTCAGGTTTCTACTGCTGTGAAGAGACACCATGACCACGACAACTATTCTAAAGGAAACATTTAATTAGTGGTTGCTTGCTTCCAGTTCAGAGGTTCAGTCCATCTAGCAGGAAGCAAGGTCACATGCAGGCAAGCAGGGTGCTGGAGAGACAGTCCAATGTTCTACATCTTACACGCAACAGGAAATGGACTGATACACTTGGTGGTATCCCGAGTATATGAAACCTCAAAGCCTGCCCCCACAGTGACACACTTCCTCCAACAAGATCATATCCACTCCAACAAAGCCACACTTCTGAATAATGCCTCTCCCTATGAGATTATGGGGTTATGGGATTATGGGGACCAGTCACATTCAAGCTCTCACACAGAAAAGAAAGCTAACTAAGGTTCGGGGTTTGCTGGTGAATTGCTCCCACACCAGCTCTCCTACTGAATTCAAGCATCCTTTGCCGATTTTTTCCTAACCACTGGGGCAGAGTGTTTCCAACTGTGGCGGCAATCAGGATGGTACCAGTTTACCACTGCGGGTGTCTTGAAAAAGTCTTTTCCTAAAGCACCTTCAGAACTTCAGGGAAATAAAGGAATGGATTCCACAAGATCTCTATAGCACGCATGACTGTGAAAACGTGCCTACCTCACGATGGATATGAACACCTTGGGGGCTTCTGAAAAATGCTCAGAGATGCCCTAGAAGGCTGACAGTAAGCCCTGGTATTACCTCTACCCTGCTTCACTCAAGGAACAGGCCCAGCAGAGCCCAGCTGACTGGTACCTGGGCTCACAGAAGGCAGACAAGTAGTGGCAAAGTGATATAGCCAGACGGTTGAGATAACCAGTAGCTCCAGTATCCTAGAGTCCTACCTCGGCTTGAAGCTATGGAGCTATGGCCAAGCCTTTTTAGCAGGGCAACAAAGTAGGGGATAAGAAAAAAGAGAGTCTCTTTCCCAACAAGGCTGTGAGACAGATCAGGATGGGCGGGAGGCAAGAAAAGCTAATACCACTGATGGCCACTCACAAATTTGCTTTTTAAAAAAGGCATTAGGAGGATTCTGTGGGTGAGGACAAAAAGGAATGTTTGCTCAGCTCACTCCTTTGATCTGAATTTACACATGATCAATCTTCCATATTTGCATTTATCCAGTATGATCACGAGGTGGCTTGTGGTCTCTTGAGCAGTTCTCTTCTATTGGTCTTGTGTGCAATCCGTGGACTGTTTAGTTTCTGCCATAGAGGCATCTCAGTGTAAATGAGGAGCTGCAGGCTCCGCTTCCATCTTCCCGCGCTGCTCCATGCCTGGTACCTTCTGGCAATCAAGCCTCTGAATGCATGTTCAAGTTGCTGCTGGAAGTCACTGGGCTCCTGGCTCCATCAGTCTGAGTGATGAAGTAGGCATTTTTAATATTTGCTAAACAGGACTGTGGAGAAGGTGAAGTCTCGGCAGGGCTCCCAAGCGGTAACTGCATCTTGTTGTCTCAGGTTAATCATGTACCTAATTTGCCGATTATTGACTTGTTCTCGCAAAGGGTTTTCCTTGGCTTGACATATCAGCGGCAATCAGTGATGAACTGTCAAGCAAACTTGCTCGCTGCCTTAACCACCCGAGTTCCGGACTTGCAGCAACAGACTCCAATCTGAGATTTCCTCTGATGCCTAGCCCAGAAGCCTGGTCACATGATCGTTTTCCTTCCTCAGCCTGGCCTGTTTTGTTCCAAGAACCAAGGTTCAGCAAATCTGACACAGTTTGTAGGATTTCAAATATTTGGCAAGAAACCAGCCAACTTCGAGTGTACACACACCATCCCCCTAAGAATTTGAGTTGGTACGTTAAGACTGACTTATTTTCTTCACTGCTTTTTTTTAAAATGCAGTGTAGGGTGTCAAAAATGCAACATCTCAAGCACAAAGATACCATCCTTTCTAACTGACGATGCTTGAGAAATGGCAAGAACTAATTTATGCAGGGGTGCAAGTCAATGAATTAGTCACTGACACAGTGCTGCCCTGTATAGGCATGGTGTATGCTCTCAGGAGAATCTAGCATGGTAAATGCAATTCATAAGGGTTTATTTTAGGAGCAAACTCAGACCAGCCACTAGGACTGTCTTCACACTGTGAGGAAAAGTCACTATGGCTTTTCATTCATATTTCTGGACCTTTTCTTCTGGGACCATCACTGACTGTCCCTCTGAAGTAGGGTGTGACTTGTTACAGGCAATAAGACTAGGAACTTATATTTCATGTGTCACAGGATTCTTTAGGAATGGGTGCCACATTCCCATCTCCCCTTCCCTTGCCATGGGGAGCTGGCATGTGCCTGGTAACAGAGACTTTGTAGGTCTGGGTCCTCGAATCAGAAGATGGCACCAAACAGTCGTCATTAACTGGAGATGAACACACGATGCAGGGATCAGAACTTTGGTGCTAATGTCTGCAGCTAAGATAATTCCTTTGGGGGTACTGTGCTGTGGGCAATCGAAGGCAGCCCTGAGGAGGGGATTTCAACAGTAGCTTTGGCCTCTGCTCAGGGATGTGTAGCGATCTTCTCTGAGCTGTGATGACCACAAGTGTTGCCAATGTCCCTCTCTGTGAAGGGAGTCGGGGCAGGTCACCATCTCCCCTGATGGAGAATCACTGATCGCCAGACTAAGCAAGAAGCGGCATTTGCTATTTCAAGCCACTGGACTGTCAGGCTTTTTTTTTTCTTTCTTTCTTTTTTTTTTTTTTTAAACTGCCATGGATACGCTTTGCTAGAGCAAACATATATAAACATTTAGCCAAAGGGGACTACTTCAAATTATGAGTATTTTTACTTTCTCCTTTTTGGTTTCTTGAAATTTTCGGCAATGAAAACATAGCTTGTTCTTCATTAAGAAGAAAATAATGAAGTAATTAATTTTATTTTTAAACCCCATATTTGAATAATTACTTGTTTGTATTAGTGGTTTTACTACACACACACACACACACACACACACACACACACACACACACACACACAGGTTTGGAGAGGATTGTATTGGGGGTTGAACCCAGGGCTTTTCACATGCTTTCCCATCTCGGTTGCCAATGCTGAAGTCCAGTGAAATACATGCTATCTCTCTTTGGGGCTTTAGTTTACCAAGACTTTCCACATCTTCCCTTTGTTGTTCTGTCTATTGTTACATAACTGCCACCATGTTGTGGGATGGGTGACACAGGTAAGAGAGAAAGCAAAGCTAAGATGAGCCACGGCATTCATTCCCGACCACCCGGTGATGGCGTGGCTGGCACGCCTCCACCCCGAAGCTCTTGGTCTAACTGCAGAACTTCCTCGCCTATGCTGTGTTGCTTTTGTATCTTCTGGAAAAAGTCAGTTTGAGAGAGAGTCAGCTGAGACTGACTCCGAATCTTGGGAAGTTTAAGCAGATTAAAAAAAAAAAAAGGGAATCCCGTCTGTATTTAATATCCTTGGACAAGGGTACTAAACTTGTAGTCTCTTGGTCAGAGCAAGATCCTCTATAAAATTTAAACATAGCCATTTCATGCAACACAGTCAATGGAATTTCATCCCCTTTCCCCTCCCTTTCTTTCTCTTTCTCCAGCTCAAATGAGTCACCTTGGCTAGGCCGCCAATCCCCATAGAACTTATGTTCCTTGATAGGATATGCCAATAGAAATGAGAAATTCTATAATAGCTTGAGACGTGTGTTAGTCACCTGTCCCTGCAAAGAGCTCGGCACCATCTCCTCTAGGAAATGTGCCTCATCAAATGGACATGAATGCATGTAATGACAGGGAGTGGATGTAAGAATGTGCTCGGAACATTTCCCCCCCGCCCCCCCCCCCCTTAAAGCAGTGCTCTGATAGTGTACCTGTCTTGTGCATTTCCAGGCATCTCTGCTGTGCTATGCTTACCTGACCCCTCAACACACCCTCCGTTCTTACACTGGCAGTTGGACTGAAATCCCAGGTCATATCAGCTCCTTGCTATTCATTTCCCTTCCCTTGAAGCATATGCTGGGGCTGTCCCTGGAGTGGGTGTTTTTTTTCAGAGGACGATTGCTAGAACAATCACGAGCTTGGCAGGAGATGGACAGTGCGGTGTAGCCACAAAAGAGGAAAAGACATTGTCGTCGAGGGCTGGAGTCCTGAATGTCAGAACGGCAGGGAAACGGAGTGGAGTTTGTCTGTCAGCTGCTGTCTGTTATCACTCAGTTACAGGGCTGTCATAGTCGCTTGCTGTAAGCACAACTTTCCCAGGCTCTGGTATCCAGAGCTTGCAAGGCAAAGGGAACAACAGAGCCAGGGGACAACGTTGAGGCGGCCCCATTTTCCTTAGCGTGGCTCCTGGCAGCTGAGGAGCTGAGAGGGAAGTTGTGCTCAGTTGTGCCCAGAGGCACAGCCATCCATTCCCAAATCATGCCAACAAGCAGATTTCGCCACTGTAAATCCTTCATTACTGCTACAGCAGGACCAGTGGAGCCTGAAGGGCAAGCTGACCACCTAACAATCTGTGTAACTTCCCAGAGTGGCATCCTGCTGTCTGGCCAGAAGCTCTGGAACTGCCCCGGGAACTCCTTTCAGCTGAATTCCTCCTTCCCTGGATGAGGATCTCTTCGGAGAGCAGCTGTCTGCTTGGTCAGGGACAGTGTTCAGTCATCTCTGGATAATCTGTGCCTAGCCCAATAAATATTTTTTCTGGATGGATGGAGGACTCATTGATGACCACTTTACATATTGGTCCCAATAGCATGCACTATGTATGGTAATAAAAACCTACATAGCCCTCCCTGCTCAAAATGAAATCGCCCTTAGAGTCCTTATATCGATCATTGCAGGCTATAAAGATGGGATTGCAAATAACTTTCATCTCGAGAGCCAGCTCTGGTCGATTGGTAGTGGCTGCCTTGAGAGTTGTGCAGGGAGGTATTTGTGTACTGGGCTCAGTGAGGAAAAGTGCTGTCATTGATTAGCGATGTCTGCTCTGAGCTAAAGACAAGGCTATGGTGGCCTGACTGCTTCCTATTTGCCAATGATTTTAAAGCCTTAATTTCTTCTGATAGAATTTTCTAGATGAATATCTTTCCAGCACATTTCAAAGCCAGCTTTGACTGGACATCTGGGTGCTTTCCCTCCACAGTATGCTTCCTAAGGTACTTTATATATACATATATTTTTGCTAGATTTGAGGGCAAACGAGGCAGGGAAAACTTGGCTTTTCTCAGAGCATATAATTCTTGCTGGAGAAGAAACTCAAGCAAGTAGGTGTTAATTCAGCCCAAATGGTATGCATAGTGAAATCTATACCAGGAAGCCACAGGGTGATAGATATGAGTTCCATAATAAAGTCTACTTTCCTTATTCCTAACTCTGGCGAGAATCTCCCTTTTACTTTGCCAAGGGTTTCCCCAGGAGCTCCATTAGGGGTATCACAGAGAAACGTCACTGGATGCCAGTTCCATACGTCACTCTTCCCACACAAAATGGTCTTCTACCTGGTGTGACTTCAGTGAAGTGTCTTTCCAATATAAGGCACCCTGAGGTTAACTTCTAGGCCAATCAAAGTAGGCTAGACATTAGTAAGGCGGCACATCTTTAAAAACAATAATTCATGCAACATAAACTTAACTTTAAAAAGAATCCCAGTGGTCTTAGCTCATTCACTGTTATGTCACCACCTCAGCTAGTTCCAAAGTAGTTCCATCACCCCTGGAAGAAGTTATACTCCTGGTAGAAATCAATCCCCACTAGAAAAACAAAATCATCCTGAGTGAGGTAACCCAGACCCAAAAAGAGAAACATGGTGTGCACTCACTCCTAACTGGATATTGGCTGTAAAGCAAAGGATAGCCATGCTGCAATCCAGAGACCCAGAGAAGCTAGGTAACAAGGAGGACCCAAGGGAGAATACACTAAGATCCCTGGGAAGGGAAAGTAGAGGAGATCTCCTGGGGGAACTTGGGGTGGGTGGGCATGGGAACTTGAGGGATTCGGTTAGGGGGTGGGTGGAGGGGAACAGTGCTGAGAGATGACTGGAAAGGGGGTATTTGTGGAGTCGGGTAGAAGTCTGATGCAAGTCTACATTCTGCGAGTCTACAAGGTTGGCGCCAGCTAAGACTCCTGGTAGCAGTGGCTACAATAGCCTGAACTGGCCATTTCCTGTGACTACCCTATTGTCTGATATCAGAGAGTCTTCATCCAGTGACTGGTGGAGGTAGATTCCCCATGGCCAAACAATGGGCTGTACTTGGGGAGTCTAGCTGAGGAGAGGGAGGAAGGATTGTAGAAAACAGGGACGGCATGGGACTGACCTAAACCCTCTACACATGTGACATTTATGTAGCTTGGTCTATATGTGGGACTCTCAGGGCGATGGGAGCGGGAGCTGTCCCCTGTGCCTTGATGGTCTCTCGGGAACCTACTCATGCTAGATTTCCTTGCCCAGCCTGAACACAGGGCGAGGTGCTTGGTCTATGGCAGCTTGACATGCCACACTCGCTGAAGCCAATGGGAGGCCTGCTCCTTTCTGAGCCATTACGGAGGAAGGGTGAATTGGGAGGGGGTGGACGGAAGGGAGTGAGGGGAGGCTGTAGTCAGGATGTTAAAAAATAAATAAAATTCGGTGGCATTCCCTGGCATCTGCTCACCTCCCTTCTGCATCTATGGATTTGCCTAGTCCAGATAGTTTATAGCTAAAACTGTACACTACAGGCCTTTTGTACCTGACTTCCTTCATTTAGCAGAGCGTGCCCATGCATGCTCTATCAAATCCCAACCCTCTATTCCTCTTTATGTCTGAGTAATAGTCCATCGTAGAGCCATGCCATCATTTGGACACTCGGGCTGCTTTTCACTTTTTGGTTATGAATAATGCTGCTGTGAAGCGTTAGTGTTCTTCACGGGACAGAACGTTTGGCTTCTGAGCGTACATATGCATAGAAGAGAAAATTCCCAGTCTTCTGGCAATTCTACAATTGTCTTTCTCAATAACTGCTCAGCTTGACTCTATAGAGGCTGAGCTATTTTGTTGCCTGCTGGGGATATACAAGGGCTCCAATGTCTTCAGACCCTTGTCAGTTCTGGTCATTGTCTGTGCGTTAGTGACAGGGCGTTTTAGCAGGTATGAAGCGATACACATGCATGCGTTATTCACTCCATCCTGTCAAGTGTGGCCGTACCTGTGCGTGAGACGGTGGCAGTCCTCTCCTGATGTAGACACCGAAGAGGGCATCCTTCCCCAGGGAGATGTTGAACTTCAAGAACTGGGGCTGACTGATGTGGATCTGTGACCTCCAAAACACCCCAGGTGGGACTTCCTGCGTCACCCGTCGGCCAACTTCGGCTTCGCCACTGTCTATGCTGCTGTTTTTCAATGACCAGGGCACTAGAACACAGGGTTAGACAGCAAGTCAATGACATGTGTATACATTAGTTGACTGTACATTTATATTTAATTAGATGCCAGAATTTTTTTATGCTGTTTCCAAGTTAAGATTAAATGCATTCTCTTTAAGTGATAGCTCAAATATTGAGGATTTAAACAAAAAAGCTATAAATTCATACCCCAGGGCATCTGAGACCCTGAAAAGGTGATTTTTTTTAAAAGAAATTCTATTATTAATCTCAACCAATCAAATACAGGAAGAGCCAGTGTCTGAGGAGACATGAAGTCCCATCCCCCACATAACTGGCATCTTAAAAGAACCAGAAGGGAAGGGTTGCCCATATTAATTTGGAACCATGCTTTTTTTAAAAATTTTTTGAAGCCTTTCATTACTCTGTCCAGCCTACTCTGATACTTGGAACAAAAACCAGTCCAAAACCCAAAATAAATAAAATAGCTCAGCAGAAAGTGAAGTCAGCACCTGATATGGGATTGGCTCCGTCCTTATAGAGGACAGGGTGGAAGGATCCTGAGAAGTCACACCTTAGCCTTGTAACTTTGACACAAAATGGTTACAGTATTTTGGTGGCTGATTGACTATTTCAATTGCTCATGTACAGCCTGCGTTCCTCGGGACTTGAACAGTAGAAGTTTGATTAAACAAAACAAAATACCGTCCCCCCCCCCCCCGCACACACACATAAAAAACCCAAACCAAACCAAAAACATTCTGTCTCCCTTTCTTCCTTACTATTCCTTCTTCCATCCTTCTCCTTCTCTTTTTTCCCCTCCTCTGTCTTCATCCTTCCCTGAGACAGGGTCTTGCTTTGTAGCCCAGCTTGGCACAGAACTCACTCTGTAGATAAGCCCAGGCTGGTTATGGCTCACGGCAGTCCCCTTGTTTCAGCCTCCCAGTTGCTTGGATCACAGGCTCAGAGAACTGCCAGAGACTGGCTTTAAAAATGAGCTACCCTCTCTGATTCAGCACAGCTGGCTCTGTCACCCTGACCAGTGGCATCAGGATGAGACCTTGACGTGGCCTTGACCTTAGTTTCCTCACCTGTAAAATGGGTGGCCAGTAAAATGGTTTGGACTGATAGAAACAGAGTAGCTAGTGTGCCAGGAACCCTGGCTGGAGGCTGGCTGTGTCCAGCAGGACTAAACACATACTACAAGGAGGAACATGAGGTGGGGAGAGGAGAGG
>NC_022014.1:57634888-57636228 GCF_000317375.1 Microtus ochrogaster
GAGGAGAGGAGAGGAGAGGAGAGGAGAGGAGAGGCTGGCTGCTTTGCCTCAAGTCTCAGCTTGGATGTTTGCTAAATGCACCAGGTTTCCGTGCCTCGGTTTCCCTGTCTGTCTAGTGGGGATGCTAATATTACTCGTTTCATAGGGCTGCTATGAGGAGCCACTGAGTTGGTCCACTCAGAGCTCTCAGAATCAGTTCTGGCAGAAAATATTGCCTCGGGTGCTAAACCTCCAACAACTATGGCTAATTTGAGGGATTTCTGAAATCAGGGTGGACCCAGGAGAGAACATTTGTTTTCACAAGTTGGTCAGAGGCTGTGGGTGCCACCAATTGGAAACTTTTATATTTAAAAATGTTGCTTTTGTCAGATTTCCCTACTCAAATGAAAGCCTTTGGGGGCATGGAACATTATATTAAACAAGGACCCAGTAGGGAAGGAATGAAATCACGAACAAACAAATTGAACAAGAACAACGAGAACCACCGTGGACAAGAATCGCTGAAGGCCTTTAGTAGAGACCAAAGCAAATGCAATGCTTAGCGAGCGAGGAAAATGCATCAACGCTGAAAGAGCTTTGATGACCCGGGCTCTATCTCTAAGCTTAGAGTATAATCCGTAGGTGACAGGTGTTCTGCCACAGCTGTGGGCCTCAGAGCTGCTGGGCTAACGGCAGGCTGGTGACCTGCAGCCAGCAGCCTGTGGTGGCCTCTGGAAGCCCAATTGCATTCTGACTGGCGGCCCACTGGAGACCTGGGTGGGAGCAGGTTCCCACAGTGGTTGCTCTGGAGAAATCTAGAAAAGAAGCCTCGGAACTCCAGTTTTAGAGCCAAGGGATTCCCCCTTCCTTAACTTTATAGTGCTGTGTTGGGGAAACCTCCTTCAGATGTTAGTGGGAAGAGACTGCCTACGCAGCAGCCACACCCATCGGCATTTTAGATGTCCCTTTCTTCAAGTGTCACCCTCCAAATGAGACACGGCATGTGACGGATGAACTACAAAGTTGGGGGGCGGGGCAGCCTCCAGGGCTCATATCCTGGCTTCCATGCACTGACTTTTGGCACTTTGCTTAACCTCCCTGGGCCTCCAGTCCTCTATTGTAGAATGGAAACCATACACAGTGGAAACAATGAATGTCCGCAAAGAGCATAACACCAGGCCCAGATCACAGTATTAGCAAAATAAACAAGGCCAGTTACAGGGGATGGAAAATGGTCAAACAAGAAGGAAACCTATGCAGAAAACATCTGACTTTCTTTTTGGAGTAAAATATATATTAGCCGGGCGATGGTGGCGCACGCCTTTAATCCCAGCACTCGGGAGGCAGAGGCAGGCGGATCT
>NC_022014.1:57636328-57648891 GCF_000317375.1 Microtus ochrogaster
TGTGAGTTCGAGACCAGCCTGGTCTACAAGAGCTAGTTCCAGGACAGGCTCCAAAACCATAGAGAAACCCTGTCTCGAAAAAACCAAATATATATATTTTAAATAGAAGTTTGGTGTATATTTGTGATCTCTATGTATATGTGCCTCCCCATGTCTTGAGAGAGTCTAATTTTGTATGGGATAGATTTAACTAAAAGAATAAGAATAAGCTTAAAGTTGGGACACTGCGCCTGAGCCTGACCCCAGGCCAATGGCAGCACTGCCCTGAACACACAGCCCCTACCCTCTGCGGCTCACTTTGCTGGGACACAGCCTGCAGTCCTTGCGGATGCCTCTGGGGGGCGCTCTGCTGGTCTCCTCAGCGCTCCCTCTAGCTGTTTCCCTGAGCATGTCTTTGTGGCCCCACCGTGCATGTCCTGAACACCCTGCGTCACTCACTCTGCACTACTCCTGCCCATCTGGCGGGTAATTTTCAGCAAAGCCCTGTGACAATTGGGTGACAGGAGGGCCTGGAGGAAGATTTGCTTTGAGGACTTGCATGTAAGCTGAACCTTTTTTTTTAATTAAAAAAAAAAAGGCAAATTTACCTTTCTAGAACTCTATGTGGAATTTGCTATTTAAAGAACTTTCCTTGTGGACTGTTTGGAAGAACTGGAAATGGAGCTCTGGTATATCTTTCCTCCCAACTCTAATTAGTAAACAAGTACAGTAGGAGACATGGAAAGTCCTAAGTGGAAAGGCCTAGAGGACAAAGGTCAAAAGCCATGGGTCCTGGCCCTGGCACTGAACGACCTTAAGCCTTTTGTGGAAGGATGGGTGGGAATTATTTTGACTCGAATCCCATCGTTGCTGCTAAGAAACCGGAGTTTTAGGATGTCTAGCTCTCAGGGCCTCAGTGTCCTTCCCTATGGAAGAGTGGCGTGGACTCAGAGAGGCGTTAAGTGGTGTCCACTCTAGCTGTCTGTGCTCTGTAGAGCAGGCTGAGAGCCATTCTTTAAACAAGTCACGATGAGTCTATAGGGTTGTGTGCATGACTGGGAAGGGCGTCCGTCAGCACACCAGGATGGGGACGATCAGAACGTGCTTATGGCTGGCTTATAGGTATCTTTAATTTTAACAAACTCAGTGGCCTTGACATAAGCTCCTTCCACTGGTAGACGGCATTCTAGGTTGTTTCTCTGTTGCCGTGATAAAGCCCTGACCAAAAGGAACTTGGAGAAGAAAAGGTTTATCTGGTTTATACATCGAGGTCACAGTCCATCACTGATGGAGGTCGGGGTAGAAACCCGAGCAGGAGCAGAGGCAGGAGCCATGGAAGAAAGCTGCTTAATGGTTCGTTACTGATTCTGCTCAGCCTGTTTCCTTATACAACCCAGGACCACCGGTCCACAGTGGGATGAGTCCTCTACCGTCCATTAGCAATCAAGGAAACACCCCACAGATGTGTCTGCAGGGGAATCTAAGGCGGCAATACCTCAGCGGAGGTTCTCTGCTTCCATGCGTCTCAAGCTGACGACCAAGAATAGCCATCACAGGCGGGAAACTAAATTCTCCAAGCTGATTTCCCAGGGTGCGCAACTGAACGATGAGTTTGCAAACCTTTTTTTTTGTTTAGCGGTATATATGCACACATACATTCATACATATAATTTTTTTTGAAATAGCATCAGGTGAAAAATAATTTCAAGTGCTACATGGAATTTCTGTCGTCTTTAACTCAGACTCTGCAAGCACTACACACATCAGCGTTAGTATCATTTCTCTCTCCATATACATATGCATAAGTATGCATGTATATGTGTATGTGCAGTCAATCCTCCACATCTGGGGTTTCTATATATATGGGTTCGATGAAATAGAGATCAAAACTATCTGAAAAGAATAAGATCTGTATTAAGCACATGAATAAAACACTTTTTCCTTGGGATTCCCTGAACAGAACATGTAGAGATGATTTAATACATAGGGAAGGATGTGTCTAGATTATGCAAATAGTATAACATTTTATATAGGGATCTTGGGGACCCACAGATTTTTGGTATCTGGAGAAGACTGAATCAGTATCAGTACTCCCAAGACATGGATAGATGACTCTGTGTGTGTGTTTGTGTGTGTGTACTGTTTTTCTCTCCTTGAAAACATTGAGAATCAGTTACAAAGAAAGGCCTCTCTTACCTTTGCACACTTCCATGTATTTATCTTAAATCGGGAATAGTATTTTTAAGAACCACAGTGTAGCCATCAACTCAAGAAACTAACCTTGCTACTATGCAAAGTTTAGTTCACAGACCTCATTCTAATTTGCCGGTGGTCACAATAGAGTTCTTAATAGCTATAGGAAAAAGTTTCTACTCTTTTAAAAGAATAATCACAGTGGATTTATTAGAAGACACAGTTTTAAAAATAATAGAAGGAGGAAGAAAGAGGCAAAAGACTATGAATTGCTACAGTCTGCACGGGGACCCATCTAATAGATCATGTGACTGCAGGTTGCTCGAGTTCTGGGCCAGTGTCTGGGAACACAGATCTGTGTTTTCCTCTTAGAACAAAGAGACAGCAAAGCTGGAGCAGATCCCACAAATAAAGGCTTGGACCAAGGTTCTCCCTAGCCATACACTTCTAGCTTGTCCCGAACAGGATACCATGGAGATCCAGGTAGTGAAGGAACAGTAACGACCGGATTTTGTCTCTAGGTACAGAATGGATAAACGTCACATGAAGAAATAGAGATGTCAAGGAGGCTCTTTAGGGCTGATCAGTCCCAGAGGTGGGACTCAGCACCAGCAATTACCAGCTCCATGGCTCTGGGCTCATCACCACACTTCTCTGATTCAGTCCTTCCATCTGAATGATGGGCTTCTGAAGATTCAACCCATACCATGTTGCAGGCATGCTGGTGTTTTTTACTTTCTAGCCTGGCTGTCACAGCATTCCCTTAAGTCAGCTAGAACTGGGAACTCAGATTTGAAGGCTAAACTTGTAAGGGTAGAATTTCATATATAGACTGTCTGGAATATGTATAATTAATAAAAGAGGCCCGTGGGCTGGAGTGGGGCTTCACAAAGCCACAGCCATTTTCCAGAGCTGCTGAAATCAATGAACAGTCAGTACTATGCTTACAGCCTGTCAGGGCGGTGCATAGGTCATGCATATTAAGATATGAGGGTCAGAGCAATCAAAGCTACAAGTCTGGGGCTTCCAAATGGCCCCACACCCAGCTGCTTCTCATGTGAGCAGCTCCGTGCACCTGCCTGAGTGAAGGGCAGCCAGACTTGACTTAGTTAACAATGATGAATGAACACCCTAAGCATTTGGCTGGGTCATCTTATACTCAAGTAATAAATATTTATCAAGCATCTACTGTGATGAAGGATAAACTTTGGACCACACAGAGCTGGGATGTATGCCATATTCTCATCCCACATTCCAACAGCCCAGGTAGGCTGAAGTCTCGGGTCATACGGTCTTGAGTTTGGACTGAGTTGGGGACCACCAGAGAAGAGACATAGCAGAGCATCCTGTGACCTTCTTGGGCAAGTGGGTGCGGTATGACTGGGTGCTGGACAATGGCTAGGAAAGACATTCCAGCAAGCAGGGCCTCCCAAAGCTGGGGCCTCCATGGGAGACTTGTCTATCCACGAGCTACGTGATGAAAAGTGGAAACGGTGGTCATTTTCCCCAAGAGGTGGACGGACGTCTGAGAACCTCCTGTTCTGGCTAGTGCATCTCCAGCCTACAGTTGAGCCTTGCCGTGTTCCTAAAGTAACACCCCGATGATCAATTTTACACGATCATCCAACTCCATCGCTCTCCGCAAGATTGCTCATGTAAATGGGAAACGACTGCCTACTTCTGAGACACGTACCTAAAATCTCAACCAGTTAAATAAGACTGATGTCGGGGAGAGTGACAGTCCTCCACAGCTGCATTAGGACCGATCATTTCAGAACATGGTACCATAACTCATTTATGGAAACAGAGACGTTATTCCCCAAACAAGTGATAAAGGGAATGAACTCCTAGTTATAGCAGGGAAATGAGACCTCGTATTAATACTTCCTAACTTCCCCGAGCTCTGGAGGCTCCTTCACATCAATCTGTCTTGCAGATTATTCTGCCTCACATATTTTTATCTATCGCAAATAAAGTTGAATTCAGAAGATTGCCTTGGTCATTACACTTCGTTTCCATTTATTTGGGCCTCCAAACAACCATCCGGGGCTGCTGTTTAGCCAACAGGTAACAAAAGAGCTCCTGTAAGGACCTTTGATTAGCGGCTAAGAAATACAGCTCGTCTGAGCTGTCATCGGCCTCATCGGTCTTCCAGCCTGTCACTGGACGGCTCTTCTCGGGAAGGGAAAGGACTCCCAGGGTGAGAGACGCTGCTCCTGTGACGGTGTTCACAAGGCTGCACAGCAATGCTCACCTGAAGGATCCCTCTAGTCTAGGGACTGTATACGGCCTTCACATTTTGCCTTAGATAAAAGCGGTCAGTTCTTCACTATGTCTAGTCAAATATTTATACCTCTGGCCCTGCAGTGAACCCACCTCGCCTCAATATGCCACTCGGTTTATTAGTATTGTTGATGGTAGCTAAACGTACAGAATAGCTTCTACTCGGCATAAGATTTTCTGACAGCCCGGTGCTTTGCCTGTTTTTTTTAAGGATGGGAAAACCAGGGTTGATAGAAGTTACGTGACTTGCTTATGGCCCTATAGCTCTTCAGTGGTAGAGCTGGGATGAGAAAAGCTTCTCTGGTGGACTCGGAACTCCATGTATCTAAGTATTAGGCAGACTGCACTTCAGAACCCACACTAGAGAATCTCCAGAAGAGAATCCAGAAGGAGAAGAGCTCTGGTGTATTGACCCTGTGAAAGAAGGGTGGCCAATTTTGAGAGGAAAAGCAAATTCAGGATGTAGGGAAAAGGATTGGATTCTTTGGATCTCCGTTAAGCCAGATTGATGCAAGGAAGAAGAAACTAGACAACATAGAACTCGGGTCAGAAACCCATCCTTGTGACACATTTAATTGGGACCCAGCTGTAAGAGTGGTAGAGCAACACTCTCAGAATGACAGGAATTGCATCGACTTAAGCTACAGGCGTACTTGCTAATGGTTGTGCTATAAGGTGATGTTTGACCCCTTGTCCTTCTGGGAACATCACCAACTTTGGAAAAGTCCCATGCTGAGAAGTGATCATTTGAAACCCTGAGCTGTATGCATTGAGAGGCGGAGTGACAGGAGCCAGAGGAAGAATTACCAATCTCCCCGCGAATCTGGCTCCTAGTACCGTGCATTAAGCCAGCGAGTAAAAATCATTATGAAGTTTTTGCTGAAAGGGCAAGTGTAGAAAAACATGTTTCTAAACAGAATAACAGTCTTTGCCATTTTTTCCAACTTGCATACCATCTGGAAATTCTGATTTTTTTCAAAGGGTAGGAAAGGAATGTGCTTCAGGCACAAATAAATGTTTACAGCTGAGTTATAAACCGAGAATGGTAGGGCTTAAAACAGGCAGGCTGGCGGTGATGGCGCTCAAAGCGGCAGGAGACAAATCATGCTCGGGGATCTGGCCAGCTTGTGTTACATGTCGGCCTCTTGGAAGGGGAAGTCTTGCTTCCCCTTGATCTCATCCAGGGAGGGACAAAAGCATCACCTGGGACTTGCATGAATTCTTGGAAGGTAAAGGGAGGGAGATGAAGCGGCGTTATTGTCTGTCTTGTCATTCTGAAAGCAGCCTTCCCTTTGGATATCCCAGCATCTCATTGGAAGTGGCAGCCTGGGGAGATGTATTAAATGAACCAACCAAGAGAAGTGATGGTGACTTTAATGATGATAAAGATTCGTAGGTTGTTTGACAAGTGCGTGCTACCAAAACGCTGTTTTGCAAGGCTTTCTCTTTTATGCTGGACCAAAAGCTTGCGAAGGAGTGCCATTCTACAGATGACAAACTCAAGGCTAGGAATGGATAAAAGACCTGAATAAATAGGGTCAATTCGGCATGCAGGGATGTAACCGGTGTTTGTGTTCAGCCAAATCAGCACCAGTATTCTGTACTGATTTACAGGCTATGTCAGTGCAAGTCATAAAGCATACATAACCAGCGCTTGGTGAAGAAAGAGAAATAGGGGTGTTGGGATCTTGGAATCCTTAATGTGGGTACAAGAAAGGTTCTAGAGAAGTAGAAATGAGTTTGGAAATGATACGGGAGAGTCATCAGCATTTTTCTTTTATTAAAGGGTAAAATTGCAAACACTGCACCCATTTGCACCCTCAGTCTGATGGCCTGGCTATGCACCAAGAGAGACTGTCACCACGATGGGTGGCCAGCCAAATTTGGTTCATGAGACATAGTTTGCTAACCCTGGTGACACAGAGAATAGTAGGATTACAAAATGACTGATGGATTTTGAGAACAATCCATGAAATTCTACTTGAGACTCTATTCTTTGTTAAGATCAGGGCACAAACCCAGGGCCAGCGACGTGCCCTGGCGAAGCTCTTGTACACCTTATTTCTGGGCGCAGGCAATCAAGCTGGATCCCTTTATGCTATCTGACCAGGTCAGAATACTGTATCGAATCTTCATTCTCAAGGCTTATCTAATCCCAGATCTATAGCAAAAGCACTTTGTGCCCCTCTAATGAAGATGAAGGAGTTCATTCCTGTGAACATAGAAATACACACGAGATGGTGAGTGATTCTGGCAGCAGACGTGTGGCTTCTTCTCAGTGTGGAGCCCGAGACAGTCTATGTTAAGGTTTAATTGAAAGAGATTGGAGGAAAAATAAACCATGGGCAACAGTAAATGGAAAGGGAAGAGGAAGACAGAGCCCCAAGAATACACTCCCCTAAGTAATGAATGGCGAGCTGTTTCTACTATCATATCAGTGTGTGGAGGCTGTCCTGTCTATTAGATGCCTTCCCAAACCTGCACAATGTAAATACTCCTGAAGACAAACTAATGAAATCTCTATCGATAGACCATCTTAGATGGCGCGCACATGCCCGTGTTTTGCTTACATTTTAATTTGCTCCTGCTGGATACTTACCCAGTAATTGCTTAATAAGATTAACCTCCCTGGCAATGTGTGGTGAATCTTGATTAAAACATCGGAGTGAAGGATTATCCTATACCACAAAAAAATTGAGGGGGTGTTATTTAATTAACTTATTGCCAATATGTCTTGATTGTCTCTTTGAAACAGTGGGAGAGTGGTCGATGGGAATTGATTTGGGTTATCTAAATGTATAGAATTGGTGAGTGAGGAATGGGGAGGTCATTGGGTCTCGCAATTCAAATCTCGAGTCATTCAAGGACATTAGTAATCTTTCCTGTCTTTTTACAAGACTTCCTTTAAGCTCCAAGAGGCAATCCGGGCTCTTCAGTCACCACTAGAGTACTGTTTTGGCATTTGGAAAGAAAAGGTATTGAGTTTTGTTTCATTTTTAAGCAATTTTGAAGTTTCACCCTTTTTATAAAGGCCCAGTGAGCAAAACCCACAGGACAAAGCTTTGGCAAACAGCCTCCCCCCAGTGTCCCATAACTCACTTGGACAACCTCAGAAGCGGTGGCATCACAAAGGCTGTATTCTCTGTTTTAAAGCCCACTGTGTAGGAAAGGCGAAGGTTCTGCTCTTTCCAAAGCCACAGTGGAAAGGACACACACACTGGTTACCGTAGACAAGTGGCTTGCAACCTGTGGCTCGCAATCTGCAGGTCGCAATCCTTTTGACAAACCCTCCATCTCCCAAAACATTCCCATGGTGATCCACAACTAAAACGAAATTCCGGTTGTGAAGTAGCAATGAAAATAATTTTATGGTTGGATATTGGGGGAGGGGTGCAGGTGTCACCACAACTTGAGGAACAGTAATAAATGGAACCTTAGGAAGATTGAGAACCACTGACTTCGAGACAAATATGCCTAAGGCTTGTTCTCGAAGGAGTTTTCCTCGGTCATCTGACCGTGCTGTGAGATGTTGAGGGGTCTAGGAAATGGAGCATAAAGACAAAAGGAAAAGGGGACATTTCCATTTCTGGAGGCCCGTGAAGGTCATTGCGTCCCGAGATGAAGGCTACTAATTCCAAAGCAGCTGTGTACAACTTCAGAATACGTCTGTCTCCACCTCCCATGCCTGATGGGCTAATCTGCATCTTTACTTTCAAATGTGCATGCTGATTTGTCTGAGAGGAAGGGGGTGTTGACCTGGTGTTGAAGGACGGTAATGGATGAACATAGCAGAGATTCCCTGAAGGTGGGCTCTAAGCGCCATCCTGTTGTCCTCTGCGCTGAGGTAATTCTTCATGATAGGGGGCTAGCTAGTTACTGTAGGTCATTTAACAGCACCCCTGGCCTTGACCCACTAGCTACACCTCCTCCAACTGCAACAGTAAAAAAAAACCAAACAAACCCTTTTTCAGTCCTTGCCAACGTCTCCCAAGGGGCCAAAATGAGAGCCACCGTTGTAAAGGAACCGGAAGGGAGTGGGGTCAAGTACTGGAGGTGAATAGATTTCAAACCTGAGGACAATAAATTTGGCTCTGGCCTTTGTGGTCAGTTAAAGCCGAGCACAGCCAGTTAAGGGTGAGATATCCTCTTTATTTTGAGATCTGGTTTTACCCACTCGATAATGGAAATCATATCATTTTATCCCCAGGTAGAACTTTTTCATGCTTACTTAAAGGTAATTGAGCGTTATGATTATGACAGATGAGAAGCGAGATTCTTCAACACTGGGTAAAAAGGCAGAAGCCATACCCGAAGGTGTAGACAGCTCTGTCTGGGGAGACTGACTTAACGACTGTTGGAGTATCAGGGTGAACCGTACACACCCGAGGCAGAGGGGGTCTGGAGTCTTCTCGGCAGAGAGCGGGAGATACAAGAAAAGCCAACTTCCTGTCCAAAGATGCACGTTGCACAGACCTGAATTTAAGTTTGTACCTGTCCTGTTTTTCTTTGGTGACGTTTCTAGAATATCCCGGTCCTGAATGTCTCAGAGATGCTGATTTTCCTATTTTAGAAGATGAAGTTACACTATGCTGTGCTGGGCTTATGACAGACCTATAGAGGCTCTTCTACTATACTTTAAAATATTCCTGTGGTGCTTTCTAAAAAAAAAAAATTGTGTGTGTGTGTGTTGTGTGTGTGCACGCGCGTGCCCATGCGTATGTACTGGTGACTAAGAAATGGACGGAGAAAATCTGTTTGAAGAAGCCCTTTTACTACAATCTCCGGCTTATGTGATTTCCATCCCGAATAACTCAAAAGCCACCAAACCACCAAACGCCAGCCCCAGCCCCGCTAGCGGTGCCATTGGCTGCTCTTGCCTTTTAATTGCTCCCGTCCCCACCTCTCCACAGCTCTGTTTTTCTATCCTCTGTTTCAGCACCTTGTTAGCGCCTATTTTTCTCCCCTACAAGAATACAGTGATTGCCTCAGCGAACAATTTCTATTGTCCTCCTCACTGTTCTGAGAAGGGAAGCTTTGTTGCCGAGTTGTCAAAACTCCTTTCTATTCTCCCCCAAAGCAGAACAGCTCTGTCTCTCTCTCTTTCTCTCTCCAGGCAAGTCAGGCGAGCCTACTCCCCAGGGAGGCTGTATCTTTCCTTGTGGGAGAGGGACCCAGGCTAGTGGCACGTACAGCCAGCTGCTTCCTGCCTTCTGATTAGGCAGGTTTCTGCTGCTGCTGCTGCTGCTGCTGCTCCAGCTGCTGCTGCTGCTGTTGCTGCTGCTTCTGTTCAGGCCTTGGGATGCTTTCAAGCATGCCACACCGTGCCAGTTGCTGTAGATAGCATAGGTATGCACACTGCCTGGAGCAGGCACTGTGCCAGATCCAAGTGACTCCAGCCAAACACAGCTAACAGACAGGAACAGCAAACAGCTTTTAAATGGGGCACCTATGAAAGGCAGTCGTTTTTCTTCCTTTCCCTTTCTTTCTCCTTTTTCTTTTCTTTTTCTTTTGCGTGCCTTCCAAGATTTGGATTAAAAAACCTGAAGCAGCTGGCGAGAGCCCTGAATTTTCCTGTGACCTCAATAGGGCAAGCAGCAGCTGTAACCTCACCTTTGCCTCCAGATGGCATTGTTGCCACATCATCGTTTCCTGGTAAGCCGGTCCTTACGCCATTGTTAAAGGTGTGTCCATCTGCCGGCTGGAGTTGCCAATTGAGTCCGAGCAGATGCATTGCTGCAGGAGAGACAAAGTAATGAAAATATGAATAGATAATTCAGCAATGCAAATGTCAAGGGGGAGGGCCAGGTGCCTTTTTTCCAAGCAATTGCCTTTTAAGGAAACTGCAGTTCAAAAATGGCTTGTCCCAGGCCTTCAGGATTAGCTAAATACAGAAAGTGGCAATCCAAGAGCAGATTCGGTCTCTTTCGCTCTGCAGCAGTTCCCAGTGTCAAGGGCAGCACCCCTCGTGGGAAGTGAAGGAGGAGGGAGGTGACACATAGGTCTGATCTTTCAGGATGCATCACTCTATCGCTTCCTTGCTTGTCCTCACACCTGCTTTTAGACAGGTGCACCGACAAAGGCGGGGTTCTCCCAGCTACTCAAAGTGTGAGCCAAGTTCAAAAACCAGGCTCCCCTGCACCCATTTGACCGGCCCTAAAAGGCAGCCAGAGGTATCTGCTATTGCACGGGCCCACTGAGAAGCACACCTATGTAACTGTGCCAAACTTTCTTTCTCCCTCTTTTCCTGACAATTGCTTATATTTTAGCACATGGTGAAAATGTCTAAAGGTGTGTGTGTGTGTGTGTGTGTGTGTGTGTGTGTGTGTAGTAGTAGTAGTAGTAGTAGTAGTAGTAGTAGTAGTAGTAGTAGTAGTTGTAGTAGTAGTAGTAGTAGCGGCAGAGCCTTTTCCAGAAAAAAAGCAATGCAAGCAGTGTTATTCGTTTTCCTCAAGTATGGAATGAGACAGAGAAGGGGTGCCCAGAAGCACTTGCTTTTAGGAGACAAGCATTCCTCAGAGGTCGAGTTCCATGTACACCTCACCCTCTAGACAGCCTTCCGACGGTCTTGTTTCTTAGCTTGCGCTGAGACCCAGTTAGCTTAGAAAACTCAGTGCACCACCCACTCCTGACCAATCCTGCCTCTATTGTTCCTGAGGGGAGGGGAACACCTGCGCTCTTTCCAGGCCCTCATTTAAGGAATACTTCATTTGTAAATAAATAAGGAATCCATTTCCCTGCCTGTTTCCCCCACAAACAACGACGGTGCCCTGTCTGTCTGGCATTTCAATGGGCACAGGTTGATATGCCTGTTGCCACGTTCACAGCTCAGTAGGAGAGAAAGGGCTGTTGACAGCAAAGTTCTGAGTTTGACGTGGGGATGGGAGAAACAATTAACCACGGGAAACACAATTAACAATGCTTAGGAAATTGTTCACATAGCAATTAATTCTGCATGCCTACCACCACTTAAAGTCAGGCTGCATTCTATTAAGGTTAAAATCCTATCTTCACACAATACAGCTTAGATTGATGGCTGCAGATTAAGGTGGCAAGGTACCTGGCAGAGTATGTGTCTGCTTTTTTTTTTTTTTTTTTTTTTTTGCTCACAGGCTTCTCCACCTCCAAACCACATTTTCCAGCTCTACGTTTCCAGGAGGTGCAAGGCCCACGGTCGCAACTTTCCCAGATGATAAATACTAATAAGAATAAGTGACATTTACTGTACTCTTTCTGTTGAGGTAACACCTAATTTTCTCCCGCAGTTTATCCGTTATATGTAGGTCACTTACTTGAAGAGACCAGAGTCTATTGCCTCAAATAATGACATATTTTCACCATACAGAGGTCAGGAAATGAGAAGTAATCGTGGTTGCTTCAAGATAACGATAGCTTCTGATTTGTAATTACCAGGTGAAGGGAGCCAAGGAATTAGCTGTTTTAAAATGATTTTTCAAAAAAAAAAAAAGCCTAATACCATTGGGTTATTGGAGCTCGCCTGGAGCCAGCTGTTATTGCGCCAAAGAAGTAGCTCTTTGGAGGAGGGTCCCCGAGTGCTGAGACAGACACTGCCACCAAAGCATCCTAGGTGCAGGTAGGGCCCCAGCCTAAAAAAGCTTTGATGCTCATGTCTTTGAGAAAACAGTGGGCCCTGGCAGGCCACGATGACAACCTCCCCAGTGTCCTATCCACATGCAATTGCTCCTCAGAATAGCTCCCCTCGTACACTGCTCAGGCTTGTCACTCCAAGGGACAGGGTATATTGCCACTGCCAGCTTTGGGGAAATAGTAGACAGGGCTGTCATCTTACTGAGCATACAGGGACACTCATGACACCATGTTTTATTTTTCAAGGATGTCTTTCCTCCTGCCTCCTTGACATTCATTTTGTTTCTACTGTAGCTCTTTATCATTGTTATCGTCCCCACCATCATCATCATCATCACTATCATCACTATCATCATCATCATCACCATCACCATTATCATCATCACCATCACCATCATCATCATCATCACCATCATCACCATCAACATCATCATCACCATCATCATCACCATCATCATCATCACCATCACCATCATCACCATTATCAACATCATCATCACCAT
>NC_022014.1:57649232-57719232 GCF_000317375.1 Microtus ochrogaster
CATCATCATCACCATCATCACCATCAACATCATCATTACCATCACCATTATCATCATCATCATCATCATCACCATCATCATCACCATCATCACCACCACCATCATCATCATCACCATTATCATCACCATCACCACCACCATCATCACCACCACCATCATCATCATCTCATCGTCATTATCAAAAGTATTCAAAAAACATCATGAGGTCAAAGGGGTTAGGGTGAGAGTATGTGAGCCACTACTCAGACCGCTCTGGGAGAGAGTTGGAAAATACATGAGATAAAGACAAGAAAGGGGGAAAAGCCAAATCACTGAGTACAGGACTTATCCACCAGCAGAAGCTCTGCTCAAAAGCAGAACTCAAGCTCAGGCATATTCCCCTTCATGGAACTGAATGCTAAGTAGACAAGAGAATTGCACCGAAGACACAGCCACCTTTTCTTATTTTGGGGGGGAGGATAAGGATATCTGAGTAGGCTGTTGTTGTTGTTGTTTTAATGTGTTGGTGTTTCTCGATCAGCTGTTCCTCGTTCCCCTACCTGAGGAATAAAATGAGACTATCTCTCTGGCCTGTGGGCCTGGAGGGAAGTGTCCTCGGGTTAAAGACCCAGGAGAGCTAGGAAGTAAATGAGTTTCCTGACTAATAAAAGCTTTCCCGCTTACCCTGCTACTGACCGCTGCTATGGTTTGGGCTAAGGATGCATCGTTCCATCCACCTCTCCCTTTCTCTTTTGTAAAAGCACCATCACAGGTGGAATAAAGGCAGCCTTTAGGGGCCAAAGAGGGTTGTGCATAGCTCTGTCGAAGAGCTGGTAGTGTCTCAAACATAGGCGCCACATCCACGTTGAGTAGGATAGGAAATAGCACATGGGGACATACTTGGAAGCTTGGACTGTAGAACATTATATGCTTCTAAAAAGCAGAAATCTAGCATGGAGGTACAGGGAACAGGATGGAAGATTACGGGTAGCAAAATAGACTGGAGTATAAAGAGAAGGCCATTTTGATCTTCAGTATATCATATACTTGCTGTCAATCATTAAGCTCAGCATTCACTCATTAACATATCATATACATTATCTTAAAGAGGTCCCGGTAGGTACTACATGATACTCATTCACAGATGAGGGGAGTATTAACTATAAATTTTTACCTTTGGGGGAATCTCAGAATCAGAGCAGAACTATGTGGGGGATATGGTTCCTCTTTCATACTTTATAGAGATCTGGCTACAAAGTCCATGGGAAAATGGCATCTCAGACAAACTTGCTTCTGTCTCAGAATTCATAATCAGCAAAGTGGTTTGATGCATGGCCATTCGCTGTATGTATCACTGCTACCTGAAGGAACTTTTTTATTTCTTTTTGCTGTTGATTTCAGATGTGGCCTTGTGACTCACAGGGTACCCTGCATGACATGGGGATCCTAGATCCTGAGTTAAAAGGCCATTGGACAGGGCTAGCCATGGTTGGCAAGTGTCAGAAGCCAGAGTGAGGAAAGTAATGAACTGTTATGGCAGAGAACCACCTAGCGTTTGGGGTTCTTTGTTACAGCAGCATGGCCTAGTCTACCCTGACTGATAAATTCACTTATGAAGAAAAGGAAAGAGGATATGTTTACAGAACAGATCTCTGTCAATTCCTTAAATTTTATCAGGTCAGAGATGTTTCTGAAATCCAGACAGGAAATTAATTCCCTGTTTAGTGTCATTATGCCTGTTTCTATAGATAGTAAAATATTTGAATATTGTCATACCTTCACCTTTTTTTTCTCTTGTTATCAGAGCCAGAGTAGAGAGTGAGAAACCTTGGGACAGCCACAGTTATTACTTCTTCACCTCAGTACTTCACATAAATGCCCATCACTTCACATTTTCCTGGCGGAGATGTCCTGGCTGTCCTGGAATGGTTCCTCCTCCTCCTCTGAATGCTCTAGCAGCTCATCCCGAAAGGTCTGGTTCAGACCATGTCCGGGTCAGAAGTGAAATGAGTTCTGGAAACCCTCTCCTTCGCATTACCCGCCCCCACTGACAGCTGAAATGTACAATTCATCATGACTTGACAGGCTCCACTCCAGAGAGAAGCCGGGATGGAACAATGGGGCTCCATGGGTCAGCAAGGACGGGGTGGGGAAGAACTTCGAGGGGAAGCTCATGGAATCCAGGTGGTATCTGGGAAGTCAGCCATTAGAAAGCACAGCCAGCAGCCAAACCCTGGACGTATCCCATAGCTAACTGGAGAGAGAGAGCACCTTCTCTGAGTGTTGAAAAGGACCTAAGGCCACATGGGAAGACCACACACAGATCCCAGGTTTTTGCCAGAACAATAGTCAGACCTCCTTGCAGGCTGATTAATAGTTTCTCATTGATGTTCCTGTGTTTAAGTGACAGATGGGCTCCAAAAGAAATACGCAGAAGGCAAACCTCGGCTAGAGAAAGCAGGTTGGTTACAGGTGACAGGATTCTCCAGCCAGCACGAGGACATGGAGATGCCAGGCCTTGGAAAAATGGCAGCTTCTGAAAGGGGTTGTCTGAAATAGTAATTAGGGTATGTGTGGGCCCTGCTGGGTGCCATTTAGAACCTTCTATGTTCATTGGCTAGCAGAGGATCAACCCGACAAGAGAGTCAATCAATATGTCAGCAATACTTCACCGAGAGCTGCTCAACCCCTGTTTGTCAAAGAGGACAAACATGGAAGCCGCAGATGCTCTGTGTTTGCTGAGCAGGCCCCCAGGAGCAAGGGGTATCTTTAAAGATCAGGCCTGTCGATATATAACCCCGGGGAGGAGATTGGACTCTCCCTTTGAAAATGCAAGACTGCAGGCCAACCAGAGCCCCAGGAGGAAAAGGAAGAAGCCAAGCTTGCTGGGTCTTGGGGCTCAGCATGCAGGCAGACGCCCAGGGCCTTTGAGCTGATGTCAGAGCGCATTCAGAAATGGGAAGAAGATAGGAAGGGTCAGGGTTGGGTCTTCTTGGCTTCGCACCAGCCAATTAAGCCCACAGTGCCAGGACTCCTGTGGGAAACAGCAGATTCCCAAGGTGCTGAAGGGATGGAACCCGCCAAGAGAGGGATGAGCAGGGCCAATGCGCACAGGTGCTAGCCCTGGACTTATCGGGCACGGTGGAGGCACCTCAGCAGCGAGCCGTGAACATCAACACATGCAAATGAGCATCTTCAGCCATGATGAGGATTCCCGTTTATTTTGACAACGTGCCAGGGGCTGGGATAATTACTTTAATGGCAGCATTTATTCATTATTTATCATTTGGCAAATATTTATGGAGCTCACACTGTGCATCGAATTGTGTCCCTGACCCCGGGAGTAAAGCAGTTGGCACAACACAGATCCCTGCTTTCATGGAACTTACATTCTAGTGGGTTGGAGAGGAACTGAACACACGCATGAAAACCAGTACAGGGTCGGGTGTCCAGAGCAGCAGGGGATGGGAAAGGCAAAGGTCTTCTTTCTCTTCTTCTTTGACTTTTAATGAAGACCGGTCAAGGACGGTGTTACGATGGGCAAGTTCACACAAAGACAATGGAAATGAGACGGCAGTTCGTATCGACGTGTGGGGGAGCGGGGACAGCAGTCTAAGCCAGAGTGTAGCAAGCAGGAACGGAATGTGGAGGGTGGGTAAGGCTGGGGGAGTGGATACCTTTGGAGGCACTCTGGTTTGTGGTGAGGACTGTCTTTTGAAGGGGAAGAAAACCCTCTGTATCCTTTTGCTAGCCTATCTCCACATGGAACACATATGTAATTTGTACTTGACAGAACACTGAAGTTTAGAGAGGTTGACTTGTCCCAAGATCACACCACCACTAACTGGGGACTCTGGGACCTACACCTTGATGTGTGTGTCATTACGAGTCAGCGCTCCAAGCCCCCTTGCTGCGCCGCCTCCATTCCCAGATGCTTCCCGGCCACCTTCTGGGACATCATCTGCCCTCTGGATTTTTCTATTGGAATACTTGTTTCAAGACTGAGCAGGGCAGGAAGGTTCCAGAACTCCTTCTAAGAATGCTGCCAGAGTCCACTCAGGGACAGGTTCCCTCCCACAAGCAGCACACACCCTCCATGAATGCACTGTGGTCAGTAGCCGCTGTGCTATTTAACCTAAAGATCCATTGTTGCCAATAGAAAATAAAGAACGAGTGACTTTGCTGCCTGGCTGGCTGACATTTGCTGGTGGTGGCCTTTCCCTGGGCCAGTCTGCTCCTTGTCCTTGTACTGGTTGAACATAGTACTCCTTGCTCTTTCTGCGAGGAGGAGGGGCCTCTGCAATGCCTTAATAGTACCCTTTAGAATGCTGCCACAGCCAAACTACCTTCTTCAGGAAAGAAGCGATGCAAATAAAACCACAAGGAATAACATCCTCCAAAATGCCTTAAGACTTTTTAAAAAAAAAGGAATTAAAAAATTTAAATCTCAAAGGAGTTTTTTTTTTTTAAATCCCTTTTTAAAAATCCTAACTGCTCGGTGAAATGGTTTTGCTTATTTTTTTCCAGACAGTGTAGCAATACACTGAATGGAATAAATTTTCAAAGCGCCACATGGAAGTGACGCCCACAAATCCCTTTACCGGTAATGGGATTTGCGCACCTAGCTCTTGAGAACGCTCAGCAAACTTATTTGCCTCTGTCCAACTTTTGACTTGCAGCTTCCAAGATGCTTGCAAAGCTCAGGACCGGGCACTTACACAGAAGAAAGAAGAGGAGGAGAAGTGATCCCAGAATCCTGGCAAGACCACTTGAATGAGAGGAGGCTTTGGGGAGACGGCCACCGCCAGTCCGTCCCTGCAGGCGCTGTCCTATTCCCACGCCGGCCCTGAAACATCCTCAGCAAGGATTGTGTCTGTCACCTTTCTAGTTCTGGTCCCTCTCCGAAACAGGGAGGTATCCTGTTTCTCTATGCACATCTGCCTCGAGGACAAGGTGACAGTTCTGTAAGGCAGCTCCGGGACCAAGGAGCAGTGTGTTTTCCAGACGAGAAGAATCTACGCAGAAGAACCTGCACATTAATCTATTCTTGTGACAGGCTCAGGACAGTACGGTGAGGAGGAAGTGGGATGAGATTAATCAATTCCTGTGTTTGGAGGCAACAAACAGGGCTCGCTGCAGCTTCCAGATGTGCAGGGTCATGGAGTCAGTGTCATCCCCACTCTCCTCCCTCCAGCCCCTGTTGCAGGTGCTCGGCAGGTGGCCTCCGCTGATAGCGTGGGCGTGGCGCGTGGTGTGCTGAGCTGACCTCTAATGACACCCTCCCTCCCCAGCAGCACCAAGAAAATCAATACTCAAGACGGAAGCACGCTCACAGCCACTGTTTTTCTCCTGTGCAGAGTGTTTGGAATATATTGGTTGCCCACGCCGGTCAGGGAGCCCATTGTCCATGGAGTCTGTGCATCCTTGTCCAGATAAACACACGCCCAGAGCCATCCGCTGCACGGGCACCATTTCCCACCTAGACCACTCTGGTCTTGAATGCTATTTTTTTTCCCCCAGAAAGAAATAAAATAAAAGCCTTTCTTTCCTCAAGAAAGCGCCTGTGTGATCAAAACACCTTTAGAGAATGATAATATCCGGAGGTTTTATTCACCAAATAAATCATGGTCTGGGTTTTTAAGAGCTTTTGCGACAACAAAACATAAGCCACAATCCGTGCATATATACCTAGACACTCGTCCCCCACCCAGCTTGTCCTTCAGTGTTGACAACCCAAACAATATCTACCTTTTCTTTTCTTTCTTCTTTCTCTCTCTCTTTTTTAAAACTAGCACCCAGCAGCCCTGTTAAAGAGAGGACAGATCCATGAGACCACTGACTACAAAGGCAAGGCAAGGGGGTGGCACGTGGCAGGCGGCCACAGGAATCCTGGGAAGCAGACATATGAATGTTTTAGAAGATAAGATGTCATATCGATCGGGAGATGTGCAATGTGAGCTGGAACAAAGAGACAGAAGCCTCCCGTGAAACAGCCGCCCGCAAGAAGGAGTGGCCGGGTGGGGGGGGGGGTCAGGCCTGAGCTAGTGACAGCCCATGGCAGACTGAGTTCTGGGCAAGTTGCTTCCTTTGGTGGAAGTGAGCGAGGGGACAGAGAAGGCTGGGATTAATTTTTCTCCCTGATATCCACAGGTAAGCCCTGCCCCCCCCCCATAAGTGGTACCCAAGTGTCTTCTGGCATGAACTCTGAAGCCCACAGACAGGCAGCTTCTGCAATGTAAGGCCTGCCATGAATAATCTGTTAATAACATTAATCCAACAGAGAGGCAGCAGGGCACCTTCTGATCCTCCATTCATAAGCGAAGGTCTATGATGAATGGCGTCCATGGCAAGGCTTCCGAACCAGAGGCTAAAATCTCTGCTTCTCCCTCTTCCCCTTCTTGGAGGACCCAGTGGTCAACACAGACGCGCTTCCACCTACAGGTGAATTTGGCTGTGGATTCTGTACTTTTTTTTTAGAACTGAGAAAGGAGCTGAAGAATTGAAGATGTTGAACAAATCCTATATGTAATTCTTATTTCAGTTTGGTCATTTGTTCAGCAAAGGCAAATTAGGCACACAGGGAGGCTGCCAGTGTCCCTTTCAATTTTTAATTTTTGACATGGCTAACTCAAGTTTTTTTTTTTTCCAACTCAGAATTGAAAAAAAAAAGCCTGCATTAGCAAATTGGGTTTAATCTTTCCCTTAAATGGCTTTTAGTGAAGTGGGCTTCAGATAGCCAACCTGAAACATTTAAACTTGATTCTGATGGAGAGAAATGTCATGTTGGGAAATACTTTCTATCTCCCAGGGCATGATTAGGTTGTAGAAAAGGAAGTAGGGGAGCAAAAGGGACCCCTGCGCTGTGATCTGCTTGATATCAATACAACTAAAAAAAAAAAAAAAGCAAAGGTCACTGGGAAGAAAAGACAGGAATTGTTTCTGGAGCCTAGGCTATCTGTACCCATTTTTTTTCAAAAAGAGGGGGCTGCATTTTCATCTGCAATTAGATAAATGACACAATTGGATTTATTTTGAGTTAGTGACAATTTATTTAATAGCGTTAATTTGAAGGGTTTTATGTGACACTCAAGTGCCACATGCCTCTTCTGTGCTGAAGGTACACCTCTCTCTCAACAGGCTGGCGCTGCAGGATGCTGTGACATTTCTGGCTTCTACGGAGCATCACGGTGAGGCAGAAAGGCACTGGGTACGGTGCGCTCTCTGCCTCCCTCCCTCTCTCCTTACAGCTAGGTTCTAAGCCCCCGTTGTAAGTCTTGGACGAGTTGAGGCCAAGCAGGGGCCAGTATACCCCCTAGGTGGGACTGACATCTCCTCCAGTAACAGTGGGATGGCTTCAACCCTAGTTCCCTCAAGAGTTTAATCCCCGAGGTCTTAGGTGAGCGGCATTAACAGACTGGAAACTTAATCCATGTGTTTAGAGATGGTTCCTTTGAAAAGTGATTCAATAAGACAGGTCACTAGGGTAGCACTCTATGACTGAGTCCCCATGGCCTCACAAAGAAAAAGAGCAACCATGTAGACAGAGAAACACACACACCCCTGCTGGGACACAGCGCAGAGGGCCACCAGAGAGCCCAACCGTGCTGTTTGGACCTTGAACCTTTAGAAGGGCGAGTTCAAACAAGCTTCTCATTTTTATAAGGTCGTCTGCTTCAGGTGTTTTATTACAGTCAGGGGGATACCAGCCTGGGTCAGAACTCTAAGACGCATATTCAGAGGTCAAGGAAACTGAGCCCATTCATGAAGTTGTGTATCACTGTCATTTCTTACTGTCTTTAGGTAGTGGTTTCCAAAAGGGTCTCCTACTTAACTCCACTGTGAGTAAACACATTAAGTCCATTTGAAGATAGCGTGCTGTTTTTCCGATTTTGCAAAAGGAACTGAAGCTTTCTCACCCAGACTGTGTATCCAAGGTCTGTGGCTGCAGGGGGATTTTTTTTTTTTAATTTGTTAAATCTGGGCCCTTCTAGCAAGGTCCCCCAGTTAGTTAGGACTAGTTCTCGGAGACATCTCTGTCAGTTGGGAACAGCTTCTCTCAAGCCCCGCTGGTCCCCTAAGTTCTGCTCTGGAGCTGTCAGAAGCAACTGTCCAGACTGAAGGAAGTCAGCTCTCTCCCCAGAGACACCCATGTTTCCTGGGGTTCTCTATCCAGAAGGTCATTTGCATTCTGCTTCCAGGCCAGCACTGCCCGACATAAATATAACACACACGAAGTTAAATTATTTTACTAACCACTTGAAATAAGTACAAATAAATGTAGCATTTTTAAACCCGATAGAACCCAAATATTATCAGTTCAACATGTCATGAACATAAAAATCCTGCATGAGACATTTTACTTCGTGTTTGCACAAAGTGTTCAAAAATCTGGTTTGTGTTTTACACTCCCAGTGTAATCTCAGTTCAGATGCTAAATTTTCAGCAGTTAGAGTAAAATGTGGCTCTGCCAAAACAATGAGAGTGTTAGTAAACACAAATATTTTACACTTTGGCTTTCAAAGTTAAATGAATCGAAGGGGAATAAGACTCGCTTGTCGCCGGAGCCAGCGTGCCTGGGGGAGCAGTTTGAGAGTTCGGCGCCTCAGTCAGCTTTCCTGGAGCACTCCGGTAACCCCAGTATTTCAGATGCATGCATGGCTTAGCAGCCATTGGTCAAGTGCTGGCCATCTTTACCCATATCACGAGCTGTGACCATGTTGAACCCTGAGGGTTCATTTTCCTTCCCCATTTTCTTTAACTTTCTTTTTATTTATTATGTGTCTTTTACATCGTGTATTTTGATGCCATTCATTTCCTGGGCCCTACACATCTGTCTTTGCACACCACCACCCTGCCCCAATAAAACAAAATTTAAGAGAAAACAAGAAAAGGGAGGGAAAAAATTAAAAATCTCGTCCTGGAAGCTTCAGTGTGACCCAGTGAGTCACGCAGTAAACCCCTTTGTCCCTATATCTTTACTTGCAAGTGTTTATTGCTAATAGTCATTGGTCTGGTTCGAGGCTTCTGGTTTCTACTATACTTCCGGTGCTGGCCCTCTTTAGGACACTTGGGCATCCATTCTGTTGTTGCCCTGTGCTGTGGAGATCTGCAGATTTGACTCTGCGGATCAGGTCCCTGCATGTGCTCCAGCGGATCACAGATGGGGCAGATGTCAGTGGGTGAGCCCTGGTTCTGGGCCTGGGCAGCTGCAAGGTTGGTCAACCCGCCATTTCTCCCCTGTCCTCACCACCAGGGGGAACTCTCCAGCTCTGCCTGGGCTAATTCACCCTTGCAGCAGTGAGTGACGGGGTTGAGCCAGTTCTCCTCCTTTCACCCTCCAGGATCTGCTCTCTCACACCTGTGCCATCAAGGTCAGCTCTATTGTCCTGCCCAGGTGAGGTACAAGGGCCACTTTCCCTGTGTATTGCAGCTGGTGAGGGGCAGGGACAGCCCTCCTGCTCTTACAACCCTAGGGCCAGCTCCTCCTCCTGGCTCAGTCATTGATGGGTGTTGAGCGACATCTGTCCTCCTCCCATGTGGCCACATGTCAGATGGGTAATGGGAACAGTTCTCCCTTATTCACAACATCAGGGCTGGGTCACCCATTTTCCTGAGTGCTGCCTCTGGTAAGGGCTTTCCCCATTTTCTCATTTGTCCCTGTGACCACAGAAGGGTTAGAATGCTATAGAACTGAAAGCATAGACTCACACATACGTGCGCGCACACACATACATTTGCATGCACACACATAGACATATATTCACACATACATATGTACATGTATGCATATACACACTCATACACACATACACACATGTATACACATTAACACACATACACATTTTATTTTTAGAAAGGTTTTTGCTATGTAGTCCAGGCTGGCCTGGGACTCTTTCTACAAATCAGGCTAGTATTAAACTCATATTTTCTTACTTGTATTTCTTTCTTCATGCTTACAAAGGAAATAGATATTAAAGGAAAGGATGCTTGGAAACTTTGTGTTTAAGAATCTAACTTACGTTGGTCCTTTGGCATTCTAGGCTAAGAATCAATGATCATAGTAACAAATAGAACCTACTAAATTATTTATGCAGGGCCTCAATTCCTATTTGATTTTAAGATACTTCCCATTTGATGATTTTTAAAAAATTGAGGTAGTAACTATTATTCCCACTTCACAGATGAGAAAACTGAGGCTTTGAGAGATTAAATCACTCCATCCAGCTACCAAGTGTCCCTTAGAGCCAGAGTTCTTAGATGTGTCTCCCCAAGCTCAGTAGTCAGTAGTCATGCCCATGGGTTTCACTTGTACCATTTCTTTCTTGACTCTATTTGAAAATCAATTCTACTTTAAAGAACTTTAACCAGTGCAGTCACATCCCTAAATAATGTCTACAAAATTTAAAGTTTCACGTGTTTTTATCAAACCTAAGGTATTGTGACATTAGGGGAAAAATGCAACTACTGAAAAAAGTCAGTATAGAATGTTCCAAACTTTAAAACATGTTTGCATATGAGCATATACAGTGTTTCTTTCTCAGTAAAAATCTCCTTTTCAGTTCAACACAACAGGGATGGGCAGAGTTCTTTTCTGAAAGTAGTTGGGCTTGATAAGTCCAGCTCAGATCTCTCTCTCTCTCTCTCTCTCTCTCTCTCTCTCTCTCTCTCTCTCTCTCTCTCTCTCTCTCTCTCTCTCTCTCTCTCTCTCTCTCTCTCTCTCTCTCTCTCGCAGCTATCCCACATAGGAAAATACTTGAGGGATCCTGTACCCCAGATTCATTTTACAGACGATGACTCCCTGCTCTCACCCCATCTCTGCACCCACCCTAGAAGCTGTTATTTTGGGGTGATGATTAAACAGGAACCCTGAGCTTACAGACTTGGCTTTCATATCTCATGCCAGTGTGAAATCGGGAGCCACACAAAGCAGTGCAGGGGCAATAGGGGTACTCCGAATGGCTTCCCCCAACTGCTTTTAAAACTACTACAACCGTCTAAGCAGAAAGTGTGTTTCCATGCAAATGCTGCTTCAAGATAAGCCCCAACCTCCATTTTTTTCCCACTTAGATTTCCACCTCTAATCCCTTCCCGAGATATTCTGGACATGTAAAATACACAGTTTTCTGCTTCTACCCTGATGTCTGCATATTGAGTACTTCCATCACCAGCTTTGACATTGCAACAGCAAAGGCTTGAGGGCCTGGCAGACCTCTGATAACTACCATGTTCCAGCCTCTCTGCCCTGTTCCTGTTGGGGTACCATCATGACCAAGCCCTGCCACATCTCAAAAAGCTTATAGTATAGGCTGGTAGGGCTTCTGCGCCACCATCCACCGTGACTTTGCCATGAATGTCAATTACTGGGCCCCACTGCAGAATTCAAGGGTGGAGCTGCAGTCTCTGTCTTGCTGAAACTTCCCGGAGATCGTGACGAATGCTCAGGCTGGAAGGCCTGGGTATGGGAGGCCAGGCTGGCAGCAATTAGTGAAAGAGAACCTGAGGATAGCAAACAAGCTCCTCTTGTCTATTTCCAAGCAGGTGGAGAGGGCTCGGACCCCTCCCTCCAGGTCTGCGCTCTAGATCTCTGCCCACACAAGTAGCACGGTGGAAGCAGCTGAGAAGACGCAATATGGAAAAGAGATATCCAAGCCAAGGTGGAAAGCGGGGGTGGGGTGTGAAGAAGGCAGAACTAGGCGAGGCAAAGCACAGTGATAAACTGGTCTGTTCTCAGCATGCCGTCTCTCCTTCAGGCACCTACCTATTATGCCTGACCCAGATGAACCCCAAATGGAGAGACCCACACCTGCCCAAAACTCATCAGTGCCACCTGTGTGCATGTCTTTCTGTCACATCCTAACTTCCCTGGGGCTCCATCCAAGCTAGAGTTCTCCTACTCAAATGATCAGCAACCTCAGTGGAATTATATTTTAAAAGAATATCTGTTGAAACTTGATATTTTCATTCATCCACAGACCTCCCCACAGCACTGAGTTTCCTGTCATTAATGGACAATAGGGACAAGGAATGGTTTAAGTCAAACATATAAATCCTAAAGAAGGAAAATTTGGGCACTGTGCCAGGTACAACAGTAGTTTGAGACAGTCTCTGGAGCGGCTCCCTCATCCGACTCTCTGGCTAGCCCTGACTGAGGCAGACATGTCTTGGGTGACCTCAGTTCTCCCTGGAGTGTACTCCCCCTTTTTTTTCTCTATGTGGCATAAATCTGCCCAAAACTAGATACTTTGCTGAACTTGCTTCAATGGCACACAGGCTGGGGCCTGTGGTTGTAACCACCGTCTCCATGCATTCTGAGGGGAAATTCTTTTTTCCCCTATGACCCATGATGCTCAGCTCCATGGTTTGAAGCAAGCAGCTAACATCTCAGCTTAGGATGCCTTTCCTTGTCCTGGCTTAATCACAAACGAATCATTTTGGAGGTTATTAATTAGCTTATGGAAGCTCAGGAATAGTTAACTACTCAAACCTGGTTTTTTGCTTCTTTTTTTTTCAAGACAGGGTTTCTTAGTGTGCCCTTGGTTGCCCTGGAACTCACTCTATAGACCAAGCTGGCCTCAAACTGACAGAGATCCGCTTGCCTCCCAAGCCCTGATATTAAAAGCATGAGCCACCACCAACCACCCTGTTCATAAATCTGCTTTTAATTTTTATCAATGGTCTGTAATATCAGTCAGTAGGCTGTCCTTCTAAAACCACATGTTGAAGTCTTATATTGAAAGTTAGAAAGGTAGATCCTTTGGGAGGAGGTTAGCTTTGAAGGCTCATGAACGAGATTGGCGCACTTCAGAAAAGACTCCAAATTGCTAGCAAGCTTCTTCTGCCATGTCAACAGCGCTAGAAGGTACTGTCTGTATGCCAGAAAGTGATAGCTGTTCTAGACATTGAAAGTGTGGGGGTATCTAATTTTTTGACGTTTCAGTTTCTTGAATTGTGGAGGATAAATTTTAGTTATGTTTAAGCCCCTTAGATCCTGGCGTTTTATTATAGTCGCTTGAAAGTCCCAAAGAAGCTTTACATAGGGAAGAATCCTATGCTGTCTTCTGTTCCAATTTCCCAGTCTCTGGATTCCCAGAAAAAGTGACTTTTATTTTTTTAGTTTTATTTTCAAATCATCTAGGCAAGAACTTTAATTGGATTTATGGGGGGGTCACATGGCTGTCCATTCCTTGGGCTAGTCATCAAGGCTGGGAAGATACTATCCACTCTCCTTGGGTTTGGCATCTTACTTTAAGAGGGTGTTGAATAAAGGCATGACCATCAAGGAAACTTGCCAGACATAGCAAATGGAGTAGGGTTCGGGTTAGATTTTAGTATCTCACACAATATTTGGGACTAGTCCTGCAAAAAGCATTTTGTTGTTTATCTAAAATTCAAATTTAACTGGACATCTTACGTTTAATCTGGTCACCCTGTTACCAAGTGATTTTGTGTCCATCACAGGTGTTTCTTAAAAGTCTGAAGGGGGACAGAGGACCCCGTCCGTGCTTAGTGTCCCTCCAAATCCCTTCTCCGTGTAGTACCGGGATGGCTCTCTGCCTAGAAGAGAATCCAGACCCAGCATTTACACTTTTCCCGAAGTGTCAAAACTGCCTGGCTGTCTGGTGTGGGAAGCATATGGACAGCTCTTTTTATCAACCACACTGAGTCCTGGGTGGGACCCACAGATTTATCAGAAAACTCAGCTAGGACCAAATTGTGATCCTACTGCTGCCAAGCTCCGTAGAGACATCTGATATCAAGAAAGTCGGCATGTGGCACAAGGCTGGTGAGCTAGTCCAGCCCTGGCTCCACGGCTGTCTCCTGAGAAGGCACACAGCATGCCTTTCTGAGCTCCATTCCTCTCCACTATGAGCAGAAAATGTGGACTCTAAAGATCTCTGCAAGTTCCATGTGCACCAGCTTTGATGGTTCCTGTCGATATTCACTAGATTTGCCCTGGCAGCAAGGTCCAAGCCATTTCTCTCTCTCTCTTTCTCTCTCCCTCCTGGAAGGAGGTTTATTACACAAAGTAATAGGTGGATGTCTTCTTACTACCACATAAATCTGTTGTAGCATCCGTGTGCTGAACTTCTTAGACAGCAAGAACAAATAGTTGTTAGCGGGACGTTCGGCACAGTGGAAAACAATAAAACCAGAAACAGAAGTGAAGGAGCAAACAAAACTTGCGGAGAGATTCATTTCCTGTTGTAATATTTAATACAGGATAGTAACTGCGCAAGGCTGGAGCCCTTCCGCTGTAGGGACATTACATGCATTTGACTTTAGTTTTCTTAGACACTTTCCCTTGCAGGTCCTGGGGAGTACCTCTTTAAGCACCGTGTCAAAAAAGAACCTCAGTTCACAAATGGTCCAGAACTCTTCACCAGAAAGTGATTGTGCTTGGGTTTAGGATACCCCGAAGCTAGGCCAAAGTCAACCTCTTTTCTAGGCAGGATGCTTGAGCCGAGCATCTTCTCCTTTGTGCTGTCTAGGCAGCTACAGTGCCTGAAAATCCTTGATAAATTATCTAATATTTTAGTCAAATAAAACAGCCAGGACAGGGGCTGCTGGGCAGCATGCTTGAATTGAAGGGGACTGTTATTTTTAGTCCTAGGATAGCTCTGTGTATTTAGAACCCACTGCTAAATGACGTGCTGGTGACCCCGGAGGTGCCTTTTGTGTCCTCCCACCACAGCAAGCCTCACTGGGTAAGGAAGACTCTGGGAAATACATGTCCAAGTTGTGTGTGTGTGTGTGTGTGTGCGTGCGAGAGTGTATGTGTGTGCGTGCATGCATGCGCACGCATGCATACGTGTGTATGTGTTCATGCGTGTGTGTGCGCGCGTGTGTATATGCATGTGTGCATGCAAGTGTGTGTTGTGTACATGCACATGTGCATACATAGCTCATTTTCTGGCAGGTGCAAATGTAACTGATATCCACGTGGAGAGATTATCCTTTTAATTAGGGTTTTGATCTAACTAGTTTGTTCTTGCTTAGTGGATCCCACTCCCTTTGTTTCACATAGAAATTGGAAAGGTGATTGACATTTGGCCGTGGAGTGGCTGTTTTTACTTGGCTCTACCTGTCTGTGCCACCATGTATGCCAGGAAGCAAACAGAGCTGCTAGGCTCGCTCCTATACTCTCAGAACTAAAAAGCGTCTCATCTGCCTTTTCTTCCCTCCTCCTCTTCTTCTCCCTTTTCTTTCCCTCCACACACCTTGTTAAGGGGATATCCCAGGACTACTGCCTTTAATATACACAAAGCTCTTATTAGATAGTTATTACTGTTGGACCCGTTTCCCAAGGAGAATACTGGAGTCAGATAGTTTGAGTAATTCACCTGTGCTTATAAAGAGAAATACTGGGATGTGGTAGTGAGCCCTCTGGTCAGAGCTCATTGGCTTATCTTGTATGTGTTTAGTAATCAATAAATACATGGATGACTTATTAATAATGGCCAAGATGCCTCTGGCAATAAATTCACAACTTCTACACATAGTTCTCAGATCCAGAGTCCACATAGGAATGTCTAACACCACCTCTCAGGGTTTCTCTTTGCTTCTTCACCTTCCTCTCCACTCCCAATGTGACGCACTGTGCCGCCTTCCTCCAGAGGGCGGGCCATTTCTCAGGAGTTCATTAATTGCTGATCCCCATGTTGGTGGATGGATGTTTATGTAGGCATTGCTTCTACCTGTTACCTGCATTAGCAGAGGAGTCCACACCATGAAAAGGAAGATGACCCCCAACTTCCTTGGGTCAGAAGAAATTTCTTGTGACTCTAGCTGTCCCCTGGGAGGCACATCTTGAGCAAAGTAAAGAAGTAAATGCCTATGTCTGGTTATGGATAGAGAGTCACTCAGGAAGCCAAAAGAGAAGTCACACCCTCTTTTAAAACGTATTCTATGTGTGCTCTTCACATCATGTTCCTCCATCGCATTCATTCCCCGTCTTGTCCCTTTGCACCTGTTCCACCTCTCCAGGGGAGCACAGTGCACGTGAGCCAGCTCCGAAACTGTTACTGTGGGAGGGCTGTCCCCATTTACCATCTGGTGGACCAGTCCTACAGGTGCCCAGACACCCCATCTATTCCCAGTGCAGATGAGCCCCCGTCATATCCCCAAGAGAAGCATTCCACCTTTGGGCTCACATGAGAATTCCCCAAGTAGGGAGATCAAATTCCAGTGATAAGGATCACTGGACAGCTAGGCTTTTACTGCTGGCCATTGGTTCTCATTGTAGCAATCCTTTTAGTTTCAGGAACGTAGAAGCGGTCTGACATTCAATGATTGCCTCCATCTTTTAACATATATCACGTCCTAAAAAATTCATTGTTGGCATTTCTGCCTACCCCATAGGACATCTGCTATGACCTACTTGATCTGCAAAGGGACGCTTGCTCTTTCTACCCAGGTAGCCAGCAAGAGAACCTGGGAGAAAATCCTGCTTCTATGTGTTCTCTCTTGCTGTTCAAGCTACCCGAAGAACGTGGTATTTGAAGGTCCTTCATGGGCCTTACATTCTGGTGTCCTGCTGGCACTCTGTGAACATTCATTGTCAACAGAGAAAAACTACCCAACACTAAGAAAAAAAATTTAAAAAAATTACAATAAAGGAATCAGCTCTCTGAACTAATTTCCAAGAGCTAGTACTAAAGAGAAGTGTCAAATACTTTTCCACTTTAATCACTTTCAAAACTTTTAACGAATCTCTCCTTTTAAACAGATAATGCCATTAGCATGGATGCTATGCAAATGAGATGCAGGACCTGTATTTGTTTGGCTTCCTCAAAATTGTTTCTGAAACCTGATCACATCAAATATTTTTCAGTTTATGCAAAACACAACCTCTCAATACACTTTTTTTTGAAGACTGTGTAGTTTTCCATTTGCATGTTAGTCCCAAGTGGTAAATTTACACTTTGAATGTAGGATTAACAAATTTCCATGCCTGCGCCGCATTTTGAAACTTAAAACACAAAGAGGTTACTTTTGGCTGCCAAGGCCTTAAGAATCAGAAATCCAATGACCTTCGCGATACCTGGATGCTGTTGTGCAGCAAAGAGACGGTACCCGGGAAACCCGTGTTCCCATAGTAACAGCACCTTTGCAGTTATCTGTTTCATACAGTGTTCTTTCAAAACCTGATCTGAGGTCATCTCATGGAAGCCAGGGACAAGAACATGCTTTCTGTAGCTAAGGAAGCATCCAGGGCTGGGGACTCAGAAATCTGCATGTACACCCTGCCCCCCTCTCCTAAACTGCTCTTTCCCAGTTTGGAGAGCGAGGCCTGGCACTGCCAACCTCTTGCCGTCGGTGAACAGTGTTATGGCTTGAGAGAGCTACGCATGATCACTCCTACTGTAGCATCCACTATTTTTTTCTTAATTGTCCTGAGATCCTAGAAAGGAAACAAGCGTCTGTGCTGACAGAGGAGCTCAGCATGAACTCTCATTTTTCACATGGAGCTAATTAAAAACTGAAATTAGTTAAATATGGAAATGACACTTGCAAGCACTTTAGTAGAATTCTGGCAAAATCCCTCTGGAGTGCTGTGACATTACCTGCTGCTTCGAAACTCCCCAACTGAATTTCACAGTTAAAAGGCTGAGCAAAGGGAAAGTTATTATTGAGATTTCGGATTCAGAACGTGTCTGTAAGACTCCAAATTAAATTTCATGGCTGGCCCTTGAGTGGCTGGTGATAGAGAACGCAGGCCAATGGAGTGGGCTTCTCACAATGTCCCTGCACGCGGGAACTCCAATTACCCCTCTTTAGGTATGGTACTGTGTCTGGGATAGGTGCGACAATCGGAAGGTTAAGGGATATATTTCTCCTGGAATCTGACCTGAAATAGTTAGCATGCATACAAATGCCAACAGGAAAAAGAGCCTAGACGCATGCCTGGGATATGATGGGCATGATAAAGAAAATTGAACAGGCTGCTTGGAACCCACAGGATACATTTCTCCCATGTGATATCTATCTATCTATCTATCTATCTATCTATCTATCTATCTATCTATCTATCTATCTATCTATCTATCTATCTATCCATCCATCATCTATCTGCTTTCCTACATACCTACTTTCTCTGTATATGTATGTATGTATATATATGTATATATACATATATATATATTTAGGCTTACGTATGCATACAAGACTATATCTCCTGCCGAATAGGCATTTCAGTTTTTATGCCCTATCACAATGCCTATGAAGCAGAGAGATAAGGGAGACAGTAACAGTCTCCCTTAAAACCCCAGGGAGAATAGCCTTTCTAAATGGTCCAAGATGAAAAGGGAACTTCCCTGGCAGGTGGCAAGAAAGCAGCCTCCAGGATGTCAGGTCCCCTGTTACAGGCAAAAACCGCAGGATTTGCCCAAGGGCAAATTACAATGTTTGCCTGTATCTGCATACAATTTAATTAAACCCGCCTACGTGTCTGATGGCCCTGGATCCGCTGCAGAGTGCCTGGGAAGTCCAGCCGTTCTCCAAACAACTGGAGTGTTAGGGTTTTATTGTTTTTCCAACACCCCATCCATTTGTCCTTGAGGCATTCCCTCCCCCTGGACCCTGTCCACGACTGAGGCAGGCACCTCATCTCTGCCTGGGCAGGCCAGCAAGAGAAGCCACACAGTGCCAAAGCAGCCCTGCTCCGTGAGTCGGCTGGCAGGGAGCCGTCGGCGGGCTGGGCTGCCAGCAAGAGTTTTCTGGCAGCTCCAGAGCTCATCTTCCCATCACACTCGGGCTTTCTAGTCCTCGGCCTGGAAATCATCGCAGCTTACCCAGCTGGATGGGTGGAACGCTGCAGCTGTACCATCAGGCTGGCTTATTTTTATTGAATTTTGAATATCCAATTTCAAAGCAATTCAAATGAATTTGCCCAAGGCCTCAGATCAGTGTGGCTGCCGACACTCTCTGCAGTAGGGTTCCGAAGTTCATATTTCTAAACAAAGGCAAGCTTACAGAAGCTACCCTTGTCAGAACCATCGCTTCCAAAGACCCTTCTCTGCTAACTCTATTAGGCCACATTCGGACAGCGGCAAACACGGCCACGCTAATCCAAGTCCCTCACTACCCAAGCACTGGTGGCCAAACAAACTCCTTCCGTGGATTGAAGAGAGATAAGGGAGGTGGTATGGGACTGCTTAATAACTGACGCACGCCGCATTGAATACAGAGTGCGTCAGTTATTAAGCAGTGGTGAGGGTGAGGGGCATGGCGGCCCTCCACGCCCCCAATCTCAAAAGGGTGGAAACAACCATCCAGGAAGCCGACAACAATTCTGAGCTTGTTGTGGAACAATTCTTCCCCTAACCCTTCCGATCAAGATTGAAAATAAAAACAAACAAGCCCGACACGTGCTTTGGTAGAACTGGAGGGAGGACACAACAGTTTGTTGCTGGGATTGTTTTACAATCCCTCTTCCCTCACCAACGCTGTTATTCTAATCATGCTGGACCCTTGCCTGGCAGGCATTTATTTTAAATGCGCAAAGTCCAATTTAACCCAAGTAGTAGAAGGCTGAAGAGCTATGCAGAACAATGGGCCTCTAGAGGATGGCCAGACATAGCGCATCATGGCCAAGGGTGACTTACTTTGAAAATTAGCATGTTCTGGTGTCTTTCAGTGGGACTTGGGAGACATTTGGGGACTCATTGGTTTTAAGAAGTCTTGGGAAAAAACTAATTCAATAACTATTTATGCTCATAATCTTTGGGGGGGGGAGAGAGAATGTAAATTGGGAGAGAATATGCAAATTGGAAGAGAGCATGCAAATTAGGAGAGATATGCAAATTGGGATCTGAGAGTCTGAGAGCAAAAGCTGAAGGTAAGAAGGCACGGTAAACAGTGTCAGGGAAGAGCTGACATCTGTCCATCTATCTCAGCCCCAGCCCCTCCCTCCTCTGGCACAATGCTGCCCATTCACAGGTATATGCAGTGAGTATTTTTGAAAGAAAGGAAGGAAGGAGGGATGGAGAAATCCTGGCCTCTGTTCTACGTCCTTAGGGGTTCAAAGGTGGTAGAGTCGGAAGGTGCTCTGAAAATGGCCTCTTAATTGATGCATGGCATGGAACAAGTTACTTCCAGCTCTCTGCTTTCTCACCAGCAAGTGTGGTGGACTGAGGACCGTTTTTAAGACCGGGTATAAAACCAACAGAGAGGGTCGGCTACCATTTAGGAGGGAGTGGGTCCCAAGCCCTCTCTCTTTCATGGAGTCAGAGAAACCACAGCTTACCAGCTCTTCTTGTGTTTGCCTGTGGAGTCTACTTTTAAAAAGGGAGAAAGGATTCCAGGTATGCTATTACTTTAAAAAAAGCAGCAACAACTCTATAATACTTCATTAATGATAGTTTTACCTACTAACTACAGTTGCTGAGGGTTTTTCCTGAGACTGTCACATGTATATCCTAAATCAGGGAGCTCTGATTGTCCTTCCAGAACCATTTCTGTAGATTAACACACAAGAGTAAAAGCACAAAAATCAAATCCCAGAATAAGTGACATCAGGATGGATCGAAAATCTCAAAGACAGAAGAAAATGGAATTCAGTAGGTTTCCTAACCCAGTGCTTGAGGAGCCTGGGAGAGGGGGCGCTGGGGAGACACGCCTCCAGAAACCTGGGGTAAGGACATATACCCACGGGTCACTCCACTTCAGTGTGCAACCCAATCAGTGTTACATCTTTTGCTCCTTTAAGCAAACACGCTGCTGGTTAGTTATCCAGTCGATGTTTTTAATTACAGGCAGAGGAAGCCAGTCTGTAGCCCTGAAACCAGTGCCCTTATGCTGGAGGAACGCTTTTTAATATTTATACATCTAAAGTGGGTTTGTCCTTCCAGACATAGAAAATCATTAGGAAGCCTTCTCAGGAGGACGTAACTTTGGTCAAGGTCACGCACAAATCTAAACTTCATATTTAAGCCTAGCTCTGCCACCAGTAGGGGCCACTTTTGTTCCACAAACCGTTCCTAGTCCTGGCTCCTGACTTCTATTTCTAGGTTATCAATTTTTAAGTAGAGGAAAGGAACAAAAATATGCTTGTGAGACAATTCTGAGCATATAAAAATGGAAGAAACTTTTTTTCCCTACTTCTTTCTTTCTCCCCTTCGTTACTTGGCACATCTACTTAATAGAGTTTTGATTCTGCATTTCCCCTTCCAGCATAGCAGATGAATGGGCGAGCCGAGGAAACTGCACTCAAAGAAATGTCGTGGAACGGTTCTGACTTTGGTTTGGCATGTCACCTATCCAACGACATCAGAGGGAAGGAATACGCTGCCAAAACGGTGAGTGTTGAAGGAAATGGCCTGGATGGGGTTCAAAGGAACTTTTGAGGGTCAGCAAGGCCAATACTGCAGTTTGGGAAGCAGGCAGGTGGGTTCCATCCCATCCAGCTGTGGATCCCTGACAGATGTGCCTGGATATGAAGTGGTTTCAGTTTCACGGTTTGCTCTTTCACATGCCCCAAACCTGGGGCATCTGGGCAGACAGGGAACTTTTGAAGACAATAAAACCAAACAACAGTGGCATTAGAACAGCAAAGTCATAGGAGATAACCTGTAATAACCAGGTGAGGTTTAGTAGATTACAGCTCAGACATATCTTGTAGGGACATGTTGGGACAATTTATTGATACAAGAAGTCAAGTATTGTGTGTTCTGAGACCATCCCTTGGGTTCTGAGAATTGGAGCCCATGCTGGGTAACAGCAAGGCTCTCTTAGCTCCTGCCTTCCTAACTAGTCCCGGGAAAAAAAGAGAAAACTTCAGACCCTTGGACTTAGGCATCCCCTTGTAGCCCAAGACTCTGCCTTTTGTGTTCTTTTGGGTGGGGAAGCAGTATTGGGAGTGTTCAACTTTTTAACACTGTAACATGATGTCAAAATCTAGAAATATGTTGGAGCACATTATAGCTATCTTGGGATGCATGTTGGCCACCAGCTGCAGGTTAGACAAGCTCACATCTAAGTTAACATGATCCATGACAGGTCAGCCTGTCTACAGCCTCAAGGCTGTTTCCCAAACCCCACTCACTTTAACGCTTGTCTAACAGTTTAACCCATGACCACCTTAAGACTAGTCCTAAAGCTTAACATGGGCCATACTGTCCAGGGACCTTAGTATGTAACTGTTGCATGAATAGAAACTCACACATTGCTTTCAGATTGGCACGAGTTACCTGTACGCTCACTGTTCCTAACTCTTAAGCAGTTAGCTTACGCATGGGTAAAGGGTATCATCTCAAGTGGTGAGAAGTGGGTACCGTTCAGCCTTTCTCCTATGTCCTAACACCTGCTGTCTTAAAGCACCATCCAGTGACAACTGAAACAGCAAAACAGAGCTCATTAAGCCCACACTGCTGTCACCTTTTCATTACATGTTCAATTTAAATAGGACATCCTTGCCCCGAGAAGCTCGGCCATCATCAGGAGCATCTAAGCTGCACTGTGTGTGGATGGATGATCAGGAAGTGGATCTTAGCATCTCCACCTCCAGGAGCCAGCCCCAGGCCACTCTGTCCAGGATACAGTAAGAGTTGGATGAATTCGGCTGGATCCTGTTAGGGTCCCTTTCCCCTTTCCACTAGACTTCATCAGTGTCCAATCTGAATTTTGCCCCCCCCCCCCTCCGAAATGTCCCTCTCAAATACACTACCCACTCAGCTTGCTTTGCCATTGTCTTGAATGCGATCAAATTCCCTTTCGTCTGGGTTTCCAAATAGGGCACTCAGCGCTCCCCGGCTCATGGCGCTAACCCACGGGTGTCATTCTACACAGGTTTTCATTGTTCTATGTTTCCTTAACTCAGCAGGGTTCACACCGCTTGGGGATCAAATCCAAGCACACGTTTGTACAGTAGGAAGTGTCTTTGTGATAATGCCTTTCAGCCCCATCTCCATCAATATTCCTGCTCCCTGTATCCTTTTTATTATGCTCCAGTTTTAATCACAGACGTAAGGTACAACACATTGTACATGTCGGATGCCATGTTTCCTTGGGCGTTATTTATTGAACTTGGGCTTCTCCTGTCCTGACATGAACTTCTTTCCCCTTGCCCCGCTGCCTAACACTTACTCACCCTTTCTCCCAGAAGCCCAAATGCCACCCTCTTTCCGGAGGGCTCCTTGATGCTTTCAGACAAACTGTTCTTTTTGTCCTTTCTCCACCGACTTCCTACCGAGCCCTGCTGTGACCGCAGAGGTCTTATGCTGTAGGTGCTGGTGCATTTCTTTTCATTCTGTGTGCGATGGGGACCTCCTGTGGGTAGCATCACTAGGGCTATTAGCACTTAAAGAGACGGGCAGAGTCTGAGTGTTTGCTGAATGATCAGACCAAGAACAAAGCCCATCATGTGTGGGAGGAATCTGAACATCACTTAGACATGAGAATAAGCCTTTAAATTAAGATACTGATGTAGGGAGGACTTCACCCCAAAGTCCTCAGCTGCTGGGTGAGCTCTGCTTTCATAACTCATGGAGACGTCTCTGTTTTGCCTCCTGTGTTACTCTTTGTTTTCTGGGACTTCAGGGGTAAGAGTCTGCAGAACGTATCCTTTGGCCTTTCTCAACTCAGGGGTCAATAAACCTTACCTGCAAGTACTCTAGCAATTAGAGACCTAAAACCATTTTCAGTAAAAGAGATCTAAGAACAGCAAGTCACCCCCCCCCCGCCCTACCTCCAGTTCTGTTTCCCTGGAAATACTTATTTTCTTATGAAGAAAGAAAAAAAAGAAGGGGTGGGGTAGGGAGCTCCTAAGACTGTGTTAAAGCAAATGCTTAGAAAATATTTTTGAAACATTTGGAAGTAATTTCTATTCACAAATTATCTCCATTCACAAAATGAAAAGGCAAATTATGTGAGCTGGATAAATTCAGAGAGAGAAGAAGCCGGGCCTGATGCTGGGAGGAGGAGAGTTGCAGGCAAGGAACAGGGAGTGGGTCTTGTAATTCTGGCATTTCTACAGCAAGGAGAATTTCAAAGCCATTTACGTACTATGTTTCTCATGAACTCCACGCCCAAGTCCAAGGTGTTACCAGACAGTGAACGTCTCCAGGTGACAGAAGAAAAAAAAAATAAGTGCAAACTGAGACAGACCCTCTCCCGACCGTGGGAGAGCTGGGGGGGTCTAGAAGGGCGAGCGACGAGGAAGTACAAAGTGGTAAGACTCAGAAGGGATAGAACAAAGCCAGCACATAAAAGCTAAAGCGGCAGGACAGGAGGCCCAAGGACTCGCTTGCCATCCATCTGCTAGTGGCAGGGGAGGAAGGAGGACCCTTGAAGCTATCCTCTGTTTTACCTTCCCCATGGACGGAGTGCTCACCTCCAACGACCACTGTCACCAGCACAAAGACCATCTATGGCTGCTGGATCAGCAGAGACCCTTTCTTTTTGAGTGCTGCACCCTGGATGTCCCAGATGCTGAGTGAGAAGAGATGAGCTTCTGCACACTCCGATGAAGGATGCTGCTTATGAAAATTTGTTCACTTCCCACTACAATGCTACTCAAAAGCAGGTTGCTAGCCACATGCGAGGGGGGAAAAGTTCAGAATACGAATGTGGCATAAGAGTGGCAAGAAAACGCTGGGAAAACGCAGGCTGTATCTTCCCAGAGGCCCATCACCGAGAGCCCATGCAAATGAGCTGGCCAATCTAAAAATAACAGCCTCCGTCTTATTACCGACTAAAGCCCTTTATAATTATCATGTTGTTTACTCGGAGTGATAACTCAGCAAGGTGGGCATTGTTATCTCCACACCAGACTGATAAGCTGAAGCTCCGGGAGACTGAAATGAGAACTGAATTCATAGTCGGGTCTACCCAGGCCTGAGAGCCCGTGCTCCTTTCACCAGCCCTCAGCTATGGACACTGTGTTAACCTCATTTCCTTTTCCTCTAGGGAACCCAGGAGAGGTTCCTCAGGCTGACTGGAGACAAACGAGGTGGCTCTATCTCCAGGGCTGGAAAGGACGCCACCGAATGATCAGGCCTGGAAGTAGGGTCAGGGTAGGTTGCCCCTGGGGAGAAGACTATTGCAGCACTCGGTGCCATTCTGAGCTGGCTTTGCCTGGTGGTCTTATGTGGCCCATTCTTGCTATTCCTAGCAACCATCAAGTGCTCGCTTTAGACTGAGCACCGTGTAACATGTGTGTGCAACATCCACTTGAATGTCTGTGGTCACTCGTGTGTATGTGTGTGAGTGTGCACGTGTGTGCATGTGGTGTCAGTGATCGAGGTTAATGTGAGGTGTTTCCTTCAAACATTCTCTACCTTATTCTTTGAGAAGGGTCAGTCATTGAACCTGGAGCTTAACTATTTGGCTGGCCTGGGAACCCTAGGCACCCTACTGTCTTTGCTTCCTCAGGGTTGGGATTATATAGATGCATGCAGATGCATCTGGATTTTTTATATGAGTTCTAGGGATTGAACTCAGGTCCTGATGCTTATGGTAAACCTGGAGAAGTTTACCCCAGCCATTGCCCCAGACTGTTCGAACTGCACAGCAACTCTTGGAGGTGAGTGCATTTACTATTAATAGTTTAGTGCTGGTTTAACTGTCTCAGAGGTGAAATAACTTGATTAGGTTATATCTAGTAAGCTCGGATAATGAATCCCTGCATTATCCCAATTGACACCAGAGGTTCTGGCCAAAGAAAATGCCTTCTTCATTCCCCCAAACAATGAGAAGATGGTGGTGGTGGTGGTGGTGATGGTGGTGGGGTTATGACCTCCATTGATCGCATGAAGTCGAAGCCAACAGGTAGTGAACATGGCTCCTGTGTGTCAGGCCCACAGAACCCAGGTTGACGTGAGTGCTGCATTCAGCAGGCCCGACTTTGAAGCTGCCCTTGTACTTCCCTAACCACTTGTGGTCAGATAACTTAAGGCTTTGCACCCCGTTTTCTTCTACAACTGTAATGTTGGAATTAATGGAAATGATGTCTATCCCTTGAAATGTCCCAGAAGCTCACCGCTGACTTGTTCTATTTGGGGAGGACAATGGGTACTAAGCAACATCAATTAGAGAAAGCAAGGGGATGACAAAAGCCACAGTAGAAGGGCTTTACAACACCTAGTGGCCGGTACAGACTGGAAATAGCATGAATGCCATGATTCCTGTTTGGGGGAAAGCAAAGTCATGAGAAAGTAAGATCTGGGTTTGTTGTTGTTTTTGTTTTGATGCTTTTTTTTTCCCCCACAGCTACTTCTTAATAGAGGATAGAGTAGAAAGGAAGCCACTTTATCTCCAGTTCCTGGAGCTTTGGGAGGCCACTGAAAATTTCCAAGCCTTAGTTTTTCCACCTGTCACACAGGAACAACTTTTTGTCCCTTCTAGTAGGAGGTGAGCATTTAAAACAGCACACAGGGAATGTTAGCTGCTATTATTAGTTCTTTCTTACTTGAAAGCTTTTTGTCTTCAGGGATGAAGATGAGAAAACTGGGAGGCACTTTCCCCAGGACTGCTTACTAACTGAGAGCCAAGGGAAAGTGCCAAACCTCCCCATCCCCAGGCACATGGAGGAGCACTGATCAGGAAGTGGACAAACCCCAGGCTGAGGCGAGCCAAGGAGAAGTAACCTGAAGCGCTCTCTCGGCTCACATTAAACAGACTTCTTTTTGAGTCACCATGGCTAGGATAAGAAATGCCTTGGTCCTCTGTTTGTAACACATCCTTTTTCTGATTCTAGAAGCTTCTATTGGCTCAAATCTGTAGAGTTCTACTGCAGTGTTTCATGTTACCATGGAAAGAACATTGACTCTGGGGTCCATCTCTTTCAGAGCCTCAGAACTGTTCTATCCCAGGTGGCTGCTGTAGACAGACCACTTTCCCTGCCTGAACTGGTTCCTGAAGTTATAAAATACAGACAGATATTCATGCCTGCTGTCCACCACACCCGATGACGGGGTGTCATGTGAACATAACCAGAACTTGCTTCTCGCTCTCATTTCCTGTGTGCTCAGACTCCAATCAGGAGGAAACAAGGGAAACGTGGGTGACTAGCTCCCAAAAGTCCCTGGTCCCTCTATGACTTCAGCCCTCTGTTGTTAACAGGTAGAAGCTTTCTTGCCTGTTTCTGGTCCTGTCATGGAAGGATGGCTGTGGCAGAGTTTTAAAGATTGCAAGAAGCAACTACTGCTGTCTTGAAGAGAGAGGGATCTTCTGTGGAGCTGTTCAGCCATTGCGGTGTCTGTACCACAGGCAAAGCTTTATCAGTCTGCCCAGTTCATACCAGAACCATATGGTTGCTGAGCATGGACTGTGTTTCAGCCCCATGGATGCCTGGGCTGTAAATGGTGTTGCTTCATCTTGGTCCCTGGGGGCTGCCTTCCTCCCTGGTCGTCAGAGCAAAACAACATTCATCCAGAAAACTCGGGGCAAGGGCTGGGTGGCAAGAACCAGGGGAGCCCCTCCCCCACCCTCCAGCCCTTTGCCTTCAGTTTGGGAATCCTTCCATTTCATTGTTCCATTAAGGGTAGTTTCATCTTTTAAGTGAACTTCAATGAATGATGAAATAAAATACTTTGCACAGATGGCCTTGCATTTGAATAAGAGGAAACCATTATGCCGTGTGCAGAACAGAGCGTTTTTATTTGTGTTTCTAAGGAAGCAAAGAATGACTTTGTGGAGAGGAATGTTTCTAAGCTTGAAGGAAATCAACTTGTCTGCCCTACTTTTCAGTGTGTGGGTGTGTGCGCACGTGTGCACGTGAGCACTTGTGTGCACACATGTGTGCAGGTGTATGTACCTGTGCATGCCTGTGTGGAGCCCAAAGGTCAATGATGGGTGTTCTCCCCCATCCTCCCCCTTTCATTATTCGGAGACAGGGTCTCACTGATCCCAGAGCTCACCCTTTTGGCTAGACTGGCGGGCCAGTGATTACCAGTGGTCCTCTATCCCCTGCCTCCACAGTGCTGGGATTGCAAGATATTTACAGCAAGGTATACCTGGCTGTTACATAAGTGTCTTTTATACAGGCAATGACTTTATTGGTTGAGCTATCACACTAATTTTTTATATGGTGTTTATGAATGAGAAACTTGCTACATCAAAGGTGAAGATGGCGGTGGGTAAGAGCATCTACAGAGTAGCTGGACGGAAGAACTGAAGGGTTTGTACCACACAGCTGAAATCTGGCCTGATTACTTTTTCATTAGACCATTTCCAGTAGATCACCTAATATTTTGGTGCCTTAATTTCCTCTTTTGTAAGATAAAAATAATAATAATAGCCCCTACTTTATGTGGTCATTGTAAAGGTTAAATAAAAAACTTTATAAAGTTATTGGAATATAACAAATGTTTTAAACTTGTGCCGATTATCATTAACTACTGACGAGCTATTAAGAGAGACTGAGAAAAACCCTGTGTTTTACATAGACTTGTGTACATCCCCCCCTCCATGATGTTGGGAGTCCTATGAATGTGTCTGTCTTTACCATTAGGGCCTTTGCTGATGACAAAACTAAGATGAGATTTTAAGGGTCATCCCCAATGAATTGTGCCTGGTGACCTTCTTAAAAGGGAAAATTTGGATGAAGAGATAGACAAAGATACTATCTAAAGATGGAGCTGCACTGTTACAAGTCGAGGAAGAGAGTCAGAGGGCAGGCTGTCACAGTCCATCTGTAGTGTCTTTAGGAGGAGTCTGGCGGGACTCATACCTTGATCTTGTACTTCTAGCTTCTAGTCTGTAAGACAATGGACTGTTGCTATATATGGCTTGGTTTGTGGTATCTGTAGTAGCAGCCCTTGTAGATTAAATACACCATCTTCAAAAGTACCACACTAGGGGGAAATTTCTTAGAGGTAGCTGCTACATCTATTTTCAGTGATGTAAAATCTTGTCTTTTGATTATAAAAACACTCAAATAAGTTACTGTTAGATTTTGGATACATTAGATAATTCCAAGTATCTTTCTCCTTGCTGTCTTCTATCCATGTCTCGTATTGTATACATATTGGAGGAAAAGTGAGTTAGTCAATTTCTGATGAAAGAGGCATAAAAGTGAAGTCTTTCCTTTCCTCTTTCTCCCTATACTCCTCCCCAAAGATGGATCTGATGCCTGGAGTAACATTATCCACAAAGAGGATAGGAGGGCTATAAAATCAGGTGAAGAGATCCAAGGGCAGGCATTAGCCGTGTGGAGACGCAGAAAGAACCCACCTTACTGAGGGCATGAACAATATAGGAAGCTGACAATGTCACTTACCTAGGTGAGGAAGGAAAGAATCTTGATATAAACCAGTACAAGGTTTTAATGGTTGCCACTTTTTGCTAAGCCATAAGTGTGAGAACCCCTTATAGAAACACTGTCTTTTTTTTTTAATATTCATTTTTATTTTTAAAAAGTTATGTGTATGTGGGTTGTGGGTATTGCACAAGAGGGTAGGTGCCGACAGAGTCCAGAAGGGGGCAGCAAATACTCTGGAGCCAGAGTGACAGGAGGTTGTGCGTGGATGGTGTAGGAGCCAGGGGAAAAATTCTGTCCCCAGCAAGAGCAATACGAACTCTGCTCAGCCAGCTGTCCAGTCCCTGAAACTTTGTCTTAATTGGCCATCTTGACTGGGACTTGGCGGTTTCTTTTTCTCACTTAACATTTTATTTTGGCCATTAGTTCCCTCTGTGTCCCTTCTTTCCACCTGTCCCAAATATATTGTTCTACAAACAGACCCAGCTTGAGGGATTTCTCATCTTTCTGTTCTTGGGATATGGCTTAGATGAGCATAACCAGTGTGTATGGTCAGGCAGACCCCATTTACTCCATTGGAACTAAACATAGCAGTTCCTGCTCAAACCCAAAGCACCAGCTATCTGGCCCATTAGAAAACCATTTAATTATTGTTAGAGCCTTTCTCTAACTATGAATAGGAAAATAGAGTCATAGGGACAATGACTTAGAGACTGAAAGACACATGTTTGTAGGTAATAGGTCCTTAACAAATGACTGACTTTGAGCTACATCTGGTGGAAAGGGAATTTGGGCTAGATCTACACTCAGAGGGACCGGACTTTCTTCTCACAGGACTGAGTTGGCCAGCTTAGGTAAATTAACTTCTTCAAACTTCACACCACCCTTTGCTTTCACTGAAGAAGATTGAAGACAATGATCATAAAAAATAATGCACGAAGTAAAGAGAACTCTTTTGTTTTTCTTTTAAGAGACGTGATTGTGAAGGGAGGTAGGAGAAGATAATTGTAACTCAGCAGGCACAACTGATGTTTTGGGGACTTGGATAATGTTATGGGACATTCTGAGCATTGTAGGAGATTAAGTAGAGTTTCCCTGGCACCTGCCACACACTTACTAGATCAGCTTCTAGCTGTGACAACACATGGTTTCTATGGACATGTTAAGCATTCTCAAAGAAGTGGTGTGGTGATGCATTGATTGAGCTAGTACTAAGGGCAGCTAAGCCCTGGTCTATGAAAGATCTTGCTGGAAGAACCTCACTGCAGAAAGCTTGTGAGGGGTCCCCATTACACAGTAATCCTGCATCATGAGCGCAATTACAAGAGAGAAGCAATAATTTTACACATCCCTGGATCTTGACAAAGACCTTAACGAGCAAAGGTTGTGGTGACCAGTTATTACTCCATCTGGACTGCAAAGCCGGGAGTGATAATATTTGGACTACTTCATCAATCTGTGCCAAAGATCTCTTCAAAGCAAGTCAACTTAATAGACAAAATATTTGATATTCTGTAAAAAAGACCTTATTGGTTCCCATCCAGACTTTTCACACAAACCTGTTTTCATCAAAAAGATTGCCACAAGAGCGGTTAAGAGAAGCAGCTATCATCAGAAATGGTGCCTTATCCCTTAGCGTTCAGTAATGCCTCCAGTTGAATATTTTACAGCATTTGTTCCTATTTCACATACTGTGTTTACCAAGCGTTCTGCTCTTGTCATACACAGAGATCACAAAGGATCTACTAGTCCCTGGAGTGACCGAGTCTTTCCACCTGGCTTTCCTTCCCCTCCACTCTCAGCAATTTTCAGAATTCCCCACGAACACCCACCCTTGGTCAGAATCCCCGTACATTTACACATAAGCAGTCTTGGAGATGATACTCATTTACATTTCCTGTTGGGTTTTGGGGGGAGCCCTTGGTCTTCAGATTTCAAGATGCTGTTCTAAGAGACTCAGTTGTTAGGCTACAAAGCACTGAAGAGGGCAAAACTCGTGGGAGAGGCGGCTGCCCGGGAAAATTCATCATACACATTATTTCATTATACACTTGAGAAATGACAAGATGCTTTGTAAGAACAGTGTGAGCTGTTCTCGCACGACGTTACCCACGGTTAAGAGCCTGTTCACTTCATTCCCAACTCCACTCTGGACTTCTGGGTGTCTCACAACTCTCGTGCCATCTCTGAATTCCTAAGAGCAGCTTCCCTTTGTAGTTTAAAGAGGCTTTCAGAGCGTTGTCAGTAGAGGACCCACAATAAAACACAGCCCAGTTACCCCATGATTGTCTAACCTGCCTGATAAGCTGACCATGTTTAAAGCAGGGTTACAATCTTCTCCACGTTTATCACTAAACTATGGACTTGGTGGAAATGTCCATCTCATACAGACGTGACATCTCACCCTGGTGACATCTCTGGTAGGGTCATAGGAAGATATGCAGGGTGCAGGGCTGAGTTTATCAGAATATGATGGCGTGGCCTTTCATGTATAATCAAGTACAGGGGGTAAGTGTCTGACCTTGGTCTTAACTAATCTTGGAAATGGGTACTGATTTATGATGCTTCACGCCATAAGTTATATGGTATCCTGTGCAAACCATGGTGCCACAAGTGACATGGAACTGAGCTGGAAAAGACTAGACAGAGGCAGGGTGCCTGGCTTTGTGGCCAAGGCTAGCTTCCTATAGCCTGAAGCAAAGAGGAAGATTTGAAGAGGCACAAAAGGGATGGAGCTAGAACGAAAGCACAGCCTAAATTTAGGCTCATCCACACAGTGAATCCAGACAGCACAAGCTGAAGCACCTCCAGAGCCTAAATTACCTTGGTTAGTTTCGAGCCGAAGCCTCAAATTCCCTAGGTGAACATGCTGGTGTGTGCTTGACTCTAGGCACCTACCATCTGAGAGGGCATTTCACACACTTCAGTCAAATGTTAAAGCCCAGAAAATAAATGGAGACCTCGCTGTGGAGCAGGGGGAGGTGGAGGGAGAAGGGCAAAGGCTCATTCCCTGATGTCTAACCCTCTCTGCCCAGCTCCACAAAGCCATAACCAACTCCATCCATCTCCCCCTTCTGCCTGGGTACAGTGAGTCAGCCTCATTTGCAAACACACACACACACACAGGGGCAGATGTATCTGAGCCGAAAGCCGCACAGATTCGTCATCATTTCCAACCAGCTGATCAAAAGGCAAGTTTCTTCTTTTAAGATTTTCATCTGGAAGCTTCACTACCCTGGATCAAACAGGGCAACGGTGCAGCCTCTCCTGACCACAGCCTGCATTTGAAAAGGCAAGTGCCTTCAAGTCCTGGGGTGTGTTTTCTATTTATAAAAGAGTATGCTGAGCTTCTGCGCACAGAGTCCAATGGCTCTTCTTGGTTCCCAAGATCTGCATCACATATGAGGCCTGTGTTATGGAGGAATTTCGTTAGCCTTTTAGAGTTTAGTTTTAGCCCAGCTATGCCCTTCTTTTTCTCTATAGACATTCATACAAAATCCAAAGTGAATGCCTCAGAAGGGGTCTTGATGGGTTTTATTGGATCAAAGGGCTCTCTCATAATAAAGAAACCGCACTGAGATTTACCGAGTGCATTAAAAAAGAATGGCTTCCAGCCAGCCCTGGTAGAATTACATAGCAGTAAAAAATGCTTTGGCCAACCATGCTTTCAGAAAAGTGAGTGGTGATTTAAAGATTGTGTGTTAATTTTTAATTTTTCAGTTCTCTTTTTCTGACAATAATAATAGCAATAATGGTTTAAAAAAAAATACCCTGAAAGATGTATTAGAAAACCCTCTCTTCTTCAGCTTTCTAGCCAACACGAATCACATTGTATTCTAACTCAGATTTTCCTTATGAAACTCAATGCCTGCAGCTTCCTCTCTTACCAGGGCCATCACCCTACACACCCACTGATTACTGCCAGAACCTTAGGAGACATCTCCCTGCTCGCCCTCCCCTTCCCCAATCTATCCTGAATCCTCAATCAATTAGTAAATAAATATTTATGGAGCATCTAACAGGTAATTGACATGAAATCATGTCATAATTTTATCACATTACACTCTCACTTAGGAACTTAGAGTACCTCCCTATTGCCAAATTAATCAAATTAAACCTCCTGCCAGATTTGAAGACCATCAATCATCTGGTGGGGTTCTGTCTCCACTACCGTTTCAACTGGTCATAGTAGGCGTCCCACGGCCCTGCTCCTTCCTGCCTCTCCCTCATTCCCTACTAATTCCTCCCTCCCACCTTCTCCGTTGCTCTTTCTGCTGCCTGGAGGTCTTCCTGGCTCACTCCTGGTTCCGTGTCTACCCATACTCCCCAGGACCGAGCCAGTCTGTGATCTCTACCAGTCATCCTCAACTATGGGGATTTCCCCCTTTGCTGGATTCTAATAGCCCCACCCCCATGGTCCAGTTTAGCATCCCTGTGTGTTTTTCCTCTAATGAGACCATGGACTAAGCAAAAATAATTTTTTAAAAAATCAATATCTACTTTAAACTTTACATAGAATAACTGAAAATCATAACACTAGCATTATAGCTGTTATTTCCTATTCCTTATCATTAAGTAAAACAAAACTTAGGAATTTTAATCTCCTTTCCACGAGCACTCAGTTAACTGGTTGAGATCGGAGCTTCCTTGTGCAAACTCAGGTTTTCTTCGCAGGAGGACCCCATGCCCAGATGGGCCTCACAGTGAGTACTGGGAAGGAGGCGAATCAGGTTTCCTGATCCAGGTAAACAAGGGTCCTTGGTGGCTGAAGTTTCAGCGAGTCATTGTTTGAGTCAAGGAAGAAATTCTATACTGGTGTATGAAAAAGAAAACCTCTCTGATGTTGCTAATCCACCCTTTTAACCATAGGTGTCGTATCCCTAAACCCTTCTGAAATCCCAAATGGCACTGATCCCAGGGGGACTGTATAGTCTCTTTGGTCACCGGGAGGTAAGATGGCTCGCACAGTTTCCCCAGGACGCACGTCAGTTCTAAGAAGACGTTAAGCCCGGGTGGGGGAAAAGTTGCGCTTTCAGATACTGAACTGGAAAAAGCTCGGGTAGAGGGTCGAGTTTCGCTTGAAACTCAAAGCCAAAACGTCCCGTGATATTTAAGACTTCCCTTTGAATGTGCCTTGGAGCAGAAGCGGGCAAAGCCACGACCGCGCTCTAAGCTGAATCCCCGACCATTCTGTTGTCTGGCTCACTGATTTGCTCACGCGTTTCAGTAGGCACCCAGGTGGAACCAGCTCAGATTGCAGCTCATTAGCGCAGCCGAATAGGAGTTTAAGGGGAAGTGTGTGGTAAACAAAGGTAATCCCGATTTAAGCAGGAGAAAGCGACCTTTCTCTCCTCCCTAAAACAAATGGCTGTTCTTGGGCGGCACGCTACCCGTTTTACTATTACTGGTTAATACGACCGTAGGCAGAAGATGCAGCTGAGGCCCCGCTGAACAGGCTCCACAGTCGGGCTGAACATAATCCCTCATGTAATGAAAAACCTATTTCTATTTCTGAGCCCTCACTACTCTTCATACTGAAGAGCCTTGTGCCTGTCACACATTTATTGAAGCTTATTACTCATCTAGGCAGCAGGGCCCAGTTAGTATTTGGAATTATATTTTAAATCACAATTTTTCTATTATTTATTTTAGGATTCCAAGGCTGCGGTGAAAGCATGTCAGTGTTATTCTTGATGCGCATTCAAAGGCATTAAAGCCCCAAGTCAAAATTCTTTGCTACCTGAAGAATCTTTAGGCACAAGTGGAAGGAAACCCTTCCATCAAGACACCACGGCGACCCTCCCTCCCACAGATACTTCTGTGATTATACAGTTAAGGGTGGAGATTGGGAGGGTCTGGATCAGCGCCTCAGTAATCCTTGCTGCCCACGGGTTTTAACCATCTACAAATCATGATCTTCTTTTTTTTTTAACTTTTATTTTTGGCTTTTGAAAATTAATGGGTAGAATCTTTTAGGATGCCAAAGACAGGACTGCAAACAGATGAACTAAAACCATGGCCTCATCTTCCAGAAGAAAAATAAGAGCCAGTGTAATCTCAGTCAAAGGATTTTCTGAACTGATCATAAAGTAAACTTCCCTTTATCTTGAGGCTGGGGGTGAACATGTGGTTCTTTTTTGTTCTGTAGAAGTCAGTGGAAATTATTCCTCTCCTAGTCAATCACTTGGTTCTTTCTGCTTATCTATTTTTAGGGAAAAATACATATACACACATACATTTATATGCAAGTGTGTTAGTATAGTACATACATATGTATTTGTGAATATACATACATACCCTACAAAATTTATTACTCAGGTACATCACACATACACGTACATACACACACACATACATACAGTCATGCAATGCACACATGCACGCACACGTACACATACTGGCATATACACATATTCACACACACATTACACACGTACACATAGGCACTCATGAATACACGCGACCCCCTTCCCCCCCAATATTCCGGCTACATAAAGGATGTTCTCTCAGATCACTTTTCTCTCCTGTATCCTACTTTTCTTCCCATTCTTTTCATTTGTATCCAAAATATTCTCTGACATTAGGGTCTGTCCCCGCCTTCGCTCATCACTAGACTGAATTATTGGCCCAAATTTGACAGAATTGCTTACAGAAGACAAGAACCCTTTCCATCCTTCTTCAATTCGCACCTAGTTTCTTTTCGTCCGAGTCTGTCTCTACATCTTTACCACCAGACTCCCACACGGGTCCTTCTTGGTGAGTGTGAGCTCTGAGATGTGTGCTGACCAAGGCTTAGAGCCAGCTCCATCCCCTGTGGGACTGTGGGTCTCTCCTCAGTTGGTAGTGTTTTGGTTTTGTTTTGTTTTGTTTGGATAACCTTGTTTTGTGGGCATCACAGGCAATGTAAAATTTGAGGGGATAGTGGGGGTGGTAGGCAATGTGTGACAAAGAAATAATTCCAAAGGGTGTGGGCAAAATTATCAAGGGTTTTTAAGTGTGTCTGGCTTCCATGTGATGTCAGGTTTTTATTTATTTATTTTTCCCTTCCTGCTATGACAGAGTTCTTCCTTGGCAGGGCACACAGAGCTTGTTTAATAAATCTGAGTCACAAAAACACAACAGACAATCTCTCTTCCTTCAAGGTAAATCTAATCTCAGGGCTTCCTTTGGTCCCACTCCCCCATTTTCGCTCTGACATTAAAACAAGCCATCAGTATTTCATTACACGCTAGCTCTCATCTCTGTGTGGTCAGCTGACCTTTCCAGATGCTTAATTCCTGTCAGTTTTGAAGAGAAGAATAAAACACCAGGCAATCAGCAGTCACATCCTCACAAAAGAAATGAAGACATTTCTTCCAAGACAGGGTCAGGACTGGAAGGCCGTAGGCGGTACCCTTACCCTGTGACTTTAGGAATAAAGAACTTGAGGAGGGGAGAAGGAAAGTGGGGGTTGGAGCTGGAGGCTAAGAGAAAGTTCTGCGGCTCAACAAACTAATGCGTTTTTAAAAAAGCTAAAGTAAAATTAACTGCATTGTTATTTATTATTATGCATATTACACTTAAAAATTAATCTTGTTGGAATGGATAAAGGTGGACTCTTCTTGAGAATGGTTAATGGCGCAATGTTTGGAACTGGGGAGGGGGTAGAAGTGACTCTATCTGTTCAAATGTAAGCAAACACCAAGAAGGAGTGAACCCACGCAAGCAGTTCAGAAGACTCCCTAAGTCGCCCCAGATTCACCAGTCAATGGTTTCATCAACTGTGCACAAGTGGAGGGGAGGGAGAGGAGGAGAGAGACATGGATAATGGAACCAAAATAGTTTGGAGAAGAAGTCGCAGTGTTTCATGGCATAGTGAGGTGACTGTAACTCATAATTTATGGTACACTTTATAAAGAACCAGAAAAGAGTTGTTTGAGGGCCCCCAGCGTTCCCATAAAGGAACGACAGATGTTTAAGGATGGAGGTGCTAACTATGATGACTGGATAATTTTTACTGTATACATTGAATTATCACTGCATACCTTAAACTTGTACAACGCTTATGTGTCCACTAACGTATTTTCTAAACCCACACGAATTAACCTATGTTTCTGACAAGAACATCGAGGGCAGGCTTTTCCAGAGCAGTGGTGGGGGTTTATGTTGGTGAGAGCCTGTGTACCTGGGCCAGATAGGGACAATGACCTTTCTTCCTTTTTCTGTTATGGTCCTTGACCTCTTGGTCTGTTGTGACCAAGGAGTGAGGTGCTGACTGTGGTCCAGTTAGGATTAAAAGACTTGGTTAAACAATAGCAGTTTGTACATCCACTACACTGTGCTGGGAGGTTGTGTTGTAGGGTGACCTCAAAGAGTCTATTAGACATTCACTTAATGCCATGAAGATAAGCAAAGTGAGGCAAAGAAAGACCTGGTCTAAACCAGCCCTCCTGCTCATGTTGATTTTGAATAGGATTGAAGATACTTGAGAAGACCTTTTCCTGATTATGAAGTAAACTCCCTTACTCTCTGGCTTCCAGGGTCATTCAGAGACAACAGATTTGAAGGTGAACATGACTTGGAAACCCCAGCTGTTGATGTTCCCCTGGGGAGCAACACCACATTCGCTCCTTCTTTTTCTGACGTCATTCTCAGTAGCAAGGGCTATAACTGAATTACATAGATATCAATTAGACACAACGGAAGATAAACCACTCTCCGTGCGAAATGATTTTGCGGGATGAGTTATTTTTTAGAGGTCCCCTTCATAATCCATTTGAAATAGAGATTGATGCTCGGCATCAGCTGCATTACTCTCATCTATTAGGCAAGAGCCTGCTGTGTCTATAAACTCAATTTCCTTTATCATGGTAGCTTTCTGGCTTATTTGGATAAATGTTGAGCTGTCCACTATTGTTTATCTTAGCAGTTCATGAGGGAACCCAAAGCTTAATGATATAAGATGAGGGGGTAAAACATCACCTCCGTTCTCAATGACTGCTTTGCTTCTCAGTATGCTGGTTGGGTGACTGCTTCAAGGCACTGTGTAGAAGATTATGCTTGGGGGCCAGTCTCCCTATACTCTTCTAGTTTCTTCATATCTTATCCTCCTTGATATAGAATTTCATAGTCTGTATTGTGACTTAATGCTTCTAATTAACTCTATTCAGAGTCTGCATTTTTCTTCGGTTCTTAAGTTCTTAAGTTCTTTTTAGATAGGAATTCTTTTTTTTTTCTTTTGATGCTTGACTTTTCACTTCAGTCTTGCCAAGAAGTGTCAGATAATCAGGGGCCAGCTTTGTCTGTTGGTTTGTTTAGAAGCTTTAAATTTTTAATTTTTAAAATTCGGGAGGGAGGGAGATGACAATGTCGCCATTTGAGAATCGACAGGATATGAACAGATGGAAATGTTCTCACTCTCTCTCTGTACAGCGATTAGTCCATTCCACGTTTCGCGGAAAGAGAAAGGATGAAGATGGACCATTGACTCATACCAATAAGTTAATAAAAAAGCTTTTTAGCATAACTTTTGTCCCTGATGGTCCCAAGAAGTAGGATGCTCATGCCTTTTATCACTGTTATGTGCCTGATTAACATCAGACTTCCAGTCACTTATGCAAAGCATAACTTACTCCAGGCCCTTTGAACCTTCCTATTAACTGAACACTTTTATGGGGTTGCTTATTAGACTCTAGGTGTAGGAAAAAAAGTCAAGTAAAATGTGCTTGATGCTGGGATTTGCCAACAGATTCCAGTACGCCATGTAACCGACCAATCGCTTGGCGATATTAAAGTCCATACTAAATAGAAAGGCACCAACTCAGTCTATGGATGTACACTTAAAAATTTTAAATTAATTAACATAAATTAGTAATACATAAAATTAGCATACAACAGTACAAGATTTCCTCCCTGTTGGGAAGAGAGTAACCCCACAATTCTCTTGAGGTTCAAGAAGTCTATAAGTCTTGTTATTAAAAGAAAATTTAAATATACATACTCTAAATTTAGCTAATGCCCCAGAAGTCTATGGTGATAAAATTTAGAACATAAAATAGTCTTAAAATCAGTTTGAAAAAAAAATGTATCTAATTCCAAGGCACCTCACACTTCCCAGAGGGATGTCATCGTATTTATTGTGGCCCGAAGAACTGAATGCATTGGACAGGCTGCCACTTCCTTCTCTCCAGGGAACAGAAGCTGGTCTAATCTAAACTTCATTAAGGTGTCTTGAAAGCGCCCATGGTGTAATATAAGTCAGCAAACGAAGGGAATTGCATCATGGCTGCGCAGGCAAAAGTAAGGTAATATGTCCTTCTTTTCTAAAGATCACAGTCTCCAGGGGAGAGGCAAACGTGTTTGCACAAATCTTCCCACAAATGACCTAACTTGACTGAAAACCCAGCCCAAGGGAAGGGCCTTCCCTAAGAGCTGTGAAGAAAACCATGATGAAAGACACACAAAGACGGGGCAAATCTCACCCCTCCCTTCTTTCCCATACCTTTGTGTTTGAGCAGTAAAAATCTTTTGAAATATGCTACACGGTCGGTCCATTTCTAAGAAATTTCTCTTTAAGAGGGGAGAATAGTATTTTTTTTCATGTCACCCCTCCCAATTTTTTAATACCAATATGTAACCATGTTGTCAGATTTTCTGATGCATTTTGATATTTACTTGAGGCCAAAGAGTTGATGATATAAAAAAAAATGAAATTAGCAGCCCATGTAATGCGCTCGTCTCTTTTTATGACAGTATTAAATGTGTTAATATAGCTGATAGGCTGTTGGCTTCTAACACGGAGGCTCCTAATACGAGGTATCAGTCTAAGGAATGATTTGTTTGATAAGAGGACTCAGGCACAATTCCTTTATATTTGTTCATCTCAATCAAAACATGAATTTAGGTAATAGAATTTTCTCTGGCAGACATGAGAAGTCTGGTTTAAGGTGACCTTAAGAGAAATACTTATGTTTTAGGAATTTGCTTTGGGTCAAATCTCTGTCATGTGAGGGAGATTCCATAACTGAGCAGGGCATTTCAGCGAACTAAAGATTGTATATGGCTGTGTGCACAGACCCAACTCACCACATAATAGTTCTTTTCTCTATCTGGAGCCTCATCATGGCTGCTTTCCTTTCTCCGCACATCTTCATTTACAGAGCAACAACAAACAGACTTGCAGATTTATGCCATCATTTGCTTCTTCACCTTGAACTCCTGCTGAATTCTGCTATGCTTTTGTAATGCGAATGCCAAGTGGTGGCTGCCTGCCAGACACAGACACTTCCTAGCTCCATGGAGGCAATGCTCTCCCTTCCAGGGAAGCTCAGACCCCCGTGGGAGGGCTTCGAATACCCAGCCTTCCCAGCATTCAGTGGCCTAAATGCTAAATGCAATCAGGACTGTGGGAAGGCACTCACAACATCAGGGAACCAGAAAACTTCCACAGGACAGGACACGTGAAAGCAAGGACTGGGGGTTTGAGAGACTTGGAAAGGAATTCTCATGGATGATCCAGCTCAGATCTAATCCCAAGCAGAACTCATTAATTCAACAAATATTTGATTGCCTTGTACAAGCAAAGTGGCGTTAGTCACTGTTACAGGGCAGAATGGCGCCCAAGCCTAGCTTATTCATACTAGACTTGGCCGACAGTGCAAAAACTAATAGAGTAGTCACAGTAATAGCATACATAGCTGAGTTTCTGTGTCAGCCAGGGCCTTACATCATGAGTATTCTAAGATTTAGTTTTTCACTTTTTTTTTTTTTTTTTTTGAGTGTCTGAAATCAGACTGCCTCTTCTGGCTGATGTTATCTTACAAGTCATTGTGAGCTATCCATTCACATGGTTGTTAGCAGGTGGTCTGTGTTTCTGTCCTGCCAGACATACAAAATAAAGATGATAAACGTGAAGAAACGGGGTCAGTTGAATGGATGCCCTTTTCCCTTAGGGAGGTGCGTTATATCTGCATACTACTGACTGCGTACCAGGTTGCTAGAGTGGTTCTGTATGTGATAACCATTTCTACTAATGCTTGGAACTTTTTTTTTTTTTTTATTTTTGAGACAGGGTTTCTCCATAGCTTTTTGGTTCCTGTCCAAGAACTAGCTCTTCTAGACCAGGCTGGCCTTGAACTCACAGAGATCTGCTGGGATTAAAGGCGTGCACCACCACCTCCCGGCTCGGAACTTCCTTAAAAGAATTATTTTTTATTTTTTATTTAAATTCTCTCTCTCTGTGTGTGTGTGTGTGTGTGTGTGTGTGTGTGTGCATATGAGTGTGTATAGAGCTGCCTGGAATGTTCAGAAGATAGTGGATCTGGAGTACAGGTGTGTTCCTCCCTCACATGGGCGCTGGGAACCAAACTTGTGTCCTATGCGAAAGTATTTCAAGCTCCTAACTACTGACACATCTCTCCATCTCGGCTTGAAGCCTCTTCATAAATAGAAATGATCTCTGTTTCGTCGGAGGAGAAACTAAGGGGCAACGATACTAGAGAGGAGGGGCACAGCCACAGTCTCATGGCTGTGTGTAGGGCAAGGACACACATCCCAAGCCTGGCCTCTCTGACCCACATGTACAGGTTGTTATCTTCTGTTATGTCACCTGCTGTGTGATAACCACAAAGGACAAAAACACACGCAGCAATGGTACAGACAAAATGCAGAAGAAAATAGCGCCTATGGACGATGGGCCCCGTGCCTGGGGAAATGAAGATCGAGGAGGAGAAGAATTCGAAAGTTGCCTGTGGAATTCAGGGCGTATAGGGGCCTGGCTGCTCCCCTAAAAGCCCAGGATAGAGAGCTTGCCTAACATGTGTTTGATCTGTAAAGTCACAGTGAAAAAAAATTTAAAGTCTTTTTTGTAAAAAGTAAGAGTGGTCTGTAGATTTGATGGCTGGTAGAGTGATAATTGCCTCAAAGACAAAGTCAAGGACAAACCCAGCTAGCCATAGTTAGCTAATCAACACATCCTCGTGGAGACCAAATCATGACCTGGCAGGTTCCCCTGCAATCCTTGCAGTACAGACTTTCAGTTGTATCTGCTCTTTCCTGCCTTATTTTGTTTGGTTTTTGATACAGGGTTTCTCGGTGTAACAGCCTTGGCTATCCTGAACTTACTCTGTAGACCAGCCTGGCCTTGAACTCACAGAGATCCGCCTGCTTCTCCCTCTAGAAGAATTTAATCTAGTGCTTGGTTTACAGTTATGTGCCATCATGCCTGGCCCTCCTCTCTCTTTTTGCTTGAGTGTATTATACAAAGTCAGACTTGGAATGGCTCTCTTGCTCTCATTTTTAGTTATTCCGTGAAGCAGGAAGGGCTGACAGTGGCCTGGATTTAAGACAGAAATCTTGGAAGGAAATCAAGGCAGTCTGTCTTATCTACTGACCATCCAGAGTGTCACAGTTCAGGCCTTCCAAATAGCATGCAGGTGTCCTTAAAGAAGCCACTCCCTTTTTGAAAGCAGAACTCATTTATGTCCAGTGTCAAACACGAAGTCCAAATGTTACATGTGGCTGCGGGTGCTAGAGGCCTAGCTAATGAATGACTTAATTTTCTTTCTGTAAATTGACAGGGCCTCTGAAATCACGAGTACAACTATGAAATGCCAATCCCCCTTCCACAGACTCGCTGGTGTGTAAGTGCTGACAGGACTTTATTATCCGGTTAAGAGCACATTAGCATATCTATTAGATGAACCCTCTGCTATACAATCGGAACAGATAATGTCTCACTGGGTCCCCTGAGTTATTTGTGGGCAGCTCCTTTTTCTTTTGGACCATCTGGGGACAGGGAGTTAGATAGAAATGTTATTTGCTGGACTGCTCAGATTTAATACTTGGCCTTCTGCCATTTGGATAAGAGGAGGCAAACTCACGACTTGGAAGGTAGGCAGGTGAGGCTTACTATTTCTCTAGACAGTCCGCGAGCAATGAGTCTGAAGGAGAGACCAGAGACTCTCCCGAACTGCATCCTCACAGAGAACGCCAGGCGAGCGTCGGGTTCCCATCATTTGCTGTCATTTTCCTTATGTTTTTCCCTCAAACCTGCTCTACTCTTTGAGATGAGAATACACAAAATAGCAGCTGAGAAAGCGGGATTCATCAGTATGAGTCTCAACACATCAATTTTCAAGTGTGGCAACTTTAAACACACGCTAGGCTTTTAGTTTCCATAGAAAATAATCTCTCATTGTTTTCAAAAGAAACTGAAAGCACCCCAAATTACCACACTTTTAACATCCTGACATGTTGATGGCCCGCGTTCTTCACAGATCAAAGTCAGAGTGGCAGAAGGCAGAGCGCCGAGGAGCTTAAAACATAGTATTTCATATTTAGCAGGAATTACAGCAGTGAACAAGACAAGGTGACTTTCTAATATCATTCACACACACACACACATGCACACACATGCACACATGTGCACGCACATGTATATATATTTTGGCAGTAATCGGAAGAGCTAAAGACTAATCTAAGATGACATTAGTGCTCCTATCTTTCCTCTACTGACTTTCCTTCCTGGCCACACAAAGCAACTAACCGATGGAAGCCAAAGAGAGGCCATGTGTGCTTTGCAATCCACGGATGGTAGTCTGAGTGGTGTCACGAGGACCCGTCGTGTGGACTCTTACTTGAGAATTTCTAGGAACATGTGGATCTAGCAGCAGAGCGACATGTTGGAAGCACCTTCCTCCCTGGATGTGGGGGAGCCTTGTCAAAACTTCTCTGCTGTTTATGGAAATGAGATCTAGTCCGGTGTTAACCTGAGTCAAAGAGAAAGTGGGATCATTCGAGGGCCCAACGTTGTTACATGCCTGTTGGAAAAGCTCAGTGAAGAACATATTGGGTATTGATGACGTTTTAAAACAGCCCATGAATTTGCAGAGGAGGTGTGTGTGTGGGGGTAACCAAAGGTGGAGGGCAGAGGATTATGGGACAAAATTGTAGTCAGTTCTCCCCCTATGTTGTGCTCTGTCTGTGGGTGAATGAACTGTTTCAAGTGTCTCGTTAGAAACTGGTATTGTAGGATGCAATCTTCTTTTATTTTTGGTTTTCCAAGACATGGTTTCTCTGTAGCTTTGGAGTCTGTCTTGGAACTAGCTCTTGTAGACCAGGCTGGCCTCAAACTCACAGAGATTCATCTGCTTCTGTCTCCCAAGTGCTGGGATTAAAGGTGTGCATCACCACCACCTGGTAGGATGCAACCTTTTGGAGAAGGATTTTAAAAGGTTGCTTGCTTTCCTTATGTTTTGACTGGGGCCAGGAATTCAGATTAGTTATTCATTATGAATTAGGATATCTGAGTCTGAGCATGGCAGTCACCTGCTCCATTTACGGTACATACATGACTGGACTCTTAACCAGTCAGAAAGTTCCACCCTGAAAAAGTATCATTAGGAAATGAGTAGTAAAGACATCGAGTGTGCCGACAAACTGTGACCTCTGGGTCAAATCTAGTTTACCCCTTGTTTGTGTCTGGCATAGTACCTAAAGAGTTGTTTTCAATAACAATAAAAAAATCCAAAGGATGGTATTTTGTAAGCCATGGAAATGGTGTGAAGCTCAGTATGGTTTGTGGACACACTCCCCAATGACTGTCTGAGTCACAATGACTAAATTCTGCAGAACCCAAATTATTCACCGTCTGCCATGGGAAACACATGCTGACCTCCATAACACAAGCCAGGATGATAGCGAAGAAAGCTGGAAGGGGGTGTTACAGTTTCTGCCCATTGTAACGGCTCTAGAAGCACAAAGTCCAACCACTATTCCCTTGAGTAAGGACAGAACTAGGTAAGAGGGGTTGAGACCAGCAGAGGAATGACTGGGTTTCATTTGCTACTTGAGAAGCTGACTGAGTGCAGTCTTGAGGAGGTTGGCGAAAGACAGGATGCTCTTCAGAAGCCCAAGCATACATAGTTTAGAAAGTTATAAGGCCCTACCATGGCTGTCTTTAGCTAGACACAACTAGACTCAGATCAGTGCTTATCAAATGATCTCAATATGCCAATTTCCTCTTCTATTCCAGAGTATGCTGGTGACTGGGCATTTGTCTTAAGTGGGATAGTTATATAATCTTATGTAGAAGTTCTTTTTAACAGGAATGCTTCTAGTTTGAAGGAGGATGGGGGCTCTAACCTGTTCCTGTTGGGTTACACAGGCTAGGAAGATAAAAACACAGTGTATTTATATTAGGCAGCTGAGAGCTTCTATACTGGTTATAAGTTGGAAACTTGAGAATCTAGAGGGACTTCTGACATTGTGGGCAGTGAAAGCACCTGAGTTACCCAAGGGAAAAAGCCGTCTCCCATGAAAGCAGCTCCCGGCCTATCTCAGCCAAGTTCTCTCAACTGGATCTGTTTGGGCCGGGGGCTGAGGGACATACACAGTGGTCTCGTGATGATGGACCGAGTGACACACAAAGCAGTGTCATGATGACTCATGCTGCTTTTCAGAGTACCTTCTTCTGGGTGTTTTTAGGGGAACTTGGCGCAGAGAGGACTGGACAAAAGAACATTCCATGAAAATTCTCTCACCCCAGTCGTATGAGCGAGAACTAGGGCAATTTCTCCTGAGTTGGCGAAGGCCCATATCTTCCAGTTAGCACAAGGGCACATCTACCCGCATGCCTGGATGTATGGAAGAGCTTGTCATGGGGCGAAGCTATTCCAAATTGCTCACTTCTGGAAAGGCTTCTCTCCACGGGTTTGAACATGCAAGAAAGATAATTTGACCTATTTGTCACAATGCCTGGCAGGCCTGAACCCACTGCCTGCCCATAAATGTCCTGGGGCTGATGCTTCCATTTCAGGACATGTCATGTTCTCGTGGAATAGGGAGCTGTGTATGAACCAGAATGGACTGAGGTCTTGAATGTGCCAGTTTCTTTAACAGGGGGGCCTGGGATTTTATGTTTCCCTTCTGTCCTTCCCCAATGGCTTGTTTTAGGTTGGTGCAATCAATGCCTGTGCCCACAACACTCTCCTCTGTGTTTGCCATGCCGTGTTTATGCCCCTGCAGCTTTGTAATTAATAATATACTGCTTTTCATCTTCAAAGTGATTTATACACATTAATTAATCCCCACTGTACTTCAGAGATTGTGTCCGTAAATAACTATTGTACTCTCACACTAAACTTAGGAAGCCAGGGCTCAGAAGGCAAATGGTTCTCCACAGAGAAATGGATTGCTGGTGCCAGTGTCAGCACCCAAGAGTCCTGGTCCCTCACCGAGTCTGCAGGTCTCTGGTCATCTCTGGGGAGGGGCTAAGAGTACCTTGTAGCTCTGCCTCTACTGCTGGGTAAACCGGCCTGTTACATCCCTCATTTTGAGTCATGAACTATTTCTCAATACTCCAGGGTCAAAGCATAATCTTACCTAAAGCATACAAAACAGGAAATGATGGATTATAAACCAATAAACCATAGTAAGATGCTCAGGACCAGCTTCCAGTAGCCTCCAGACTGAGGATAAATATGTTTCCTAATCCATCATTCACGAGTTACGCACCTGATTAAAACATTAAACTCTCACTACACGGTTGCCCGTTTATGCGATCACCCTTACAGAAAGCTATTATATTTTAACCATCGAGCTCAATAAATCAGGTGCTAGCCATCTATCTCTCCCTTGCAAGGGGAGGAGGAGACACACTGGGGATACCACTGGCAGAGGCAGGCAGTGCCTCAATTTCTATACCTGGGCTCCCCGTGGTGCCCACTGGCCCCCGCAGAACATTAAGCCTGAGAAGTGCACACATGGATCCTTTTTGAAGTTTCTGACATAAAGCCACATCATGCAAAGACCCTAAGGGCACATTCAATTTGCCTCCGCCAAGCCCCTGCAACAGCTACCTGGGGACTCACATGAAATTCCTTCTAATAACACAAAGATGCCAGTTAAGTGATGGGGCGGGGGTGGTTCAAGTCAATCCACTGCTGTATCCTTCATCAAGGGGTAAGAAGCAGGCATGATTTGAAAGCAGGGATGCTGAGTGTCAGACCTCAGGCACCACTGAGAGCTGAGGGTCAGAGTGAAAAAATCTTTTGGAACACCCCAGACAAACATTACCCCTTCCCTCTCCCTGGGGTGTCAGTGTTCTCAGTTTTCAGAGGACGTTACTGATAAACGCAGCTGATAGGGAACATATAAATGTTTATTTTTCTATATTAAGACAGGCATAGTAATACTGTGGAATATACCATTGTATGTTGTTTTTTCATGGTTTACACTAGTCTGCCTTGGGCAGGGCCCCATATTTCTAGAGGCACGCCATTATACTTCTCTGCCATCAGGTAAGTTTAGGTCAAATGCCCTGGGAAGTACTGGTCTATCTCTTTTTTGGCAGGCACCATACTAGAGGGATAGGATTAAGACAGTAAAGGAGCCCCCACCGCTGAGCAAGAAAGGAGGGCTGAGGTTGGCAGAAGGAAGGCCAGCTTCATCAGTACCAGCGCCACCTTGTCTTCTTTTCCGAAAGAGGAGGAGCTTTTGCCTGCATGTTTGGAGCTGTTTGGGAGTCAGCCCCTTTTAGCTGGTGTTTTATAGGTTTGCTTTGCCATAGCTAACCCGGGGAGATCTGTTATAGCAGCCCGAAAAGCAAGCCAGAACCATCAAATGTTTCAAATAAACTTTAACAAACATCACCACAGCCTCTGTCTGGGCCAGGAGATCTGCCATTGGCAAGCTTAGCTGACAGAGCAGGAGCAATGGGGTACACGAACTGTGAACAGGCTTTGTGGCCAGCCCAGGATGCTCATCTGCATGTGGCGCCCTGCCTCTGAGCTCCCAGCATCTGCTGTTTTGCATAGTTCTGTGGTGGTACTTCCTAGATGCAAATGGACACCCATGGCACAAGGAAGAAGGTACCCTCATAACTTCACCTGCATGCTACCATTGTGCACACTCCAAGCTGGAGGGGCACAGCTGCCACAGATGAAAACCCTATTCAGACCCAGTGCCACGCAAAGAGATGAGACCTGAGGCCGAGAAGAGGGAAACAAAGGAAGCTGGGCAAGGTCCACTGTGTGTGAGTGATCTGAGTCTAGAGGAAGACCAGGTCATAGGCCCTGGCTTCTGGATCTCAGTTTAGTTCCATAGCTCTGAAACCCAGCAAGCTAGTTTGGCTTTCTCCCTGGTCAAAATGTTTTGTGCAAAATGACACCTATCCTTGCCTTGAGTTTCTAGCTGAAGGGAACCAGGGATGCATAAATATCAGAGCACTGGTTTGCGCTCAAATCCAGTGATGGAGAAAGGGTGGATTTGCGGGAAAGATAATTCTCAGCTCCTCTCCAAGAAAAGACACAGCCAGAATGCTTAACTTCACCTCTGATAAATGTCAGCTAGAGTCATGACTGGAATGGATTCCAGGAGAGAAAAAAATCACTCCTATCCATCACTCATGATTATGTTTTTCAAGAGCCAACCGGCAAATTGCACAGACAGCAGAAGGCTTCTAAAGTCACAAGCCCATGGCCTCTTCCCCCACCTTCTCACCACAAGGATGGCGAATAAGGTTGCTTTGACTTACCTATAAAATATGCCAGCAAAATGGCCAAGAGAAGGGCCGCAGCGATGGCCGACAGGGCAGCGCATTTCCAACTGCAGTATTTGGAGGGCTTCTTCAGCTTGAAGGCCTTCCTGGAGAACGTATTCCGCGGCAGCAGACGGGGTGGTGGCGTGTAAACAGTTCCTGAGGTCAAAGGGTATCCCGGAGAAGAGCTGCTGAACAGGGGCGTACTTCCGGAGGACGTCTTGAAGAGGAAGTGCCTGCAAGGACGAGTGAAAGGGTCAGCCTGGCCACGGCTGGCTAATGAAGGCTGAGCTCTCATTCCTTTTACTTCGTACAATTCCAGTAAAACGTTAGTTAACTTGCCTTTCCTTGGTGTGTGCGCGCATGCGTGTGTGCGCATGCGTGCGTGTGCGCAAAGGCTATTTTGGCTGGTGATGCACCTCAATCCCACAAGCTTTCCTAATTTTATACTTTCATAGATGCAGAAAGATGCACATAGGAGAATCCAGCAAAGCATACCGAACAAATATGAGAAGTGAATTACTGTCACTCACTCAGAAATGATGACAATGATGCGGATGCTAAGCATGATCACATATTAGATCTGTGCAATTGAAGGCTCTTGAAATGGGTTGTCATCACCGTTTACAAACTAAACGTTATAATATCCTTAATTTAGATATCAGACACTGGATTGGGAGAAGGCAGGTAACTGGCTGGGGCTTTAAAACCCAGGTAAAATTATCTGCGGTTAAGTATTGCCCGAGACTGCCTCTTCCCCCCTCACTTCTTGTCCATTTCCATCTCTCCTTCCACCAGCAGCAACCATTAGTCACTTTTCCTACTCAGGCTGCATCTTTAGGCCTTGTGATCGTAGCTACTTCCAGAAACATCTTTGCCCATCAATTGAACATGGTGTCCTTGGTACCCAGACCTATAATGTGATAACTCTATAACAAAACATAAAGTATGAAAAAAACATGTGACTTCTCAGAGGATGGTCATTCCAAAGGTATTTCACAGGGCATCAATTCTCTGACAAGAGATTATCCCCTTTCATAGATATGCCAAGGATGAGATTTTGAAGTATGACTGGCTACCCGTTATTTAAAACAAGGACATGTCCAGAAGATGAAAGGTATGGATGGCTAGTCACGTTCTAGAGTTTAGCTGCTCAGGGCAGGGGCTGTAGCGCACTTTGGACGTAGTTCATCCTTGTGTGTTTAGTCCCCAGTAAAGATCCCAACATCCACAGAAGACTTTAGCAAATGATTGCATGCATGCACACACAGCTGCGGTCCTCCCATTATTTTGTAGTTGCATTTGCTGCAATGGTCAAGACAGGCAGTTTCTCTTTCCTCATATTTTCAGTCAATGCATTTTTATCTTTTGATACAGCATCTTTCTATGTACCCTGACTGTCCTTAACTCACTGTGTAAATCAGGGTAGCCTCAGACTCACAGAGATCCACCTGACTCTGCCTCCCAAGAGACAGGATTAAAGGTGTGTGTCACCCGTCACCCACGCTCAGTCATGTATGTATTTTACTTAATGGCTGTTTATTCTGTCATTAGGACATATATTTCCTTACACCTCACTTGAGCCCCATGGTGTGCACTATAAGACTGTCTCAGTTTTAAATATGAGAACCCTTAAGCTCGGAGTTAGAGAGCAGGAATATGACCTGCGGCTATGGTGGTGTGGATAAAAATGGTCCCCATAGACTCATATGTTTGAAGACTTGGTCCTCAATTAATGGAACTGTTTGGAAAAAACTAGGAGGCGTGGCCTTGTTGGAGGTGTGTCAAGGTGCTTTGAGGTTTTCCAGTGTTCTTTCTCTGCCTCCTACTTGCTGATCAAGATATGAGCTCTCGGGCTGGAGAGATGGCTCAGCGGTTAAGAGCATTGCCTGCTCTTCCAAAGGTCCTGAGTTCAATTCCCAGCAACCACATGGTGGCTCACAACCATCTGAAATGAGGTCTGGTGCCCTCTTCTGGCCTTCAGGCATACACGCAGAAAGAATATTGTATACATAATAAATTAATAAATATTTAAAAAAAAAGATATGAGCTCTCAGCTGTCCCAGCCAACATGTCTGTAGCTTGCTGCAATATTGCTCCAACATGATGGACTCAACTCTCAGGAACCATAAGCTTAATGAAATGCTTTCTTTTATAAAGTGCCATGGTTATGGTGTTTTAGTAAAATAATAGAAATAAAAAAAAACAGGGCTCAAGTTATAGTTTGCCTCTCTCAATTATTTGGCCAGAGTTCTAGAAAGAACGACTATACCCTAATGTACCATACTGCCCTTCCTACTGAGGATTGCCAGGCTTTTCCAGAGGTTTCTAAAGGCAATATTACCATCATTATCAATATTTGTATCTTGACTACATACAGAGAAATATTTAAAATATTTGGATCCTTTATATATACCAAGTGAGTATAGTATGATTGAGAATCATGTCAGAAATGTGTCTGCTTAGCAAAACAAGTAACATAACCATCATAAAGCAAACAACTGATATTTAGACCTTATTTGTGCTATAAATATATTCAATTATCTCAATAAAGCATTCACATTTAATTCCATAAATATGGCTTCAGATTTCTTGCCAGTAGCTCTTTTTAGTACATTATATATACACACACAAGCACACATACACACTGGCTCTTTTTGAAACATTATACATACACAGAGGGAAAGGAAGAGAGATAGAGATATAGAGAGATAGAGCGATAGAGAGATAGAGAGAGATAGAGAGATATATAGATAGATGATAGATAGATAGATAGATAGATAGATAGATAGATAGATAGATAGATAGATAGATAGATAGATAGATAGATAGAGCATGCCATGGCATGCGTGTGGAGGGCAGAGAACATGTGGGAGTTGGTTCTTTAATTCTGCTGTGTAGGTTCTGGGGACCAAGCTCAGACTATTAGGTTTGGTAGCAAGTACTTTTAGCTACTAATCCAGTGGTTCTCCACCTCCACAATGCTGTGACCCTTTAATACAGCTTCTCATATTGTGGTGACCTCCTACTGTAAAATTATTTAATTGCTACTTCATAACTATCATTTTGTTCCTATTATGAATTGTAGTATAAATGTCTAATATGCAAGATCTCTGATGTATGACTCCTAAAGGGGTCATGACACATAGGTTGAGAACCATTGTGCTAATTCATCGCGCTGGCCCTAATAGATCTTTTCTAATGGGATCAACGGAGTCTTCTGAAGAGACGACCCTAGCTATGGTGTTTAAGGGAGCAGAAAGTACTGAATTGGTTCCTAGCAGGGCTCTTCATGGACAAGTTAGCTCACATTGGTTGCCCAGCCCTACTCTTGAGCTTCACTATCATGGGGAAGTACAATTGCAGGTGCTGCATCCATGGTTGCTATACCAACCTCCCAGGACCATTTAAGAAAAGCACTTAGTCTAAAGAGTTTCATGGTAGGTGCTCACTTCTTAATGACTAACTTTTACTAAGGAATTTTTGGAGCAACAGAAAGAGCTCAAAAATCCAAGTTTTAATTTAAAGCTTGACAGTCATGGAACACACATTTCAAGAGCTTCCCAACTGGCTCAGTATTAACTCACAAAACACCCAGCACAAAGCAAACTAGAGTAGAAACCCTGACCCTTGATTTAGGGTCCCATTAACTTTTTCTCTTGGATCATTCTCCACAAGTAAGGAGACATTAATGAGTATTCAAAAAAAATATGTGAGTTCAAACTCTCATGCCCCCAGTATCCTGTCCAATCTCTTGGCTTCAGCCATCACTGATAGGTCTGCATATGTAACCCAACTTGTTCCTCAGGTTTGGACCCATGTCCCTACTGTGTATCAGGTATCTTGTCTTCCACATTGTATGCCACAACCAAATTTAGATTGTTTTCCTTCACCCTTCCTGTCCTCCCCTGTGTCTGTCTTAGCGCTGTAGTCATTTTAACCTCTTTCTCTTCTCTCACCACAGATCCTAAAGAATCTCATCTATGCATTTCTGAAAATCTTTCCCAGTAATTTCACCTATCTTTTTCCCCTTCTAGCCACAAAGGTCACAGACCCCTGGCTTGCCTGACCTAACAGAGGACAAAAGACATCTATAATTATAAGCTGGTTTTTTTTTATCTCCATGACTGTGTGCTCCCAACCCTTTTACCTTGGACATTTCAGCCCACAATAAAACTGCATCATAATAACTCTCTCTGCATGCCTGGTGTCGTCAGAGGCCAGAGAGGATATCAGATCCCTTAGAACTGGTTATGAGCTGAGAATCAAACCTGAGTCCTCTGGTAGAGCAGTCATTGAGATATTTCTCCATCCCTGTAACAGTACTGTTCATGTTGCTGTATCTTTGGGGCTGGGATGAAAGGCATCGTGTGTGTGTGTGTGTGTGTGTGTGTGTGTGTGTGTGTGTCTAAGGAAGGGAGAACCTATACCTTACTCCTTTAAGACATTCTCTCACTGAACATAGAGATGTGCTGGTAGCAACCAAGCCCCAGTGATCTTTCCCCCTCTTCACTCTACAGTCCTGGAATTACAGGTACAAACCTGGCCACACTGGGTTTCTTACCTAGACGCTGGGGAATCTGAACTCAGGTCCCCAGGTTTGCACAGCAAGTGCTCTTACCCACTGAGTCATCTTCCCAGGCTCTAACCCTTTTTGAATTGGCTCACAGAGGAGATTTCTTTATGAACTTTTAATATTTCTTTATTAAATCCCCTTTGACAACACAGTCGGTTTCCCACACTTTCTTCTAGCTAGCTTCATGTTCTTCTCCTGCAACCCCTTAATAAAGCCTTCCAATACTACTTGGAATGACATTGGGTCTTTCCCTGGGTCTACGGCACCCTGCATGGCCTGACTGTGGCACTTCTCCAACCAATCCCGTAGCTCTCCCCTCCTCTAGCGTTTGTGTGTCAGATTGTCCTTTTGCTGCTCTTCATCATGCTTTGACTTCCACCTCAGGGTTTTTGTACCGTGCATCCCTGCTGCTCGGAAATATGCGGCTAGTCCTCCATCTATGTTGCTTGGCTTTCTGCTTTAGTGCCATTTTCTCAGAGATCTTCCCCAAGCCTCCCTCATTCTCTATGATTCTCTCACCATGATAGGCACCCCTGTTTCCTTTATTATATGCACATACGCATATACACATGTATATTATTTACTGTCTGCGTCCATCATCAGAATTGCTACGAGCTGTAAAATGATGAGGTGTTTATCAGATTTATTTAGTTCGATGACTTATCATCTAGAGTACAGCCTTTGCCACAGTGATCATGCATTTTTGTTCAATGACTGACCTTCTATGCTTCCCGAGATTGAAATTATGAATGCTACAAGCACAGTATTATGAACATTTTAGATTTTGAAATTAAGGCTCCTTCTGCAGTCTTGATGACTGATTGTCTATGTGCAATAGTGAGCACATGCATTTCTGCACACACAATCTAATACCCCATCAAAAGCAGGGCCCACAGACTTTGGGGACGGCATCAATGCAGCCTATGCTTTCTGGCTTGCCCAATGGCACTGTGCTGTCTGTGATGATTATGGTTAAATAGAGCCCATGTAGTTCTCATCCCATTTCAGTTCCTGGTGTTCAAAAATGACCAAATAAAAGCACGAAAAATATGTAGAATCCTGTTTCTCTTAAGATATATTCATACCCTAATAATACAATCTGTAGAGGATAAAGTTTAGTAAACCCCCATTGATAAAAAACTGATCTTCATGAAAAGACCGTTTCTTTATATGTTAACCTAAGACGATTAATAAAAAGAAAAGGTAAGCCATTAAGAAAGAGAAAAAAAGAAAGAAAAGAAAAAAAAGAAACAGATGGTCTTCAGACTTTTCTTTACAGATACCTGAGTTAGTATCACTTTAGGGTTCGACTTAAAATGTACAAATTCTTGGGCTCCCTCTGACTGGAGGAAGGCACTGGCTGTGTCTTAGGTGATCTTAAAATACATTAAAGATTAAGAAATTCTGATCTATGTACAACTGACACAGAATGCCCCAGATTGTGACTATGTCTATTGCTGAAAATGTGGGTTTTGGCAGCAGATGCCTTTTGGGTAAAGTGTCCCGAAAGTTTCAACTTCTAAATGATTCAGTGTGATGGCTGGAAGCTTTCCCTCTATTGACAGGTAAGACACACTTGGCTGAGGACAGCATCGCGTCAGGTGGCTAGCATTTCACTGGCTGTTCTTCCCAAACTTTTCCGTCTGAACTTTCATTTTTTTTAAGTTGAAAAATATAAAAACTTTGAATAGTGAAAATAGAAATAAGATTGAGTAAAATACAATAAAAAGAAACATGAGTCACAAGGGAATGGTGTGGTCACGTGGCTGCGGGGAGGAAGACTCGGAGACTCCTGATTTCCCACTGACCCCCGCTATTAAGACAGCTTTTCCCCCTCAGGGGCCTACTCAGTGTGTGTCGGGGAATCATTTCTGATGCCCCAGCTGAACTTCTTCCCAGCGGTTGGTCATGGAAATAGCTCTGCTCAGGACTCCAGGCGTCAGCAAAAAATGTGTAGTTCCCAAATGCACTTGACATTTTTCAAGCACAACTCAATTGCTCTCAGAATTGGCCACTTGTGCCTTGGAAAGGCGAGGCGCACGAGGGGCCCCCAAAGTGCTGTCCTTGGAGTTTGCTAACACTTCAGGGGACGTCGGAAGCCGCTCTTGGATGTTACAGAAGAATCAAAGTCAAACCTGCTTGCTTCTTTCCCTCCCTAGCCATGTGGGGAACAGGGCTTGGATTCTAGCACTCAGTCTGCAGGACATAGGTGGTGGTGGGGGCTCGGGATGGGTCAGGAAGGCCAGCAGGGACCTGCCCTCCCTCCATCTGTGCGCTCAGCTCTGGATCCCGCGACTGTGATTTCCTAAGAGAACAATGATCGTTGCTTCACTCTGATCTCTCTGTCTTTTGGGTCAATGTCATCACTTTTCTTCAAGTGAAAGCAGAACTATTTAATGAGAATGGAGAAAGCGTACCTAATAGTCTTCCTCCTGTGCTCTTTACATGACAGCAAAGACATGGATTTGAGGAAGAATTGGAGAAGAACAGGATCTGCTTTAAACTGGCTTAGGAAATTAAGGGTATACCCTCCTTTCTCCCCATCCTGATTCAACAACCATGAGAGATTTCAAAAGGAAACCTAACAAAAAAACCTTGACATAGCATCCATGCAAAAGTCTGCCTGTTTAAAAAGCTATGAAAGGCTGTAAATTGTTTTTATTTATCTATTATTATTTATATCTCTGCTGCACAGGATGCCTGACTCATCTGGAAACTTCCAGAACAAGTGGCTGCTGATGGGAGGCTCCAACAAGGGATTTTTTTTACAGTCTTTCCTACCCCCTCTGATCAGTCACCGGTGAACTTTGTCATTAACCTCAAACTCAACCGAAGCAAGAAGCAAATAAATACATAAAAATCCTTTAATGCCAAATACCATTTTCCAGCAGGCAACAAACCAGTGGGGTCCCCAGAGGTGGGTTCCTGATTTCCTGTTGGTTTGGCTCTATTCCCAGGGGGTTATCCCAGCAGGGCCTCGAAACTGAAATGTACTACACAAATAATCCTCCTGCAGCAGCTCCAAAGGTCAGGCTGTCTTCCTCTTCCTGCCTCTCTCCCTTCCTCTCTCACTCTGTCTCCTGTTCGCTCACAGACTGCAGCATGACAACCGGTGATGACCAGTGGAGGACATGCTCTTCTCTGTTACACAGGAAGCCGGCTGCGGAAACAGTCTTCGGGGACCACAGCCAAAGCCGTGAAGGGTCTCTGTGTTGTGCCATCTGCTCCAAAACAGCTCTACTTCTCAGGCAGGCCAGGTGTCAAGTATTGTTCTCCTGAGAAAACTGACACCCCTCCCCATGCCACACACACACACAAGCAAATGAACCCTGACTCTTCAGAGAAGTGGATGGAAATATTGGTACACACACAGCCCATTAATCTCTGAGATATTTTTCATATCATCCAGGAGGTGCCTGAAACTTGACAAAAATCCAGCAAAAGGAGAAAGGCAGAAAACCAGCAGGAATAGGGGTGTGGGGCTCAGTGAGGGAGGTCGGGTGTGCAATGGGACACAAGGTTTCCTTGGTCTCACCCGCCTGCCCTGGCCTTTGAAGCACTGGGTTTATTGTCTTTAAAGGAGTAGGTTTAATAAAGAGCCAGGCCATGAAGTGTACTGTAGCATGGAAAGTTACTGTAATTAGGTTTTCAGGAGTTATAATAAAGCATTTAGCTGGAGAGAGGTTAAATAACCACTTTCCTTCTTGGCATTATTATTACGGTCTCCAATAGGAGCGTGATGGTGGCAGTCCAGGGGAAATTTGATGTCTAGGATTCTGAGAGATAGAGGCAAGAGATGTGAGGTGTGACAAGAAAGAGAAGAGGAGATAGAATACGTAGGTTGAGATGGGGTAAGGCAGGGATACTGAAAAAGATGCTGTGGGATACTGTTGTGCACAGTTGCCTGCTGGACAGCAGCATCAGGTCATCTTTTAGGCCCTCTCATAAAACGTAGCCATGGTCAAGAAATCAAGTTTTTACATTAAAGTAGAAAGCAAAGTTGTGAACTCGTGGGTGACAGACTGGCACTATTAGGTCAGCCTTCTTTGTACACATAAGTATTCTCTATTATTCCTACTGATTTTGTTATTTTAGAGAAGCGATGGTATCATATACCTAAGTGGCAGCTGTCATCTTGCAGATCTGGCAGGCGGGCGGTGCTTGAATCCAGGCACCATGCTCATCACCGTAGAACCTTCGGTGAGTTAGTCAATCTCTCTGGAAGGAGGACCATGGCATTATTTACTTCATAAAGGAGACAGGAGATCTGAAACGTTGGGAGAGTTTTTTCATCGAGCACGCTTAGGAGCAGAACCGCCTGTGAATGGCCAATGCACGTGGCTGTGAAGCATCTTGAGGACAGGAACTATGCACTCTGCATTCTTTGGCACATATCCACGACCTCGCACCAGTTCAATTATTTGTCGAAAGGACGCATTCTCCTTAAGGCAGTATGTTGCCCGCCCCTTTCAAAGCACTTTGGGAAGATGGCGAAAGTGCTTGTCTCTTCCATTTGAGAATTGATATTTGGGTTGAAAAGTGAACTATGGTTTTTAAGCTGCAAATCTGAAAATAATTTCAATGGCTAGTTCTTGACTTAAAAACAAAAACAACAAACAACCAATCATCCAACCAGGGTAACAGAAAGTGCGTGTCCAGTCACAGCTCCCTCCGGGTAGGGGCTGTCTGAGGGATAAACAGGTTTGCAAGGTCTCTTGTCTCTGGGCCTTTCAAGTTATCCAGGGTGCCACTGTAGCCACTTGTCTCATGAATAGTGGGAAAATCCTCTATTTTGCTATCTCCAAAATCTGCAGCTGTACCCAAAATACTCACAGCTGGAATAATTAGCAGCTCAATTTATTGCCTTCCGTTTTCTAAATAGAAACCTTGGCTCTTGATATTTAAATTTGTGTCACACTGTGACATAACGTAGCATTTTTCATTGTAAACCTTTTTTTTTTGTTTTCTTTCCTCCTTCATGGAATGAACCGCTATCCCATGTGACAGGTAAGGTCTCTTGAGTTCACTAAAGGAAACTGGCGTTTTGTGAGCAAAACCATTTCTGAGTCTTTCTCATGAAATGAGGAGTCTTCGTTTTTCCCAGCTCTGGCGTTGTGAAAAAAAATTGGTGACGTTTTCCCCCAAGATAATTGGTGGGCATCCTGACACACACACACACACACACACACACACACACACACACACACACACACACACGAATATACACACATTAGGTAACAAAACAAAGACTGTGACTTTGACTTGAAACTTGACCTTGGATGCACCAAACAATGGGCATATAGAGACAGCTATTTCAGACAAATTTACGTGAGTATTACCCCATCACCAGCGTGGAAGAACATAACCCTTTAGATACAATTGTCAAACAGGATGACGTCACCCATCTCCACAGCCTCGGATCTGAATCCTTTCATCATGCTCTGCTTCCCGTTGTTAGGCCCGCCTTACAAATTTACCATGTTTCTTTAGTCACGTTATCAAGACTACTCTCTTTCTCTCTATTTTGCTTTTTAAAATCTCTGATAATTCATAGATGGTACTCAAGACTCTGGAGAAGGAAAACACAAATTATGGCAGAGATGTTTTAGAGTCCCAGGCATGGCAGGACATTGAGAAAAGCAGTTCAACACCCTAGCTTCAGATGCCTCTGGAAAAGTGAGAATAAAATGGAATTTCAGAGTCCTGGGAAGGGCTAAGAAAGAACATGGATCGAAATTCTGAGCCCAGGAGCCTTGGAAGAATTTAATACATAGTGCCCCAACTTGTGCCCATTTCCAAAACAAATACAGAATTTGATATTAAGGCCTCAAGTAAGAAGCCAAGTCACGTAATAATCAGCGAGCATGAGCACGTCACACGCTGTCATCGATGCCATGGTGAACGAGTCTCACCCTCCTAGGGAACAGCTAATTGCAGGGGCAGAAGCAGGGTCCCTCACAGGGCCAGAGCTTTCTGAGGATGTAAGTACTATGCTTGGGGCTGGAGAGATGGCTCAGTGGTTAGGAGCACTGGCTGCTCTTCCAGAGGTCCTGAGTTCAATTCCCATCAATCACATGGTGGTTCACAACCATTCATAAAGGGATCTGATAACTTCTTCTGCAGGCATATGTGCAGGCAGAATACTATATACATAATAAATAAATAAATAAATCCTATAGAAGATTAGGACTATGACACCATCAAACCTGGTTATTGTTGCTATTTTGTTTTGTTTATGCGGTTCTGGGGGTCAAATTCAGGTCTCCTTGCTTGCAAAACGTCACTTCATTGACAACTACCACTCCAGTTTCCTCATTTATTGTTTTTCTTTTTCTTTTTTTCCTTCCTTTCTTCCTTCCTCCCTCTTTGCCTCCCTCCCTCCCTTTCTCCCTCCCTTTCTCTCTCCCTCCCTTCCTTCCTTTCTTTTTGAAACTGTTATTTTCAACTTCTGTGTCATTGCTGAGGCACACCAGGCATGAATGCGCTGACCACTTCTATTGCAGACACCCAATGGGCTGGAAAATAGTGGGATAATGCATTTCTAAAAATTAATTTTGAAGATTCCACGTGGCGACATTCTACCGCTCTGCTCTCCCTCTGTTCCACAGCCGTATGATGATTGTACATCTCCACACATCCCTGTATCCTAATCTCCGGTCCAGCTCCTCGTTTGTAACTGGGAACGCACAGATAATCTCCCCCGAAGTCTGTAAGAATTTCTGGTAATGTATTTGCTCCTTATCTGTCACGTCCCTGCCCACCTGTAGCGCGGTTTATCTTCACAGGTATGGTATCTCCGCGAACACGAAGATCTCATGGTACATTTTCTCATCTAAATCACTTTCAAAAGAATAGAGTCACAGTGGCTTTCAGCTCTGGAAAGTCTCCGACACCGAGATGAGGCTCCTCCGAGTTTCTCTTGTTTTCCGCTCCTCTATTACAAAGGAGCCCTGCCCTCACGCACCTCTCTTTATATTTTCTTCTCTTTGGTACTTAAAAGATTTTGTCAAGGAGAAAGAGCTTCATTCACCGTGATGCTGAAGGGGGATCATGTTGACAGTCTTCCAGATGTTAACACAGGGAACATCTGGACCTACGTACAGTCTTTAATCACTCAGATGCCCTAGTAACCGTCAAGTTACACACGGCGTAGGGTCGTCACATTTTACTACTCTGAGCATGATTGGAAGTAGACTTTGTTTTTTTCTTTCTTTTTCTTAGAAAAGCCTGGACATATTTATAAGCCTCAGCCAGACATTATGCAGGGAGTGAGAGACCTTGGAATGCTAAGTCCTGAAGGGGATGTCTCCATCAAAGCCTTCCCCTCAGGGTTCAGGGAACCCTGTAGAAGAGGAGGTGGAAAGAGTGTAAGAGGCAGAGGGAATGGAGGACCTCAAGAAAACAAGACCCTCTAAACCAACACGAGCCAAGCTCATAAGAAACACAGAGACTGAGGGAGCACGCACAGGGCCTGCACAGGTCTGTGCAGAATTCAAGAAAGTGCTGAAAGTCGTCACAAGTTTTTACTACTTAAATACCCAAAGTTTCCCAGTACTATATAATAATTATTAATCTGATTACTTAAACATGTGAATATATATTTTTTTTTAATGATCCAGACTCACTGTTTACATCTGACTGGCTTAGGACTTCCTTTGCCTACAGAGTCCTGAGATTAAAGGAGTGTGCCACCATGTCTCACTTGACCATGTTACTCCCCCAATTTAAAACCCACTATCTGCTATTCTTAACTTGAGAATTAAATCTATAATGTCTATAATGGACTTTCCTGCTTCCTAAAACATATGCTGGAATCGGGAAGAAATGGGAAAACAAACTGACAGTAGCAAAACAAACAAGGCCCCCACAAAATAAACCACAATTTAAGAAGGGTCATTTTCTAGGTTTTCGTAGGTCCTCAGGACCTGTTTTCTGGGGGCTAGAAGAAGGGTGGAGGGGGGAGGAAGGCAGGGAAAAGAGGGAATAATGTTGGAAGGAGAGAAGACGAGAGGAAGGAATGTTTAGGTATACCAGTTCGACAGAATCGGCTGAGTACTTTTAAAGATTCCTTCTGGGTTGGCAAGAAGAGATGGAATTGGCTTATCTGAATCATTGTTTAGCTGCTGCCGTGGTTTGAAAACTTGCCTCTCTTCCAGCTGATACTGGACCTGCTGGCACTGTGACAGTATTAATTGGGAGTCCCTTGAGAGAATGAGTGGCTGTGAGCACTCCACCTCCACGGACAGATCAATCACTGTAAGCCTTGTTTCTTATCTTGGAAGTGGATTGCTCAAAGCCAGTGAGTCCTGAGCTGCTGCATCTCTCTCTCTTTCTCTCTCTTCTCTCTTCTCTCTTCTCTTCTCTCTCTCTCTCTCTCTCTCTCTCTCTCTCTCTCTCTCTCTCTCCTACATGCATGAAATCATGCAGCAAAGAAGCTCCTTGCAAAACGCTGGCCTCTTCATTCTTGAATTCCCAGCCTTCAGAACCATAAGCTGATACATTTACATTCATTATAAGTTAGCAAATCTCAACTATTCTGTTATAACGTTACACATGGACTAGAACAATCGACAGCAATGTGTGTGTATGCGTGCATGCATGTATTTGTGTGTGTCCTCACACGTGTGTGCTCCTACACATGTACACGTTTGTGCATATGCCTGTGCAGTCCAGAGACCAGCTTCAGGTGTTGATCGTCGGGAATTGTCCATCTTGTTTTCCTAAGAAAGGTCTCTCACTGGGGCCTGGGGCTCCTGGGTTAGGCTAGGGGAGCTGGCGAGTGAGCCCCAGGGAGTCACCCGTTTCAGACTCCCTAGCATTGGATGGTAGGTGCATGACACTACAGTCTTCTCTGGGGATCAAGCTCAGGTCCTCGTGCTTGTGTGGGATAAGTCTTTTTTGGACTGAATTATTTCACCAGTCCCCAACTGCCAGCAATTTTTAATGCATTAAAGCAGTTCTTGAAAGGGGTCTGGCAGAAGTGAAAGAAAATGGAAAAAAAAAATAAAGCAAAAGCCGCTATTCATTTTTACAAATTCAAGATTTACTTCTCCATGAATAAGTGTACAGTGTTCTAGTGCTCCCGTTAGGACAATGTTACTTTTTACTTTTTAAATTTTAACATAGAGATGGTTATCTTTAATACAATTTATTTTCCATTAGAATCTGCATCCGATCCTCTGAGGCATGAGAACGTATAAGAAAACCCATCCGCGTATTTACCCACATTCCATTATATGCGTAGCATCCATAGGTATAATATTTTCTTCTTAAGTAGCACTCTTCGTGAAATGATCTAAGAGCTCTTCAGGGATATTAATTAAGTTTTACAGCAACCCCCGTGACACGTCTGCTTGCCGACATATATCCGTTAGACACTCAGAAATTAGTGCTGTGCAGAAGTGTGCCGCTGGAGCGTGTTTGTAGGCCGGCCACATCCTCACTGACAATGCTCCGAATGAATCCATACATTTTAATTGTCAAGAAAAAAAAATGCCGTTAAATAAGGCAAGCATCATTCAGCATCAGCATGTAAATCCGGCCATGGTGCTTGCAGGTGGATTCTGCAGTACCCTCGCCACAAGACAAGCGGCAAGGAAGAGGCTGCGGGAACGTGGCTTCCTTGAAAGATCTCTGGCTTCTTGAGAGCTAGGTTTCCTAGATTCCTGGGCGAGGCTTCTTAAAAATCCAAGTGTCAAGGAGAATTGTCGTGCACATTTGCCATAAGTACCCGAAAAGCTTGTCAGTGCCCTCTTGGAAATCTTGATGAAGATGCGGGTGGACACGCTCCGGCATGGCGGATTGAAAGCCACCTGACAGCAAGGTGGGATGGGAGGCGAAGAGGCAGGTGCCTGCCTGCGGGCATTTTCTTTGCAAGAGGTTGAATTAAGTAAAAACTTAAAGGCAAGTCTGGTGGAGGGGGAATTTGTTTCTCCTGATAGCTGAGAGTTTTGTACTTGAACCGGGGTTCTTTCTAACTCTTAGTTTTTGCCAGAGAAGAGGGGGAAGCGGTTAGGTAAAAAGCAGTGTCTACAATGTCTGTGTTTTAGGGCAGCAAGGTGGGGAACTGGGAAAGGGGAGTGAGACCAGGTCTGTAGCAGGCATGGACAACACCTGCTGTCTCCGGGAGGCTGAGAAGGGCAGTGGCTAATGGGTAACTGGTGGTAATACATGGTGTTCAGAGCCTGCCTGTAACCTGTGTAGCCTTTGGTATTGCTCTATCTTCGTTTGCTTCAATGCAAATATTTAGAGACATGGAGGGGATTAAATGGGGCTTAGCATGTGCTTGACAATGAGTAGGCTCTCAACGTAATTGTTAGCCATTGCTGTCACGGAGATAATTATTTATGAATCCCACGCACTGCCTACTTTACACCTCGCCTTCTTGCCATGTTCTTCATTTTTCCTCCCTCTTTTCCTTTCCTTCCCTCTATCTGCTGACATGGGATTCCTGATTAGCTCAATTATTTCTGTTGCTTGCTTCCTTTCTAGGTGTCAATGGAGTTTTCTCCTCCCAGTGAGTCTGACTGCCAGACACCAGTCTCATCACCTGACAAGAGTGTGTCTGAGCCTCAGATTTGGCCTTGAAGTCTCTGTAGCAGGATCTCCTAAGACTCGCTCCATCCTAACCAGATGCTGTGTTTTCTGGCCTGAGATGCATTTTAGGTGGAGAGACTCCTACCCCCCAATCAAAGTGAAAGACAGACACTGTTCTCCAGCCAGGCTTCCCTGGGTAGCTGCCTGTGTGTGCCTTCACTACCTATGACCCCACAGAGCCTTTAGAAATGGCCTCCATTTCAATATGAACAATCTTTTTTCTTGCCTTTCCCAATGAGCTATAATTCACAGCAAGAGAGGGCATGTACTTCTCAGTTGACTCCTAGTGTACTTTAATGTGCTTGGTCACTCACAGGACCTCAAAATGTTGGCTGAATTAAGCCAAAGTCTTATGTACATCTCTGATAATGAGATTACCAATGGTAGGTGGGATATTTAAAAAAAAAAAATCCTTACTTAGCATAAAATCAGAGTTTCAGACAAAATAATTATATAAGTTTGGCCTGAGGCATCTTTTAGACTGAGTCCCACAAAAGAGGCCTTTTTTTTCCTGGATTGTCCAGCCCTTGGTCACACGCTCTCCTGTAATGGCTTGAAGAGTCACACTGCTGTTCCAGGGATTTCTCTCGCTTACAGTAGCCCCAGCAGGTAGATAGGGGCACAGCAGATGAGGAGAGGGGACAAATTTAAAACACTGTCGCATTATAAATGAGAAAACAAAAGGCATCAAAGGTATGTAGATTCACAAGGGCCACACCATGTCCCAGCTTCTGGTAAAGGGTTAGGACTAAGGGAAGACCCTAAGTCAGACTTTGCCTCAATGGTATGAAGCACCATGGCAGGATTTACATGCTGATGCTGAATGATGGTTGCCTTTTTTAACAGCATTTTTTTTCCTTGACAATTGAAATATATGGATCCGTTCGGGGTATTGTCAATGATGCCTCTTCAAATGCTTTGCATGGAAAGTAAGGAGGGGTGGCATGGGCTTGGAGTGGGAAGAGAGAGCTTGCTCAGCAAGTAGGAAGCTCTGGGTTCAAACTGCCTCACTAAAAATCCAAAACAAAAACATAGAGAAAGGACATATATTCTTTCAGAAAAAAAAAAACCCTATCTCCTTCCTATATCTTTAACTTCATAAATTTGGGGATTCTTATTTTCAGTCCATCAGAGAAGTAGGTGATTAGAGAAAGATCATAACATCTGAAGTGAGATGGGCACAATTTGGCACAGTCTACCGAACTTCAAAATGCATATTACCCATACCCTTTGATCTAGCAATTTGGGTTCCTGGAATTTAACTTTTGAACATAATCATATAAGTATGCAAAGAAAGGTACACAGACAAGACTTTTCATCGCAGTTCTGTTTGTAATAGCACAAATCTGAAAGCAATCTAAGTGTCCATCAAGAAGACATTGGTTAAATAAATTATGGCATTATGGGACATTACAGAGACCTTAAAAAAGGGAATGAAGTAGGTCTACATGAAATTACCTGACATGATTTCCACAATATCTCATTAAGTCAAAATGAAACTTACTAAGTGGAATGTATATGGCTCCATTTCTATTAAAATATATGCCTAGACATTCATAAACATCTTTGGAAGCTTGAAGTAATAAGCCTTCAAGTGGTATTTTCTTGGAAATAGAAATTGAGAAGCAGAGATTACTTCTAGGCACGTCCCATCTTTCCAATAATTGAATATTTTCTACTAAAAGAATATCTACATTTTGTAATAAAGTAACTGAAAATTTTATAGTGACTATGCTTTCTTTTTTTTTGCTTTAAATTATTGATCTTTGTTTTGCAGAGGAAGTAGAGATAAAAATTCTGTGATTGATTGGAACCTAGGCCCACCACAATGGAGGAAATAGTGATAGGTTGGGGGAGAGCACCATTTTTTTTTTATCCCAATCTCTATCCTGTCTACACTCGCATCTCCATCACCATCCCTGCTTTATCAATTCTCGTCTCTATTCCTGTCCCTATAGTTAGCACTGTCCTCATTTCTATCGTCATGGTCTTCCAAACCCTCCTACCACCTCCATTGCCATCCTCATCTCCAACCCTATCATTTGCTCCATCTTCATCCCATTTCCATCCCCACACCCATTCCTATTAATAATCTCTCTCTTCCCCTCTTTGTTTAAAATAGTCTGTTGGCTTTAGCACCATGAAGGACTTCACCCTTTCCTCTGAATGGAACAACATACAATTTTGAAGATATATCCGAGGAGGACCCCGTCTTAGTATTGTTTTTGTATTTCTAAATGCCAGGGGGAGTGATGAAGACAATTCAGAGATCCAAGTAACTTGGGCACATACTGAGCGGGACCTCCTTTCCTTTTTTTGCCCACCTGCCACCATCACGAACACACTATTACCTTAAAAATTTTGGAGAGTTCCAGTGTGCTTTCTTACCCCATACTACACTTAGCCTCACCACTTCTAGTAATTCTGAATTAATTCGCAGAGATATAAGCACTAAGGAACACCACTGGTAACATTAGGCCACGTTGCATTTTATGATGGGAGTTTTTATCTAATTAAACATGGAACTGTTTTGATGTTGCATCTATTATGATCCATTAGGGAGCTGACTGCCCTCTGCAAAACATCCTACTCAAGATTTTCACAAACAAGATCAAACACATTACCAAGAATATCATGAGCATGGAAGCATGGAGTTAAATAGCTCCCATTCATGGTTTTATTAAAAAGCAAAACCAAAAATTCTCCCAAGTTATTCAATTTCCCATAGGTAAAACCACGTCTCCTGCCATTTCCAGGAGGTGGGAAGTGCATCGAGAGGCTTTGAGTTAACTTTCTCATCACGAGTCCCCATAAAGAGCACTGGTTAGGAAGACAATAAGTGAGCATGTTTTAATTAGAAAATGTGGAATCCAAGCACTTTTGCAGGAAAGACGACGATAGCTTAAAAGAGACATCAGGAGACCAATAAAAGTTAAAATGCATGAAGTAGCCACAGTGAACTCAAAGGTAAAGTCATGGGATGTTTGAGAAGTGAACCAGAGAGGGTATGCATCAGAAGTGGGTGGGAGGGAGTCAGTCAGTGGGACTTACTCTCTCTCTTCCATCGGACTCCGAGCAAACCTCCTTCTGTGCCCAAGCAAGTGAGACAACTCAGTGCCCTGAAATTCCTCCACCTCCCACCCTGGCCACTATACTCTCTACTCAGAGGAGAAATAATTACACTCAGGCTATAAGAAGAGATTGCTTGGTAGTGCTGAGTTTGATTTGGGTTCATCTCAAGTTTTTGTCTGACACTTTCTCTTTCACGTTCTCTTACTGGCGTGGCATTTGACTATGGGTTTTATGCTAGCTATCCCTTCTAAATCAGGTCCTGTGTGGGCATATGATTCTGCCTTGCCAACCACTGTGGTCTGTCCTCTAAGTCTGGTGGAAAAAATGGGTCAGTAGTGCTAGGTGTGATCCCTGCTGGGTTCCACGGGCCTCTGTCAAGACGGTGCACTTGAAAATTAGAAATTGCTAGTAGTAATGGTAGTGACCCATGTTGTAATTGCAGCGCTCTGGAAACTGAGTTCCAGACCAGTTTAGCCTACAGAATGAGTCCCTGTCATAAAGAAACACGCAAAACATATGTCTAAGAAGAAGAACCTCCTTCCAATGAGGTTCCTAAACTATAACCACATAACTCACAGGCCCTGTAATGATGTCAGCAAATGGGGTCCTCTAGAAGCGCTCTGTTCAGAAACACAGTAAAGTCAGGCTAAGGCAGACGCCTGATATCGGAGTATAAGCTCTTGATTCCAAGTCTGCCAAGGACCTTGTCTCTTTTTCCTAGACCTTGCGCCTTACGTTTCATTTGTCTGCTCTGCTGACAGGAGACAAGGACATCTACCCCGTGGAGCTTTGTCTCAGGCAACTGATATAAAGCACGGAAGCCAATGCCCAGCACAAATGAGACATTTCAGACAGGAGTCTGTTGGGAAAAAAACAGCCCCAAACTGTCCAGTGGTTTTGGAGGCAGGACGCATTCCAGCAGGGCCACTCTTTTCCTTATGTGGACTGTGGTACAGAAGCTGGAAGGTTGAACTTGGTGCCTTCAGCATCTTGCTGTGGGACACACTGAGAAGGAAGATCCCCTAACATGAGGACTGGCTTGCCCGGAACGCATATGTTCACACAGCACTCATTCACAGGAACCTGGATGCTTCTCCTTCCATTTTACTGAGTGGGGGAAGGTGGGGTTAGATGCAGAATGCCTTCCTTCAGGGCCTATCCAAGGCTTAACTGAGTCTCCCATGCCCTCAATGTGTGTCCCAGGTACAGCAGCTAGGCTGGTGGGAAATGAAAAAGTCATTATAAGAACTTAGCAGGATTTTTGATAACCTTTCAAATAATTTAATAAATTAAATTCATGCACACATGATTGAATTATCGATGACAGAAACCTGGGGAGGGTGTTTACTGTCCCCCAATTAGTTACTATGAGCTAGGAATAATCCTCTAAGTGATTTAAAAATTCCTAACAAGTTCAAGGGAGAACTTTTGTCTTTAGCACTGGGATAGTTCACAAACAGGACTAAGAAAAGAACTGGGAATTGATCGGTGGGCTTGGAGGCAATGAAGCTACCCGAGGAGACTTTCCTAAATACACTCATATACTCTGCCAGAGTATACAGCTCAGGTTGGGCGTGATGGGCCAGTACCTGAAGATGGATTGCAATCCTAAAGACACAAGATCCCAACTCAGGAAGGCGAGTGAAGCTAGCTAATAAATCAAAGGAATTCTCAACAAAGTTGTGGAGCCCATTTCCTCTGCCTGGGAGAACCACACATGCCTTCTGTGACTTCTGTGAGAAGAAAAGCATCCTCAGGGAGTCAGAATTAGAAAAAGACTCTTGCTTTCACACACTTTCCCCCATTGGAGCCAGATAAAACACCCCAGGGGAAGACTTCAGGAAATGCCCCAAGGGAGTGACAGTTGATATTAGCTGAGTGGGTGAAAGAGCACAGAGAGAGAGATGGAAATATTTGGGTTTTTTTTTTTCCATCTGTGAATTTAACCCAAGAATCTTCAACATTTACAAAGACTCAGGGCAGAGTCTTGCTCTTCCAAGGCATGACCACGAGGTGGCCTCCATCCTTAATTGGGTCCCCAAGGCATGAGCTGTAGAGGGACAGATTTTTGTAAAAATTTCTTTGTACCCATAGGCTTCGCCCTGGCAACTGGCAAGAAAGAAGTCCTGGTCTTCAAAGCTTTAATCAACTTAGCGCTTTTTAATTTTACAGAAGAGGCCAAATTCTAAAAAGGCAGCCTCTCCTTGGATACCTCTGCCTTCCAAGTTTGCAAACCATGCCAAAAGTAGGCTAGAGGGGTCTTGAGTAAGATGTAATGCTTGCGCCCTTCTTAATGCACCTTGTAATTTGCACGCATGCCACGACACCTTATTTATTTTCTTATTAATGGGTCTGAGTGTGCTTAACACCACAAGCCATAAATTGCAGAGCAGTGGATTAGATGAGGTGCTCTTTATTTTCCTGCCTATTGTCAGAAAGAGATGTGGGTATGAGATGCTCCCCACCCCCATCCCAACCCCAACTAGCTTTCTGTCTACCTAGTGCTCTTACCCCTCTTATCCAAGAGCCTTGCTTCCATCTGACGAACGTGGGGGAGAACAAGAAAGACATAGCCTGGCTTCTCACTAGTAAGCTCGCCCATTGAGCAGCTCTGTTATTGAGATTAATAAGCTGCCAGTTTCCAAGGAAGGCTAACAAAACAGCAAAATTAAAGTGCACAGCGACGTGAAATGCTGCTGGTGGCCAGGCGGGATCATGGTGTCAAAAAGGCAAGGTAAAACTATAAAATAAGGCCGAGCTTGAAAGGCTAACCTAAAGGTCTCATTAATTTCCATGTTGCCTCTGATGAGAATTTAGAGGGGCGTAATGTTTAGCAATATGGAGAATCAAGCCGCCTATTGATTTGAAAAGCGCTCCAATGCATTTGGCTCGCTAGGAGTGAATTCCACTTTTAAACCTTAGCTGGAAACATTAGGGAAAAAAGGGGAGGAAAAAAGCAAACGGGTTACCTTGGTTTAATATTCCTAAGATCAAGCTTGTCAGCGACGCTGTCAGACAATTAATCCTTTGGTAGAAAATCCATCTGAGAACGAGTTTGGAATAGTCT